>NW_024425563.1:29764305-29901582 GCF_017311325.1 Ursus maritimus
CCCCCCCCCCCTTAATATCTCCTGTAGGGCTGGTTTCATGGTTACGAAATTGGTCAATGACTGGCAATTCTGGAAGGTCTTTATTTCTCCATCAATTCTGAATGAGAGCCTTGCTGGATAAAGGATCCTTGGCTGCATGTTTTTCTCTGAAAGAGCTTTAAAAATGCCCCCCCAACCCTTTCTCTCATTCCAGGTCTGTGTAGACAGGTCTGACGTAATTCTGATAACTTTGCCTTGGTACGTGAGAAATTTCTTTGCCCTGGCCACTTTCAAGACTGTATCCTTGGATCTAATATTTGCGAATTGCACTATGACGTGACGTGGTGTAGGTTTGTTGTGGCTGAGCTTGGGAGGGGTCCTCTCTGCCTCTTAGACACGAATGTTTGTTTCCCTTGCTAGATTAGGGAAGTTTTCAGCTACAATTTGTTCAAATATCTCTTCCAGAAATAAAGAGACAAACAAAACACCAGACTCTTAAATACAGAGAACAAACAGGTGGTTGCCAGAAGAAAAGCAGGTGGGAGGACTGGTGAAATAGAAAAAGGGGCTTAAGAATACGCTTATCTTGATTGAACACTGAGTAATATATAGAATTGTTGAATCATTATGTTGGACACCTTAGACTAATATAACACTGTATGTTAATTATACACACATACATTCATACATACGTACATATAGATCTGTACACCCTCGTCAATCCCACCCCTGCCTCCACTTGGAGATTTTAACAAGTACCCTAGCTGATACTTATGCATTGGGTGTATCTCTACACTTTTTTCCCTCATCCTGCCTGCCATTGCCCATTAGTATGATTTATTGTTTCAGGAAAGTACTCAATTCAAGGAGAACTGGAATAACTATCTCTACATGAAGAAGGATTTTGTTGGCTTGATCAAAACTTAGAATCTAAATGGTTTGTGTAATTATCCACTTCTAACACTGATATTATTGCCACTAAGTATATCTCTATGTTGAGAAGCTATGAGAAAAAATAAATTTCTACATATATGGAATTGGCCTTCAAAGACAGAATGTATCAGGGCACTTGGAAAGAGTTCAATTTAAGCCATATACGACTGCGAGGAACAAACAGAAGGAGGTGGCACTTTCATCACGGAAGACAATATGGACAATTTAGGGGGCTCTCAAGTCCAGGAGATGATCATGGGAAAGCAGGGTGATTATTCACAGAATCATAGACTCTCAGATTTGAAAATGTCTACAGTCATTATTCAATATAGTTACCTAGCCTCTCCTCACATAAATTATATAATATTCTTAACAAGGGGTTTGATGACTTCTGATTGAATACTTCTCATGACAAATAAATGAGAAGGGGGGTTAAAAAAACAAAACAAAACAAACTGTAACTATATATATCCCACCTTAAACAATAGGGTAACCAAAAAATAACTAGGATGTAAAAAAAAAAAAAAATAACTAGGATGTATAGTTTTGAGTTTTTACATTGGGATATGTTTACTTCTTTGCAGTATTAGTTGTGATATTGCTTCTTTGTGCTTCCTTAAATTTGATTAAGTATTTGAGCCAAATAAAACAGAATAAAACTCATCATTAATATGAATGTAGTAATTAAATTGTGCTTCTAATGCAGTAACCTGAAGGAAGTATTACTATGAAATGTCAATCCTCTTAATACTGCTGCCAGTGAAGGGAAGAAAGAAAGAAATTAAAAAAAAAAAAAAGCCAAAGAAAAACCATAACTTGCTATCAGGGTCATTTATATGCCTCCTCTCTGGATTACTCTTTTTTTTTTTTTTAAAGGCTTAAAAAGGTATTTTAATAAGTTGATGCTGTGTTACTGCTCCATTTCTCAGAAAAACTCCAAAGATACCAGGGACAAATCAAACATGGTACACCAGTAAAAAAAAAATGCAGATCATAACTACGTAGGATAGGCAAGGGTAAGAGCTACTGTCCAACCTTCAGTACACAGGAACCTTGTTCCCAAGATTGTACTAGGCCTATCAAGAAAATCTGTGAACAGCAACATCATAGACACAAAAGCACCATTCCTGGGTTGTCCTTACCTGAGAAAAAAGTTGGAGGCAACTTAATTACTTTAAAGTACACTAAAATGAAAATCTCTAAGAGAAAGTGTCTTCCTTAGGACATGAAGGGGTATTATTATGGGATATAACAAAACCATATGTATGTTGTCTGTGACCCCTGTGGGCATTTGCCTGAATTCCCACCTGCGAGTGAATGGAACAATGGGGCTAAAGTCATGGGGGATGTTTGTTTTTGAGGTGTATGTGGTCTGGGGTTAGAGGGTATAAGAATGAGAAAGCAAATACAACAGGATGGACAAAGAACAGAATGATCAAGATTAATGGGGGCTCTAACTGGACCCATTTTGCCATAGTTCCTCCCCCACCCCACCCCATTCCAGGCCCTCAACAACCACATGAGACTTCAGGAATGCACCACACAGAATCAATTAGTTAAATGATATACCACACAGAACTGATTTGTTAAATATCTCCCTTCCCTTGCCCTCAGCCTCCAGCAAACTCCCTCAGAGTAGTACAGGCAAGGAAGACCTAACTATTGGGAAGAATCCCTAACACTTTCTCCAGGGCAGAATTCAGGCTAGTCCAAAAAGGTCCTTCTTTTAAGGGTTTTTGGGAAACCAGACATTGAAATTTCTGTTAGTACTGGAGACATTTGTTTGGAGCAAATTCAACTCTAGGAGCTGCAGGGTTGAACGCAGGAGGAGTTCCACCAATTGTCCCAATTCCTTCCATTGTAGCAGCTTGGTCAAAGCGTTCAGTTGGTGGTGGGATCAATCCCAAGGTTCCATCTGGCATCATGGTGACAGATCCTGGAGGAGCTGAGGTACCAGCTGGCACTGGAGTAGGGGACATGGCGCCTTTCTTGTTGATGCCCATAGCAGTCTCATAGCCAGTTGGCCCATCCGTATCTCCTGTTCTCTCACATCAGGGCATGTTTCCTTGAATCCTTCCTGCTGTCACTGCCTCATTTCTTCCTGTTCCCACCGCATCTCCTCCTCAAGGTGCCTGCGCTCCTCCTCCTGCCTGAGCTCCAGTTGCTTTCATTTGTGCACTTCTTGGTTGTGCACTTCTTCCATCCTCCGAAGTTCTTCTTGACGCCTCATCAGATCCTGTCTCATTAGCATGAGCTCCATCTCCAGCTTCTCACGAGCTTCCTTGATGTTGCGGTTCACTTGGTCCTGCTGCTGCTTCTCCATCTCAGTGAGCGCCTTCCAGCACGTGGCATACTCACACTCAAAGGAGCCAGGATGTGCGGAGCCGGGTGGCTGCTCATGGTGAAATTTCTGGTTCTTTATCACCAGCTTCTCTGGAGGTCCCTCTTCATCATCCAGCTGGTCCATGGGCTCCACAGTCACAGGCCGGGGAAACGTGGTTAGTGGGAAGGAGCCTTCCAGAGCTTTCCAAGCAGCTGGCTTTCCTGAGACTTCAGCAGTGCATTTTCCTGAGGGTCTTCCTTGATCATCCAGGAGGACTACAGACCTTTCCACCTGGCCAGACACCGAAAAGGCTTCCTCCGGCAGTTCGTTGGAAACACACCAAGGGACGTTTCAGACTGTAAGGGATGTGCTATGGCAGGCAAAGCGCACAGGCAGCTGCTTTCCACGGAGCAGCACGTTGTCCAGTTCTACTTCGGCCATCTCCCCTCGGGTTCGAGTTTCCAAGCAGATAAAACCAAAGCCCTTATCCTTCTGAATGAAGACTTCACGGCCATCCCGTATTTCTCAAGTTGTTTCCTCATCTCCTCCTCAGTGACGTCAGGAGGAAGATTGCCCACAAAGAGCTGGCTATGTTGGGTGAAGTTCTTCTCTCCTGGTTTCCTAAAATTCTTCAGGTCAATAGTCCAGCCTTCGTTTTGGCTGCTGGCTTGTTGTCCATTTGCAGGTATTGGTGGTGATGGTGCTGCTGCTGGTGCTGCTGGTGATGGTGCTGCTGGCACTGCTACTGCTGCTGCTGGTGCTGCTGCTGCTGCTGCTTCCTAGGAGTATGGTTTTGCTTCTCCAAAGGTTTTATTGCATTTTTGCACCCTTCTTCTAACTGTTCTCTCCTCAGAGTAACAGTGACACTATATGTCCTTTTGGAATACTTCTTGAAACCCAGTTCTACTCCCCCAGCCTTGACCTCCTCAGTGGAGGAGAAGTGTGACCTGACAGGGACTTAGCACAGTCCACCTCTGGTGCTTGTCACATCCACCTTGGAAAATAGATTCCTAAACCAAGACATTATCCTACTCTGGGGGAAAGAGTCAGGGTAACAGGAGAAGCTAGTTTTTCTTTATTTACTGAAGCACTGATTAAAATCTTATGCTTAAGTACTTACATACAAGAAGACTCATGGTATTTTACTATGTTGGGTCCTGGGGGTGATGCAAATAAATTATTTCTACTGGTGACCCAAGTACCTGTGCAAATTTTAAGATGAAGTGAGATACATACTCTTAGAGGGAAAGTGATCACAGTGGAATACCTTTACTCATTAGTTACAGGGCCTAGACACTTAGGGCAAATGCTAGAATATGGAAAATGCGGTTTTATCGAGTGTCATTGGATGGCCGGTTTGCTTGCTCTCAGAAGGTACTTTTTACTCCTGAAAATGCATCGTCCAAGTCAGGAACAATTACCACCTCTCTATAAGGACACATAAGTTACTACAGAAACATAGTTGACCTATGTTTCTTCAAAATGGCATCCATTCAAATACTTCAGAATTTCTATTTTGATGCTTGAATATATTATTCTTCAGGCTATCCTGCCATGCTATTTTACCTCTTTTGATGCTCATGTGATATGAAACCCCGTTTCTTCCAAACTTACTTAGGTTGATCCGTGTTCCTTTTAAACAGCTGTACATTGTAACAGAAAACAAAAAGAAGTCGCTTAAAATGCTAAAAAAAAGTATTATCTCAAGAACCTAGTTTTTCCCACCACTATACTGCAGGAGACAAAATTCTGATTATAACTCATTTACATAAACTAAAAATGATTATATTTACATGGCATTTTAAAATAAACATTTTTAAACCTACTAACAAGTTGTTAAGATCTGAAGTGCCAAAAGATGTTTTGGAAAGTATTTTGGAAAATGGCCCTGAGAGATTGTCTAGAAATGCATGAAGCGAAGTAGCAGTTTGGCAAAGATAACTTATTTTTATTAATGTGAATAGCTAATTCTACTGAATCCAGTATCATAGTTACTATGGATGGAAGTGGTTAGTTGAAATATCTGTGTTGATCAAAACAAAACAATAATTGTAATATAATCAGTTAAATTTCAGAGAGTCAATTTATGTAATCAGTGGACTATATTTTGGAAAAAAATAATATCTTGATTCTTCCCACACATTTTTTTCTTGTATTTTTCTTACCTTTCAAACCGTGCCATATGGCAAAGGTCCTAAAACGCTTTCTTGGAAACTGTCTGTTGGTTTCATTAAGATTTGGGTTGCTTTTCAACAAATGGGGCAGAATTTCTAAGAATCTGTCTATGTTTTATCATCCATTTCTGCTGGTGATTGACAGCAACCATCTGCAAGTGTAGAAAGAAACTAACCCTTAATGGGACCCAGCCAAGTAGTAAAGTCTTATTTGAATACAATTACATCAATTAATCTGTAGTTACAATCTCTTGTTTAGGAACAAATAATGTTTCATTTATTTCTTGCAATGAACCAATGAAAAAGTCACGGAATAAATTATGAATCTCCTTTCCAGATAACTTAATCCTGCTGAGCATCGGTTGTCTTAACACAACAGAATTAACACACACAAATGGCTCAAACAGAATTCTACCCAGGTCTCCCTTCCTCTAGCCCCATGCACTTCCAATGGACAGAGGATACTGTAGGGAATGCTTGTCATAAAGATTAATTCTAGAAGATACCAAAAACACTGAAGACTATTCACAGCAACTCGGGATGAGTGTATTGATTTACATAATTTAAAATAATATGTGAAGTAAAGTAATTTTGAATGTGTTAAATAACTGTCTCTATTATCTTGGCTAAGTTTTTGTTTGCTTACTTTCAAAAGATTGTCTAGTTTTCTTTTCACTTAATAAAATGATTTTATATGAACCTTTATATAAAATTTTCAACTATTTAGGCTCTAGAAACTAAAGTAGATCATTGATTAATCCCTTTTTTTTTTTTTTTTTTGTAAAAAGAAAGAGGAAGAGAGAAATTTTAAGCAACCAAGTAACACTGAGCTTTTATCATTTGTTTCTCTTTTGTACTAGTCTCCCTGTGGTCATCTAGAGCAGGTTTCTGTCCCAAGTTTTATGAAAGACTCCTTTAAAGGAAGCTCCAAACTGGGATGCCAGAGTATTAAACATTCAGCAAAGCATTTAAGAAAAGTACGGGATATAAAGACTTCAATAGCCATTCATTTATACTGGAAACACGACTTGATTAAATGAAAAGCTAACTGTATTTGGGTTTCTTACATTTAATAAAGAACCTTCCAACAAATGTCAGCCAGATCTACCTCCTTTTTTTACTTGACATAATTAGTACCTTCAATCCTGTTTCATAAATGTTCTCACTGATTTATAAGCACAAACAAAATATATGTGGCTTATTGCTTAACGTATTATATTTGACAATGCTAAATATAAGCTTTAATATGCCACAAAAGGAGCTGATCATCGGCTTCAAGTTAGGAGCATTTAAAAGATTATTCCATGAGTGGCTACTTGCATTTCTGTGGTATTTTAAGGAGGAACTATTTTATTACTGGTTTAATTTGATGGAAGATAAAGAGCTGCTTCTGATGTTCACGTGCTTACTTCACATTCTACTGATACCACTGCTGTAGATGTTGGAGATATATCAACTTAAATTCAATGGCACTGCAGGTGGAGGGGGGGCTAAAATGTCAAAAGTGACAGAAAGATCAGGTAAGATGAGCATACAGAAGAAGGTCTTCACAACATCCCTGCTTCCAACGAGGAGGTGATTAATGGGGTAAAAAAAATATGAAAGGAGAGCAGAAGGATGGGACATAAGTGAAATTTTAAAAAGAGAAACAAAAAGGTGTGTGTGTGTGGGGGGGGCTATGGCTACAGAGAAAGGGGTACGATTAAGGTATTTTGCAATCTTAGAACTGGGGCACCTGGCTGTCTCAGTCAGTAGAGCACATGACTCCTGATCTTGGGGATGTGAGTTCAAGCCCCACCACGTTGAGGGCAGAGTTTACTTAAAAACAACAACAACAACAACAACTTAGGGGTACCTGGGTGGTACAGTCAGTCGAATATCCAACTCCTGGAACTTAGAATTTTGCACTTAAATGTGCAGCCAACACATCAGGGTGACTTTTGGGAGTTCTTTGGATTCTTTCACTTACTTCAGAAGAGCTACAAGATAATTTATTATGGTGGTATTTTTCTTTTAACATGACATCTACTTATATGTTGCTTCAGAAGATAAATTATAAGAATAGTTATTCTGTTACACTCATTGTTAATTTCTTCAGTTACTTGTGGTGTTATGAAAGCTAAAACAAAGCAAAAACACTTACCTGATTATTTCTGCTAATATGATTTTTTTAAAAAAAGGCATTTTGCTGGCATTTAAGATTTTAATTATTTATTTGACAGAGAGAGACAGCCAGCGAGAGAGGGAACACAAGCAGGGGCAGTGGAAGAGGAAGAAGTAGGCTCCTAGCGGAGGAGCCTGATGCGGGGCTCGATCCCAGAACGCCAGGATCACGCCCTGAGCCGAAGGCAGATGCTTCACGACTGAGGCACCCAGGCGCCCCAGCAAAGTACCTTTCTAATCCCTTCCCTAACAACACACTTCTTTTCTTCCTTTCCTTTCCCTCTCCTTCCTTTCTCTCTGTCTCTCTCTCCCTTTCCCTCTTTCCCTCTTTCTTTCTTATGAAAAACACACTCAGGACCCTACGCCAAGGAAAAAATAATTTTGAAAACTACCAAAAGTTTAGAACCATTAAAAACAGAGCATTTCTTAAAGGATAGAAAAGAAAAGGGCCTTTACCTTGTTCCTTTTTCATTATAAGTTACAATCATAAAAAGACTAAATTTTTATAATTATAATAATATTAATTTGCCTAAATGTTTCTGTTTATTTCCACTAATAAAAGTGAGGAAGTTCAGTAAGACATATGATTAAAATTTAAATCTGGAAAAATGTTGTTTTCTTAAAGGCTTCATGCTATTCCTGGCTGTTAAACTCCAATAGTGTAAAAAGCTAAAACGCCGGAAAATGACACTTTGGAAATCTTAAAAAAATGATAAAGAACAAAAGTCACGGCATGCTATTTTTGTTTTTTAAAAGGTTATTATTATTATTTAATATTTTATTTATTTATTTGACAGAGAGAGACAGCCAGCAAGAGAGAGACAGCCAGCGAGAGAGGGAACACAGGCAGGGGGAGTGGGAGAGGAAGAAGCAGGCTCCCAGCGGAGGAGCCCAATGTAGGGCTCGATCCCAGGACTGGGATCAGGCCCTGAGCTGAAGGCAGACATCTAATGACTGAGCCACCCAGGCACCCCTGAAAGGTTACTTTCAACTTAATTTTCTTGTTATTTTTATCTTCAGATCAATTGAAGCCCCTTTCATTTCTCAGTTCAATTTCAGTTATATTTGTATGTAGATTTTACATAGTTAACAACATTGATACTTTATAATCTATTTTTAAAATCCTTTCTGAGGTGTTGAAAGCATCCTGCTTTATTTAGAAACAGTAGCATAAAAATAATGAAATACCCAAATATCTACATATATTAATTTCTCTGCACCTGCATGATTGTTCTATCATTTTTCACATTCTAAAATGGAACTCATCCATCACTTTGATATGAGCGCATGAGCACAGTTTTTTGTGCCTTTTGCTTATTTCATCAGCTTTGTGTTTGAGTTTGATAAAAAGAAAATGGTCTATATTGAAAATAGTAATGTTAACTAATGTTTACTGATTTTTTTTAATGTGCTAGGCACTTTTCTAAGTATTTAATATAAAGACTCATATTGTCCTTAAAACATCCATCTAGAGTAGGTATTTTACGATCCTAATTTGACAGAGGAAGAAACTGACATGTTAAAAAGTGGAAGCAACTTGCCCAAATTTCCCATATCTAGTGAATAGGGAGCTGGGTTCCAGGCCAGCCTTGTAGTTCTGGAGAGTGATCAATACACTCCCTCTATAGATCTTGTTTTATTTACAGCAAAACAAAAGGAAGGAACAAATGAAAAATACTCCTAAATGGTGAATATTAATACAGCATTCTACCTAATAATCTATAGATGTAAAATAAATTGTAGCATATGCTGCATTTAAAGTCATGAATAAACGATGTGGGGCCTGGACAAATTTGCAGTGTAATCAGCAAGCATTTTCCACGTTTTTCTAAAATCAGAAATTCATCAGACTCTCTAAAACTCCCAGTTGTGTGGATAAAAGCAGGAAGAACTTCTCCACTGCTTACACAGAGTCAGTTATTTGACATCTAGAGCCGCCAGTTTAAGGACAGTTTAGAAGATTTTTATCAAATCACAGCAAATGCCAAAGCTCAGAATATAGTTCATTCATTGTCAAAAAGGACTTGAGAAAGCTGGAGTGGTAGATCAGAAAAGACAAAATCACCAGAAAAAGATATGTGTCCTCATTTTATTTGCCAAAATTCCTCCATTTTCTATGGGGAAAAGCAAAAATGATCTCCTTTAAAATTCATTAAATTGTGTATTTTCACAAAAACAGCATCAGAATAAGCTCTTGGGAGATGTAACTTAATTTTGAAATGGCAAGGAAAATTCATATCAGGGTTCTGAATCAGAAAGTATGCATGGGTATAAATACGTAATAAGTTAGTTATATTTTCATTATCTTGTAGTTTCATCTTACCACATGATATTATTTTATTTCCATGACAGTAGATTACAGTAGCTGCCCATTAGCTAGGTTGAGGGGATTCATAACTGAATTAAGACAGGGCAAATAAGTAACCAATTGAACAATTTATAGTGAGATATTTTTATGGCATTTGCCAGATGACTTTAGCAAGATAAGGACATATGTTAAAAAGGACTGAAAGCTGAGTTTCACAAATATTTGATACAGACTTATTGATATATCATATATTAACTTATCATATAATTTATATAAAGAACATACCATTAAAACAAATTTGAATGTATATTTTTAGTTTATTTATTTTTATTTTTTTGAGAGAGAGCAAGGAAATGAGGGGCAGAGGGAGATAAAATCTTAAGCAGGCTCCATGCCCAGCACGGAGCTCAATGGGGGGCTTACTCTCACAACTCTGAGATCATACCTGAGCCAAAATCAAGAGTTGGAGGCTTAATCGACTGAGCCACCCAGGGGCCCCTTGAACGTATATTTAGACTCCTAATACTTGAGGGAAAATAAAGGCTGTAATATGCCTATGCTTCTCATACATAAGCTGAAAAAATTATTTTCCAAATTTGAAGCTAAGAACCAAAATGTGAAAATCAAAGATAAGCAACCTATAGATCAGAAATTTTCCCCATTTCTTGATAATATTTTCTTGCCTTTCTTTAGTGTTGAGATATATTTTATGTACTAATTCATTCACTTATTCATTCATTTATTAAAGATAAAATGTCTCCTCCTGAGACTGTAATTCAACATATCCATCTATTCATAGCACAACCTTAAGCATGCTTAGGTTGGAAAGAGACAATCCTGGTTTGAGTCCCCACTTTACTATTTACCAGCTATATGGCTGTTGCCAAATTACTTCATACCACCAAGTGCCTCACTTACAATGTGAGAATAATAGTATCTGTCCAATAGGGTGGTTCTAAAAATTAAATGAGATAAGACAGAGAGTGTAGCAAGTAAATATTCAATAAGCATTATCGAGTAAAAAATTAATAATGAATTTGACTATTTAGGAAGTCTTTCTATAACACTTCACAAAAGCTGTGTTGTATTCTGTGTAACTAAGCAATGGAAAATCCATCAGTAAAGATGGAACCATTGAAAGATGCCATCACCAAGACCAGCTGGGAATGTCATGATATTATATCATAAAATAGAAATAAAATACAAGGGCTGTAGCAGGTGGCCTAATTATAGGAAGTAACTGAGTGAAATTAAAATATATATCTTGGTAGTATGTGTGAGGTAGGTAGGTCTTAGCAGGTGTTCAGTGAGATGGGGGACAAGACCAAATCTGTGGAATTAGTGACACAGTTGCTGTGGCATGCTTTCAAACTCAACCAAAACAGAAAGGACTCAGCAGGAAGTTAATCAGATTATATAATAGATATTTTCACAAAGTTTTCTATACAACTCAAAAATAAATTTCAAAAATTTTCAAATGATCTGGGACAGTGTGTTTTTTTAAAAGCGGTTATGTTTATAACTTTCTAAAAGAATTCACCTTCTATAGAGAGTGATTATCTCCATACTTCTTTAAAATATTTGAGTTTGTGTATTTTTCCATTCTTTCATGCTGAAACAGGGTTGAGTAAATACAACAAAGGCTACAAAGGTGTCAAACAGTATATTATTTGCCTCATATTAGAATTTATTTCCTATAATTTTATTAATTTATAAATTTCTTTAGTTGCTGCAATTGGGATCGATTCTAGCAAACAAAATTTTGTCTATAGTCTTGAAGCGGTGAATCCTCCTATTTACAGTTTTAGGAGAGTAACTCTTGATGCAAGAGGAGAGATAGAATTCTAAATATTAACTAGTTTATAGAAGAAACATTTTAGATAAATATGGAGATAAAAACATTTACAAACACATTCTGAATTTAGTGCTCATTAAGGTTTTCTCCTAGAGCTGTGTCTGAAAACTCATGTTGGGACATCTGCATCTTAAAGGTTTAATGTAGCTCCTGTGTAATGCTACCTGAAAACTCTAAAGGCCTTTTATGCTAAGAGGTCACCATAAGTAAATATGCAAATTCACACCCTTAATTCTAGAATATAAACTGCCAGAAATTCTTAGACTACGCTTTCTTTACCTTTCTCTTTTTGAGCCTAAACTTAAGTAACTTAGTGAGCCTTGTAGACTCCATATTTTATGGCAATGTAGAAGATTTATTATCAAACAAGAGTAACATTTTCACATCTGAAAATAAATCCTTTTTTCTTCTTATTGTTGCACACAGTTATCATTAAATATTTTTTGATTAAGTATTTGGTTTTTTATCCTAGCTCCACCCTCTCAGCTGGACATTAATTTGGTAGGCTACACTTGTTTTGGTCAGCAGCATATACCCAACACATTAGTTCAGAAATTGGCATTCATTCATTCATTCATTCATCAATGTTTATTGAAGGCCTGTTACTCTGTAGGCATAGTTAGTAGTACAAGGTATAATCAGGGCAGGCCATGTCACTGCTTTCTTGCAGTTTACATTCTCGTGGGCAAGAGACAAGATAAACAAATAGGCTCTCTATACATATTTGCAAAACATGTGAAATAACAAATTGAATAAATATTGAACAAAAAAATAAATATTGAATCTCTATTCTGGTAGGATCTGATGACAATTATCTGAACAACTTCCTTAAAGAGGTCTAACTCTTCAGTTTGGAGACCAAATAAAATATACCTCCAAAAGTAGACTATCAATTATTTTTTATTTTACTTCCATATCTATAAATACACATGGATGCTTATGCACATGTATGTATATTGTTGTAATTCAACAATCACTTAAAGAAGTAGATTAATGCAACTATTATATGTAATCACTTTTCCTTTTGAATTTTTTGGAGTTAAGTCAGAAATTTCCACTTTTTCTTTCTTTGGTTTTTGTTTTTGTTTTGGCAAGATATCCATGATCAAAGTATAAAACAAATGTCATTTTTCTATTCTATGCTGACATAAAGTAATGAAACATTTATCACTGAATTACACTAAAAAGGTTACATTCGATTTATCAGAGTGCTCTGCTCAGGCAGCTCAAAGGAAGAGTAGGCCTCATCAGCACACCACTGTTCTGAGTCATCCTTCCCAATCAAGGGATTACAGCTTCAATGGATCAACTGACAGTCATATGTTTACTCAATATAAATATTTAACTTTATATACAAATGATAGTTTAATAATATATTAAGTTAAGAAAGTAGAACGTGCCCAGATATGCTTTCATTTGTAAGTTTTTATGTGAGCCCAACCACATGTTATTTATCAAACTGGTCTTTTTAGAGAAATCAATTTGTACAATTAAGAAAAACTTTGAAAGCCAGGGTTGCTAATTTCACTGGTAATTGAACTATTATTCTCGTGCCTTCTTGTTGATGTCAGCTTTCTTTTCCTACTGTGAGTACTACGATCCTTTATGATCAAAGGTCGACCACACATGGAAGCACATGTCAACACTATTGCCTTGATGTTTATCTACAAGCCGACAGCGTTATTTTCAAGTGGCCGATTTTACTTTGAAATACTAACAAGTTTTCTTCCGGGTCGTTATTTTAATCTATTCATTAAAGCCAAAATGCTGATAAATGACCTTGTTTCAGAACTGTTTTATATTTTATTACAAATCAGAAAATTACTTTTATAGTAATGGGTTGCTTTGGTAATATCTAGAATTTAGTTCAAAAATTTCAGTCTAATGACACTAGATAAAAAGCCATGTATTCATTGATCTAACACCAAAAAACCATCTAGGGGAAGAAATTATCTGTTACCACAAGACAAAGATATTGTATAGCTTGCGAATAATGCTACTGACTTTTACTCAACTCATAGAAAATATTAATAACTACTTAGCGAACAAAGAGAGGATGCCATCTTTTATTGTCACAGTGACCTAAGACCCAGGTAACAGGATACGAAAACTTTCTAAATGTTAGGTTACATTGGTGGCAAAAGTGAAATATATATTTCTTTCCTTAACTGGATAAATTGTCTGATAAGATGTCATAACATCTTATTTAAACTATGTAAGACTAAAATAACAATCTCAAGACAAAGAAATTATGTTACAATAATTAGAAATCCTTTTGTTTGCTTTATGAACTGTTTCCTTTAAAATACTCTAAACTTGAATATATGACATACATGTCAATGCTGTGTGTCAAAGAAACACAGACCAGGGAAGGGAGCTGGATTTTGTCCCTACCTCATGCGAGGCATTTAATTTCCCTGGGTCTCAGTTTCCACATCTGCAAAGTAAGGAATCTAGAAAAACTGAGTGTTGAATGTCCTTTAAGCCCATTAAATAAAGATAGCTTATATTTGACATAAAACATGATATGAACTAGACCATTATGTACTGCATTGATATTATTTTTTAATTTTATTGATTGATTGATTGATTGATTGTAAACTCTACCCCCAATGTAGGTCTTGAACTCAAGACCCCAAGATTAAGAGTTGCATGCTCTACCAACTGAGCCAGCCAGGTGCCACTATATCAATTTTGTTTTTTTAAAGTAATTTTTTCACTGCAATGCTGATTTATTTCACCAGAAATTACATTTTCTTTACTAACTAAAATTAAATAAAGGCAAAATGGATGTTTTAGACTGTTTCTCACACAAATTTATAATAAAACCTGAAGTTGGTTTTCAGAGAAGCAAAGATTCTTTGTCAAGTTATAATGTTGAAAAATGTAAGAATGACCAAATAAATAATATAGGGACAATTAATCTGAGCTATCAACCTTGATCATGAACTTCCTCCTCCCACTTCTAGTTCCCTTCCAGTAAATTGTTACTTTGCAGATATTCCAGATGGTTTATGATAGCTTCTGTTCAGGACCTTATAGAAACTTCGTGTAATGGATTAGGTTCCAAAACCTTTATACTGTGGATTAAAGCATTCCATCAGTCTTATTTTTTTTTGTTTTATTATCCAAATTGCCTTTTTCTACTTCTTAATCACTTACCCTAAACTTGTAGCTTCTTTCAGCTCAACAGATATTCTTAAAATGCTTCTTGTACTCATTTGTTCAAAATCAACTTGTCATTTATAGTTCTGAAAAAATATATCTCACAAAAAGCATATTTGGCATGCCAAAAATGAAAACATGAAACTCCACAACTGTTTGTGCTGCTTGCTATTTGTTTTTTGCTTTGTTTTAATTTTAGTCATTGATTTTTAATCATTAATTTTAGTCATTAATTTTTAGATAAGCAGTGTACACTTTATTAATTCTAGTATGTTTTCCATTTTTATTTATTTTTTATTCTTTTTTTAAATTTTTTAAAAAAGATTTTATTTATTTATTTGACAGAGAGAGACAGCCAGCGAGAGAGGGAACACAACCAGGGGGAGTGGGAGAGGAAGAAGCAGGCTCCCAGTGGAGGAGCCTGATGTGGGACTCAATCCCAGAACTCCAGGATCACGCCCTGAGCTGAAGGCAGACGCTTAAGGACTGAGCTACCCAGGTGCCCCTGCATTTTTAAAACATACATTTCAGTGACCACATCTACTTTACCTTATCTTACACATTATTTAACATGCTACTAGTAATTACCTTTCAGTAACACTGAAAATAATAGAAGACAAACAGCCAGCCATGGTTGTTAAAATGGAAGTACTGACTTCTAGAGATAAAAATTACTCTAATCTCCCCATTCCTCTTCAGCTGACGTCCTGGTCTCAATACCCAATAATCATCTTCCATTGACACAGACAGGTACTAACCAGTCCCAATTCAGTATACTTTCTATAAAAGTTCTGTATCTTTACCAAACACCCTTTATGCCTCCCTACAAAACATACATATTCAACGCATTTTTTTAGAAACCACAACAAACGTGCGCACACACACAACACACACGCGAACAGAGTTTAACAACTCCTTTTAGCACTAAAATAACCATGTGCTAATATGTTCAGCATCTCTTCTCTTCAGTCCATCTTGTTTTTTTTTTTTTGTTTTTTTTTTAAGATTATTTATTTCTTTCAGAGAGAGAGAGTGGGTGTCCAAGAGAGGGTGGATGAGAGGGGGAGGGGCAGAGGCAGAAGTGGAAGCAGACTCATCCTGAGCAGGGAGCCTGACATCACGCAGGGCTTGACTCCATGTGGGGCTCGATTCCAACACCCCAGGATCATGACCTGAGCCAAAGGCAGACACTTAACCTACTGAGCCACCCAGGGACACTGTCTATACCGTCTTATATGAAAAGAGCCACCCTTTAAAATCGTGTGCCCATGTCATTCTCCTGATTAAAATAATTGGCTTCTCTCAGTGTCTAACAAATAAGCAAACAAAATCCCCCAAAACCTTAAATTTCTAAGACACAACAAACCTTTTACCATCTGACACAGTCTACCTTTCTCAGCCTACATGACTTTCTTCTATGTGTGCAGCTCCCTGGCTGCCCAGAACTATCTTCGGCCTCCAATATACTTATCATTTAAAGCCTATAAATCTTTAAATTTATTCTCTCTACCTGTAATATCATTACCCACTTTTTATGGGCATTTTTGAGCAATTTCCTGCTCATATTTTCTCATTACTACAAATGTCACCTCTTCTGAGTTTCTGTAATGCACTTAAGGCATATTTTATGTATCTCAGCATCTCCTGAATGTTATATTTTGGGTACTCAATAAATGCTTATTGTGTAAATGATTAATAATGATAGGAATCGATGGGAACAGAAAGACATGCTAACTTTGGTTTCTTCTTTCAAAGACTTAATAATGAAGTATGGAAGAGCAAGTGTGTTGGACATAACTAGAACATTAGATGGCATATGTGAAGGGACTAGAAAGGAAAGTAAAAAACATGGAAAAAAAAAGTGTGCATGTGCATCTCTGCTAGGCACAAAGCGATGTACCTTCACATATGGAATCTCCATTTCTGAGATACTTTTTAATTTAAAGTGTAAACACATTATTATAGTTTTAATATTAGAATACAAACAATAAACAATACTTAAATATAAAATGTGGAGGACAATAAAATGCTCAATAAGCAAAGCTTATTAATATCACAAAAATAAAGACCTTAGATAAATTACGTTTAAAATCATTAATTTTTCTAACACATAAATACTCTAATGATGTAGACAAGAAAACCATAGATAGATATACAACTATGTAATAATTATCTAAGTGTTTGTCCTAATAATCGCATAAGTGCAAATTAAACAATAAACTACTGTTTTTGAATGCAGTCAGTCTGCACTTACCACACAATACTCTGATTGTTAGTATACTTCTGAAGTATTCCCTGCTAAATTAAAATAGTGGAAGGCTGGACTGTGGTCTTTAATGATGCATCCATGTGCCTACCTAGCAAAATCTACAAACATCTGTTGAATGAATTTACTAATGAATGCATGAATATGTGAATGGAAAGGATAGCACTGAAAGCTAGGAAGGTGTCCTGGATTGAGTATATTTTGGACAATGCATTTTGGACATGGATTCCAAGTATAGCAACATAGACTCACTGAACAATTCTTCATTCATTCATCAAGTATTTCGTTGTAGGTTCCAAACATCTCCACAGATAACTTTAGCCTTAGTATATTGAAAAATGAACTCCTCTTCTTCAACAAAACTACTGTTCTTGCTTTCTTTGTCTTATCCTACTCTGAATCTATCAACCAGGTTAGACACTGATCACCTTCCTTCCACCAACTCGCATTTTCCATCAGTCACTCTATCCCTTCGTGTCTACTTTCTAAACGTGGTGTCTTTCTCCTTTACTACATCTTCATTCTCATTTTCTTCCTTTTAGGCCATTACAATAAACTCTTAATTGGCTTTTCTGCTTTCAATTTCAAACCACTTCAATCAATTTTCCAAAGTGCAGCCACATTGTTACTTCTTGACTTGAAATTCTTTAGCCAGTCCCTGTCTTTGACAGGATAAAGTAAAAGTCCTTTTGTAGAGCAAGAGGTATTTCCTTAATTTGCTGCGCATGTGGCTTTGCACTGGCTGCATGATAGATAAGTTTACACACACTGAACCACAGAGACATACCAAATTCTCACATTTACAGGTTTTGCATCTGTTAGTCCTTGGACACTTTCCAATCTTGAACAATGAGCAGTGCCATATTCATTCTATCAGACCATACTAAAATGACCCTTCCTTTGTGAATGTTTCCTTAATTCCCCCCTGCAGATAGGATCACTCTTTCCTTTGTAACACCCCTGTACCACTATGTAATTCATTATTACTGTTAGATGTCAGTCACCTACCAAGTTGTGTCTATCTCTAGTGCCTGGAACATATTCAGTTCTAAAATTACTCATTGTTTATTATTATTTAAGTGGTACCAACTGACAAAGGAGCTCAAAGTGGAACAGAACCGCTCAGACAGACTGACTGACTCAAGAACTTCTAATTTCGGTATATTTCTTGTTAATTTAAAATATGATTTTCTTACTTCTGTATTTTCATGGCCTAAACTAATAAATGTACTTTAATATTTAATGCTGTGATATTGTGATTTATAAAAAAAAAATGTATATTTGATCATTCAGATAACCAAAATATATTTCTCATATATATTTGGTCTTTGTTTATGGTTCCTGGCTCAGCACTACCAAAACCCTAGGAATTTCCCAAGTGTTGAGAATAATAAAGTTATTTTTTGCTATGTTAATGAGGTGACTGTTAGAAATCACCCGAGGATTGAGGCTGGTTGCCAGGAGAATTAGAGGACTGAAACATTCAGTTCCACCCCACTCCCCACCCTTGATCTCCAGGGAGGGAACAGGTGCTGGAGACTGAGTTCAACCACTAGTGGTCAATGATTTAATCAACCATTCCTTTATATTGAAGCCTCCATAAAACAAAACAAAACAAAATGAAAGGAAGGGGCTCAGAGAGCTTCTGGGTTGGTGAACACATGGAGATATGGGGGGTGTGGCATGCCAGGAGAGGGCATGACTGCCCTGTACCCTTTCCACAGACCCTGCCCTATGCATTTCTTCCACTTCTCTGTTCATGAGTTATTCACTTTTATAATAAACCAATGATCTAGTAAGTAAAATATTTCTCTAAATTCTGTGAGCCTCTCTAGCAAGTCAATCAAACCTAAGGAGGGGATCATGGAAACCTCTGATTTTTAGCCAGTCAGAATTACAGGTGACAACCAAAGCTTGCAACTGACATCTAAAGTGGCGAGGGTGAGGGGGTTGTGGTGGAGGGTGGAGGTGATGGGGGGAGTATACTTGCAGGACTAAATCCTTAACCTGTGGACAGTGTCAAAATCCAGTTGAACTGTAGGACACCTAGTTGGTCTGGGGTATTTCTTATTGTGTGTGTAGTGAAATCCCCTCTCTCCACACCTTGGCGCTGGTATTGATGGGTGTCAGGACCCTTTAAATGCTAACCAACTAATATCTGTATGCTAAGAAAATATTTCATGGCTTAAAACATAGTATGAAATAATTAGCATATGTAGATAAGCATAATATTGATTATATGACTACTACTACATTAAATGGAGAGCAAAAATGTTTCTATAGTAAGACGTCACAGAACAGAGATATAATTATGTTAAATCTTGTCTCTAGTTTCTTGAAATATATAAAATATTGACTTGACAATATAGTTATGTAAAGGATATTTTTTAAATGATTCCAGAATGATTTGGACACAATTTTTCTTTCTATATATCTTAATGCAGGATGGAGATACAAAAACATGGCACATTCTAGGCAAATTAACTATAGTATTATTTATTGTGACCTACCTTTAGAAGCGAGAAAGAATTTGCTTCTATATTCCATTTTCCTTCTATTTCACAGCTAGCATTTTGATAAGCTTATCTACCTTACGAAGAAATTTAAAAGCCCAGAACCTATGCCTGATGTTAATAAGAAAGTCTATTGTAATATATGAAATACATGGAATAGGGTAGTGAATGTAAGGTCCGTGTTCTTTTTTTGGCTTAGATTTTTGTTTAAGAAAAGTGTAATTTGGTACAGTATATTACTATTCTTCAATTTATCCTTTACAAATAAAAATAGCTCTACAGCTATTCCCTTGTTACTTCATGGCAATTTTGGAGGAATGCCTGAGATTATATTTAGAGCCCTGTAAGAAATAAGAAACACACACACACACACATACACACACACACACACACACACACACAACGAAGAGCAAATTTAGGGTTCATTCAGGAAGAAAGGTATTAGAATCGTCTCTAATAATGAAGCTAATGGAAGGGAATCCCAGCTCAGAAAATATAAGACTAAATGCTCTAATGCTTCCACGCAATAATGCTATAAGGAAGGAGAGGGTGAAAAATAGTAGGTGAAAGGCAAAGTATGCTAATCTATTGAACACTGATGATAATGATAGCATAAAATTGTCTTAAATTACAGGTGAATAATTTAACATGTAAATAATATTTACAAAATTTGAAGTCAACCCTATGTTGACATAGGGTTAGCTTAGTTTCTAGACTGCTATGAGATATATTAATGATTCTCCGTTTCTTTATTTATAAATGTTTATGGTATTGTCTCAGAGAGCAATACAAATTTGTTGAAAGCCATCTTTTTGAATTTGGTATGCTAGCATTATCTATGAATTTTATTTGTTTAGACTGACAAAACGTGTTTCCTTGTTTTTCGTGATATAAGGCCTAGAAGAGAGTCTTCAAGTGCTAAAATTGTTGCATATGCCACTGAAGGAAGAACTTTCTCATGAGCTTTTGTTTGGTTCCCAATCTATGGATTTAGATCACCAGGGAGTTATTTCAAGGGAATTTCAAAGCCATGTGAGCTTGTAAGCATTACCATTAGAGCAAAGAGATATGTTGCATACACACGTTAAGAGTTGTGCTGATGTTATGATTAAATGTAAAGTATTATAAAAGTATTAATTAATTCAGCAGTTTCTGTCATTATGAATAACCTTAATCAACACAGAATTCATCTCATATATGGAATCAGTAAAAGTGACTGATACTATTTCTGAAAAAGATGAGGACTCTGATCTAGATGTAACAATAAGATTGGATTTTACATTTCATCATTCCTTGACTCGCCTTCCTATGGCATCACTGTGTAATTTGTACGGTTACACTTTCCTATCTTTAGGCAACTCAACACATACTCTGAGCTCTTAGGTTCACTTGTTTTAATTGTGTTTTTTCTTGTATGTTCTAATTCGAGTACTGATGCTAATTTTAGAGGTGAGAACTTAAATCATTCGTATTTTCTAGGTCTCGACAATAATGTAGGAAAATTGGACCAAGACTTTCTCTAAAGTTCTTTCCAAATCTAACATTCCATAACTCTCTTACACCTTAGAGTACACGGTGGTGAATACACAGCAGGTGCTTAATGAATGCTTGTTTAATTAATATGGCATAGCTTTTACTACTTTATATATCTAGGCTTACTGCAGGAATATTGTGTTTCTTAAAGTTTTTCACAAAACTAATGGCTGGAACATCTCAGAACTCTCTGCAACTGATTGATTTGAAATCATTGGGTTTATATTCTTCCCATAAAACTGCAGGTTTTTACAGCTTTATAGACAATAATGAGTACACTTAATTACATATGCACAGTAGCAATAATCTCCAAAGACAATTTAATTTCTGAAGCCATGTACTGTAATCTCAGCCAAATCACAGATTCACACAAATCAAACTGGGATGAAGTTTAAGAATGAAAGCCAATCTGTCTCACTAAACCTTTCTTTAAATCTTTGGTAACTTGTAACTTGTAACTCATATTAGGACCAACATGGGTATTTTTAATTAGAGTGAGATGTTCTCAGTAAAAGATGCATAATTCACACTATGCCCAGCTGAATTCAGAAAGCACAGCATAGCTTTTTGGGAGAAGAAAGTAATTATAAGAAAGGACACAAACTTGCTCAGTATTAGATAGGTATGACACAAACACATTGTAGTTGAAATATCTTAAAAGTTAATGAAATATTAATATAAAATTATCTAATTTAAAATCAATGCATCATTTAAAGGATTTGATGCCCTGTTGTGATGGCTTTATTTTTCTGAGAACATTTGCCTTTCTGCATAAAACAGATTGATATAAAGTATTCCTAATAGTTTCTTAAAGAAGTTTGAGATCTATTTCTGTTCAATAAAGCACTGAATTTTATAAGGGACTTACAAAATGATCTGCAATTAATATGTAATAATTGATTTTTAAAAATCCTAAACATCAAGTACAATAATTCAGTACAATAAAAAGCTATATACTATTTCTTTGTCAAATGAAAAGCTTTATCCTTTTTTTTTTTTTTTTTTTTCTGGTAGGAACACAACATGAGAGCTTTTTTTTTTTTTTTTTTTTCTGGTAGGAACACAACATGAGAGCTACCATCTTAAAATTTTGAGTGTACATTACAATATTGTTAACTTCAGGCATTATGTGGTAAAGCAGATCTCTAGAAATTACTTATCTTGTATCACTGAAACGTCATCATTTTAATGTTTGGTTTGGTTAGTAACCAGAATAAGTAGCCAGTATGTCAACATGATTTAAAAATATCCCGTTAAATAGAAATCTGAAAGTTACATTAATGACATGACTGTAGCTTAATAAAGCCACTGGAAGAAAAAGAAAATCTTTGTACCAAACTTCAATATGTAGAAAACAGGAACTCTATACAAGTGCGATGTTGAAAGCTTCAAAAGTCTAGGAGAAGTAAGTTGTTTCAAAAATGAGTTTTGATTTAAATGTAAGCTCGAGGTAGTTATGAAAAACATTAGGGGAAATTGGAAAGACCTTGTTAAAATAATTGAGCTTACAGAAGCAGTGATAAGAATGCAAATCTGAAAATTGCCTCTGCATCACATAGCTAGCTAAATAATCCTAGAAGTGGAATCATTTTTCTTTCTCTCAAAGCAAAATTGGAATTTTAATAGGTGCAAAGAAAAGTGGTATGGAAACCAGAAGCACCTGGATTCCCATCTCTTGTGAGACACACTAAGGCAGATGAAAAAAAATATGGCTTTATCTTTTAAATTTCTCAAGCTGGAGATACTTTTAGCTTACTTTAATAATGTATTATGACTTTACAACTATGGATATATTTAAATTTTTGGAATAAACAAATGATATTTCTAACTTTTCCCCCTTGGAACTACATAAACTGATTGTTGATGTATTTATGCACGTTTTAAAAATTCTTTCCTTCTTTGTGTTCCAAGATGTGCCTACTCCTTTCAGATATCTGGAATTTTGGCGCACCTACAAAAACTCCACTTCGGCAATGTTACCTAATGATTTAATCATGTTCACTTTTCATCAGTTGGCAATGGGTAAATTTCTTAGGGTGATGCTGACCAATTGATAGGACAGCCTGGTTCGCCAACTGTAACTGTGGCAGCAATGGAAGAAGTAACACAACAGTATCAGTAAGGCTGTGTGATATCTGCTAGGTTTCTTTGAATTTAAGAAAGCTAATAAGAGCATTAAGTATTGTTGATAGAAGCTAGGTGACAGTGCTTAAGAGAAATAAACACAGAGAGTAGTTGATCAGAAAAACTGGATAGGTTCATGTCATCAAGGACACATGTATCATGCATGAAGAAGTAAAAGACTACTAACCTCAGAGGGTTCAAGTAGGGGTCAGAATTCTGTACAGTTCTAGAAAAAATTGTGTTGCTATTATTTTTCCCAAACTGTTCTAGGAGAGGATATTAGCAGATTCTGTGGTGTATACTTGGTCTGCCCCACTTCCTGTCATGAACCTGCTCAGAACTGGGTGAGTGCCAAGCATTCTCTTCTGGTTAATACTTTGTCAGTTAACTGCTGCTGAGATCTGTTCACACCCTAATGCACTTTCTTGACTCTTTATCAAGTAGTCTGATGACTTCTCTAGTTGACTTTCTTTAGCCCATTACTATTGATTTGGCAGTCCTAAATCTTATTAATTTTCCAGGTCTTGTTGAACCCATCCTAATTTCCAATATGTTGAGGAAAGCTGTCAAAATCACACTAAATATGGTAAAATCCCAACATTTGCTAATCTGCATCCCTCCAGAACTCAACATCAATATGTACGGTCTAGCAAACACTACTACTACAGTTCCCCTAAGGGAAAACACACACACCCACACACCTCACCACCTCCCAGACACATATAAAATTTTTAAACATGACGTTAATTCACATAGTTCATTTTCTCCAACTATGAACAATCAAAAGTTCATATTCACTATGCTCACTTCTCAGTAATGGATTGCTAGGTAATTCTGTCCAAATAGTAAAGTAACAATGTCTTGAGCTCTGTCTCACTTTTTGCAATACCACTGAAACTACTTCTTATAACATCAAAAGCCAAAAGTAGATCAAAATCGTTGCCACTGTAGTGACGTGCAATGATGTAGCATCAAGAGAAAGCAAACTTATCTTGTGTTTCATTTATAAAACTGTAATTGTCTTGATAACTTCTCTTTCTCCTAGTGGTTTTTTACTTTTAGGGAAAGGAGTTTTACCTAAGAATATGTATCAACATTATCTGCCACCATATTCTTTTTTCTTAGATATGAAAACCCAAACAAAGGTATCTAAGTTACAATTCTGAAAATCTTTTTCTCCCAGTTAATTCGGGAAAGAGTATCGTGAAATTCATTGTTCGCAGGGATCCCAATAAAATGAGGTTGTTTTAACTATAACTCTTCACCAGTATTTGCTATTTCTTAGTCAGCTACAAATTAGGATAGACTATTGGTAGTTATAAATCCACTTGATAGTAGTGAAAAACTTAAAGAAGATGTAATAATTCTTACAGTCTCTGGAGAATAAAAAAAATAGTTATGATTGATAAATCCATTTGTTTTCCAGTTGCATACTACATCAGAGGTAAGAATTACAAACCTATGGCTATACCTCCCAAATTGTGGGGTCTTGCATAGTCCACATGTTACTTATGATAATGAAACCTAAGAATTACTATCTTGAAAGAAAGTCGAGGTTTTATTCATTCATTCTTTGAATGACTACTGAAACATCATTTTTAGGCATTCACTTATGAGATCATTTGACTTGGAAATTCACCTAAAATATTTTTGTTTAAATTTGTCTTTTACCTCAAATACCTAATAGGGCACCAATTATCTAATTTTTAAGGTGAATATAGATATAATTTTAAATTTTACTTAATATACCTAACAAGGTAATTTATATGAACATATAAGGGGAAGGGGGAATTATAAATATTATGCTAAATATAGTCACTGCCATTTAAAATATTAAAATTATATCTTTTTTTTTTAAAGATTTTATTTATTTATTTGACAGACATAGAGACAGCCAGCGAGAGAGGGAACACAAGCAGGGGAGTGGGAGAGGAAGAAGCAGGCTCATAGCAGAGGAGCCTGATGTGGGGCTCAATCCCATAACGCGGGGATCACACCCTGAGCCGAAGGCAGACGCTTAACCGCTATGCCACCCAGGCACCCCTAAAATTATATCTTATTATTGGATCTTCACAACTAGAAATACTTCTAGAGTTAAATACAACATGTGTAAAAAATATATAACATAAATACAAAAGCCATTGGTTCAATAGAAACTAAACATTTATGAGATGCCAAAGATCCGTGGTTTATTGCACACATTTTCCTTTAAAGATCCGTGTACTCTAAAATGTATACCATCCTTGGGGCGCCTGGGTGGCACAGCGGTTAAGCGCCTGCCTTCGGCTCAGGGCGTGATCCCGGCGTTAGGGGATCGAGCCCCACATCAGGCTCCTCTGCTATGAGCCTGCTTCTTCCTCTCCCACTCCCCCTGCTTGTGTTCCCTCTCTCGCTGGCTGTCTCTATCTCTGTTGAATAAATAAATAAACAAAATCTTAAAAAAAAATAAAATAAAATAAAAATAAAATGTATACCATCCTTGTATTTTTGTTATCTGCTTACTCCCAAGTTG
The DNA here is from genome assembly GCF_017311325.1 of Ursus maritimus. NCBI lineage: Eukaryota > Metazoa > Chordata > Mammalia > Carnivora > Ursidae > Ursus > Ursus maritimus. The sequence goes on from NW_024425563.1 coordinate 29,790,154, forward strand.
TAGTTAATCACTAAATCACTAAAACTTAAAAGTATTAAGTATTAGGAAAGACAAAGAAACAAACAACAGTGCTCAGAAAAAAACCACAAGGCATTCGATGTTGTCCTGCATGACTTTCCTTACGTTTTCAACAGGGGTTTAGGACCATGAAATTTACAATATGGGGATGTAGAGAACACTATCAGAACCAGAGTGACTCTTACACTGTGATGGCTTCAGGGACTATTCCATAAGAGTGGCACCAGAATGTCAAATATTTCATTAACATGAAATATGTGGTGTTCTATGTCTAGCAAAGGAATTGATGCTGAGATTCATTAGAGGAGTAGACAATTTCAGATGTCCCTTGGCTTCTGAGTCTCCCATTTCATTGCAGAAAACTCAAGTACCACAGGTTTCCGGTGTTTCTGGTTTTGCTGTGTCATCCTAAAGTAACCTGGAAAGGTTGAAATTCCTGGAGACTCTGAGCAGCATCTAATACTATGTATCAACAGGACTTTTCAGATTAAAGTATGACCATTGCTAACTCAAAACACTGTTTCCTATGAATGCACCAATTTATACAGAAAATTCTGGGTCTGCTCAAATGATTCTTCTGTGAGTGGGAGTCAAGCATGTGTGGTGGTGGTGGTGGGGATGGCAGGAAGCAGCAGAAGGCCTAATGAAATGCTGAGCAAGGTTGAATTTTTTCAGGCTCGCCTGGATCTGAAATAGATCATATTAATAGATGCTTTTTTTTTTCCCCTTCACAAAGCAATTTACATTGGACTAAGCTTTAATCAATTGGTAAATTGATAATTTACTTCAAAGTATCTTTCAATAATTGTACTTTTCATATTCTCCACAGATTATGTGTATTTGTACATGTGTATTTGTGTGTGTATGTATGTGTGTGTTCCATTAAAAGTCTCAGTGGTGATAATTTTCTTCAGTGAAGAAATATCTCTAGGACTTAATCTTCCAATGTAGCTAATGGGCAGATGCAATTTTAACACAGTCAACATTCTATAATATTTCATTTTGTATATTTAATGTAGATTTCCCTATTTGTATTCTATGCAAAAATTATTATGAATTTCAAGTCGTGTAACATAGATCTTGGTGATTGGCTGTAATTATGTACTGGTTTGCTTTGTAATGTATACAGGCAACAAATTTGTAATTATTCATGCATTCTTTATGTTGTTTATAGATCCGTTGCGTATGCCAGGCCTGACACATATTAGTTGGATGAATGACCAGTCAAGCCTCTAAAGTCTGTTTCCCTATGCATAAAATGGGATTTATAATTTCTCCTCTATGGTACTGAGGGATAATCAGAATAAAATATATGAAATGCCAAAGAATTACTAAGTACTAATTTGATTATGCATTTATTCCTCCATATTGTCTATAAATTATCCATTTTACTAATGGGCCTCTTAAACTAAGAGTTAGAGCAAAAGAAGTCCATATGGTCTTTCTCTTGTTTGACCTTAAACAATCAAATAACAAAACAAATGCATTTGCAAAATAAATACATGTATGTCCCACATTATCCATAATCTGTTTTCACAAAAGTAATTTTGAAAAATAATAAGTTCACTCAATCTGAATAGTTCTCTTTCCACCTGCATTTTTTTTTGTTGTTGTTAACCCTAGTATAGGGGTCCTTTTGAAGTGAGCAGAAGATCAGACTGTGCTTTTTTGTATTTATACAGAAGAAATAAAAGCGTCCTAATGGAAGCTTAAAATAGATGTTTAAATTCCCAGGGTTACTTATTATTCAGCTTCCTGGACAGGGATGTATAAACTGTTGGCTTATGTCTTACAGTATAATATCACAGGATTCTAAAAATATTGCATGTTTCCAAAGAAGGACACTGCTCTTTAAATTTACAAAAATTCCCTGTAGACCCCTCACGCAGAGTTTCTAAAAACACAACAAAGCTTAGGCATTTCACCAGCAAGGGCAGACCTAGAAGCAATCTGGAAGCCACCAACAAGGCACGCTATGGGATTCAACAAAGACCCAGCTGTTACCACTTCAAGAACTCTTCCTATCTTTGTCATCCACATCTTGTAATTACTACTGAAAGGAAAAACAGAAGGGACAGAAAAAGTGCTTTCAGTTAAACCAACTATAGCTATGCTTTCTATATTTAATATTATTACAATGTACTTTTAAACTTTTAGTAATATCATTTCTTTTCACAAGAAAACATTTAACAAATGCTCTCCATCCCCCCAAGTCCTGACCTTCATAATGAAATAAGCTGCTATCTATTTCATCTTCATGTATAAATTTATATACATATACAATAGTAATACTGTATGTGTTAGGATATTCATGAACAACTATCTTTTTCAATGCATTTGCTTAAGATAATTTTCCTAGTTAGCAGTAATAGAAACTAAATTTCTATTCTACAAGCATCTCTACGTATCCTTCAATCCAACCTTCTGCTGAACTAGATAAAGAATATTCCTAGTGACATTTTCATGAGATCACAAAGAAAAGTGGAAGTGCATAAGTAAGTAGACAGTTTTTGGCCGTATGGGTGCAGAATTGGTTAATAAAGCTCCAAATGGATCCATAAACTACCATAAATAAACTTCCTTTTTCAAATTTTGGCAAAGGAAAAGCCCTGAGAATGTCTTTAACACCCCGTGTCACATTAGGTGCTTCTAGACCATTTATACAGTCAGAGCTTTCAGCCTAAGATTTGTGAAAAATGTTGGATAGAATCTAATCATACTTGAAAAAAAATAACAAAAGAACTCCTTTCTGATCCTCTCAAAATAATTAGTGGAGACCCATGCATCTATCCCTTCACACATCCATTTCCTCAACTTTATTCTGTGGTTATGATCCTTACTATTATCAATATCTATTCATTTTATTTTCTATAATTCCAACAATGATAATGCTTCTTCATGCTCAATTAAAAACTATGGTAGAACTATTACCGAATGAGTTAGGCAGGGACCAACACCTGGGGAAATTAGTTAAGAGTTCAAGTAATTTTTTGAGGCTGCACGTGTGGATGCTTGTTGCCATAGCCATGAATGTAAATTTTTGAATGCCCACACCTGAATTAAGTATCTTCTATCCAATCACTTTCTAGCTGCGTGAACTTAGCAAATACTTTACAATTTTGCGTAGTTTACTCATTTAAAAAATGTGTGTAAAAGCATTACCTGCAGCTTAGTGTTCTAAGACTATAAGGAGACAGTCCATTTAGGATAGTTACTGTAAGTGCCCAATAAATATGAGTCATTGCCATTCCCAATAGGAAGCAGTTTAGAAACTTTGGGCTCATTCCTGAGTCTTCCTCAAATTAAAATGTCACATTCTATCCCAATTGCCTCTGTAATTAAAATCCCTAGTATCATTGTAATGGAAAAGTCTGGCAAATATTAAAAATATTCATATTGTTTTCTTTGATTTTTTCTTATAACAAAGGGCATTTGAATAATTATCTACAAAATCCTTCAAAAATATCTTTAAAAGATGCATTCTTATTAAGATACCACTCAGGTTCTTGAGACTTCCATCAAGAAGTACGGATATGTCAGCAAAAATTATCAAAGAGCACAGTTTTGCCAACAAGAGGATGTGCCATAAGTCTATACTCTAATTATCAGAAACCTAAATAAAAAAGAGGGGAAATAAAGCTGTATGTACTATGAAAGAACTCACCTTAGAAATAAAAACTACAAAATAGAAATGTTATATATTTTAACTTTTTATAATATACATTAGCATTTCTTTAATCACATTATTTAAACATGATTTTATTTACTCATAATACTATAGTGGAATATAAAGGCACAGAAACAGACTCAATCCTCTGATTGCATCATTCTGCATGTTTTAAGCCAGAAATTGATGTGAGCTTTTGGCATATAATAGTTGACAGGTGTTAATTATCTATGGATAAGAAAAATGTTTCTTTTAAAGAAAAACATAATGGAGGATAAATCAAGTTAAATTGTTCTTCATTGTCCTTAAAAACTGTAAATAATATGTACCATGCTACTAACTGAAAGAAAATTACAAGTTCTATAAATTTATTTGTTGATATTATAAAAGATATGTATTTTTAAAATTTTAGCTTAACACGAGCGACTTAGTTTCTGGTAAGTCATTTATTCTTTACTTACACACTTTAAAGGTCTTCTTAATCCTGAAATTAACATCATATGTTGTTACTGGAACTCTTTCTCTTTTTCTCCCTTCCTCTTCCTCTCCCTGTGCTATATAGAAGAACATTCCATGTGCTCTGCAAACATGGGGGGAAAAGTACCCAGTAGTTCCTCTTGAGAAAGCCAGGAAAGGGCTCACAGGAGAAGAAACAATTGAAATAAGATTTGAAGAAAGCAGAAATCCTTCAAATACACAAGACTTTAAAGAGAGAAAGACAGAAGGGATAGCACGTGTGAAGGCAAACATGTATGAGAGGATTTTCTTGTGGCAATGAATCTCCCATGCCTGGTGTGTAGAAGAAAGAAGAGTCTTTCTTGCATGCTAAAATAGAGAAGTTTGGATTTCTGTGTATAGAGAGCTGTTACTGAACCATTTAAATCTAGAGAGTGAGAAGATCAGAGATTGGATGAGACGGGCGAAGGGAATCTGCAAGTAGGAGACCAATCAGTAACACCACCTCACACGGCTATACGGGGAATTCCATGAACTAGTAGTACTTGTGAAGTACTTAGAACAGAGCCTCATACACAATGAGCTGTGTAAGAGTTAAACAAACAAATACTACATATTTTATTTTAACTATTCACTATAGAAATTCTCTTATTCTTATGCACATTGCTTTCTTCTTCCTCTAGAGATGCATTCAGTTACATATAAAATAGTGTGTCAACCTTCTAGAAATACTCTTATATTTAATATAATGCCTCACCTCTATTCTCTGTTGTACAAAGCCTCTCTTTCTACAAAGGTTTTCTGGTTGAATTTCATGAAGAATAAATATCTTATTTTTTGCCAGGGTCAGGGAAGAGTAGTTGCTTGGATGCACAGAGTGAAACACTGGGATTGAGTTCTCATCATTCCCTATAAGATGTTTAACTTCTTCTCCACCCGTGTCTTCCAAAACATCAAGTACTTCCACTTCATGAGCCTTTATGGTTTCCTACAGCATATACTGGCTTGTTTTCTGTTAGTGTTCCCTGTAGAAAACACTTAGGTCTTAGCCTGTCTAATTTATTGAGTCATTTACCCCTGTCCACCGTTTTCTCATCTCTTAAAAACTTATGATAAACATTCATCTGTTGTCACTTTCTCTCCTAGTTTTGGCTTTCAATTTAATGAGGTCTCAGAAAGGAGTAGAGATAAATGTGTCCAAGTTTATTTGTAAACTAGAAACTTAACTTGTTTTATTCAGGTAAGGAAACTGAGCTTCACAGTTACATAACTTACCATTTACCCTGCTGATAATTGGCCAAGGACAAAATTAATTCTAGATGTACCTGCCTCCAGGGCCATTTCCCCCTACCCCATATCTCTTTGAACAAAATAAATATGACTTCTTGACAAGGAAACCAAAATGATCAGATCTAAGACATGTTTAGTAATCCGTAACAATTGAAAACAATGCTTCAAAGAACAAGTCATCTCGACCAATATAATTTGAGATAATTGTGATAATGAAAAAATACAATGCCTATGCCCCCTGAAAGCTTAATTCTATTATTTTACCTTTACTTGAGTTTTTGTTCACTTACTGTTAAAAAATAATTATAAATCTTGCTAAGCTCTGAAAAGACAAACAGAAAGAGCTCTCGTGCTGATAGCAGTAAGAAAGGTAATGTATCATCTCGGCGTGGTACTGCTTGGAACTATTTCAGTAAACAGGATAAAGCCATGTTGGACTAGAAAAGCTGGTGCCCTCCTATCACCTTCATAGGCACCATACAGTGATTATGAGAAGCATGGACATAAAACCACCTTTATAATCATAAAAGGTTTTACATCATTTTTAGCAGGACTATGGATAAGGCTAAGGGATCTTTCTCCCCCCCCCCTCTTTAGTAAAGCCCTTCAGCAAGTGATATTCCAGGAAAAAGTATAAGAAGTAGTTCTGGATTTAAGATAGTTGCTTTTCAGCAGCTTTAATGTTAAACTGGTAATTATCCACATAAACAACTCAAATATATCTGTTTACTTTACATGTACTCATGGAAAAAGAAAAAAAAGGCTTGCATCATAAAATTCTAAAACTCACAAGTTTTAGCTCTTCTGTCACATCTCAGTGCATTTAATATCCTTCTGCCGTATTATTTACGACTTCACAAAGAAAGTAGTTATTTCCTATTATCTGTTCAATAAATAAGTAGAGAAATGCAGGCTGCAGAGATACAATTTGTTAATGAAATAGCCCAGAGAATCTTCACGGTGTCTAGTCTCAGAAGCTTGCGCAGCATCTATTAAAGCTTGCTTCGGTTTTAAAGAGTAACTGCAATTTTTACACATTGATATGTTCCGCTCCGATGGCTGAGGCATGCTTTCTCGGTAGATTATGCAATATGAGTAATGCATGCTGTGATACAACATATATTTGACCACAGAGGCATGTTTAAACACTTTTCTCTACTTGCTCAACCTTTTTCTATTACTGGGAAGACTGTCTCATTTCAGAAACAAGATAGATGTAGGATTTCCAGTTCCTGGAATGATCTTCAAGAAGAGACAGAAGTCTTGCTTGTTGTAGTTCATACCCAAATATCATGGCACTGTGAATGCACTATGTTCAAGAGATAATACTGTTTTAGTACAAGTGACAGGGAGCCCATCGGGTAGTCATAGAGTAGGTAGGTACATCACTATTCCCTTATTTGTTTACTTTCACCACCTTGCAAAACAACAACAAAAATTTTCATATGCTATCCTCTAAAAACATACAACTTTTGGTGATAATCTCCCTTGTTGAAAGAAGAAATAAATACTAGGAAAAGAAAAAAAAATACTAGGAAAGAAACATATCATATAAGACATGAAAACTTTTTTTTTTTAAGATTTATTTATTTATTTGAGAGAGAGTGTACACGTGCACACCAGTTGGGGGGGAGGGTTCAGAGGAAGATGGAGAGAGAATCTCAAGAAGACTCCCTGCTAAGCGCAGAGCCGGATGCTGGGCTCGATCTCAGGACCGTGAGATCATGACCTGAGCCAAAATCAAGAGTCGGACACTCAACCAACTGAACCACCCAGGCGCCCCCAAACATGAAAATTTCTCATCTTAAATACAGCATGTATTTGAAAGGCAAACCTATGAATAACAGACTTTCATTTTAATCACAACCTTAGAGTAACCAACTGTTGCTTAGGTCTGATATTCTTTCTTTTTCACTGTTTAAAGTATAGTTTAACTTCACCTAAGAATAAATATCCTTTACTAGGGTTGGGGTAGGGAAGCCGCTCAGCTTCACATTTTGTATGACAGACCACAGTGCAAAACTCTGGGGATATTCAGTACGTACACGTGTCACTAATTTTGATACTGAATATTATTTGTGAACTAATAATGTTCCCTTGGATTTAAAACAAATACTCAATTGTATTAATATGTAATTAGGTAGTGTTCGAACCCCTAAGATAATTTTTAGTCAATTATGTAAGAAATGCATATTTTATTTTAATAGCAGTAAACATACATTAAAGCAATTGTGAAAATATGTATTTCTTACCAGTGGATATAATAGCAGACATTAACATAAAGATTGCTTTAACAAAGACTTTAAGAGTGATAATTAATATTTTTGTATAGTTTCTATCATAGAAACAGTTAGTACTAGTTTATGTAACTTATTTTTAAATTCAGCTAGTGATATACCTAATGATTTCGTATAGAATGGCTTATATATTACAAATATTATTTTATGTTCTTCAGAGGGTCCCCAATTCATATATAAATACTTGACAGTTAAACATGATTAAATTCTCTCAATTCATTTAAAAAAGGAATTTTTGAATTTTGTCTTACAAAATTCTCTTCTGTGTACTCTATCTCAGACAGCTAAAAATATCAGGAATCATAAGATCTTAGTTTGAGGTAGAAATCTGAGAGGTATTCCAGGCCTGAGAATCACCTGGAACTTCTCCACTGTGCACTTATCTGGGAGGAATATTTGTGTTTTTTATTGTGAGAGTTTGGTCTTTCCTATTTACTGGTGTTATCAATCTGTCACAAAAGACTAAATTTATAAAATATGATTATTTAAAAAATACACAAATACACACACACACACACACACACACACACAGTATATTTTCCTGATCTTAATAGTTGTTACTCATATATGACTTGTGATTTAGTATTTTTATCAATCTTTGTGCAATTTTCACTTTCTAGTCACTTTTATTAATCTATAGAATGCTCTATGATTATACAATGTCCTGGAAGGTAAAGTGTTAAGCTATTAATCTAAAAAGTGGTGTATACCTTTTCTCTTTCTCTGCTTTATCCTACTCCTAGATTTACCTTTTTTTCTTTCCCCTGTTTCTAGCTAAACCTGAAGATTTTTCATGCCTTGTCATATTTTTAAGTTATTGGAAATGAAATATATTTGCATTGAAGGAGAGAGGAAATATCCAGAAGATGTAGAAGTCAATATTTGAAAAAGTTCTATACACAACCCCCCCACCCCAACACACACATAAACATGTTATTTTACAGAGAAATTTTAAGGAATCTGGCAATTATTAGTTAATGAAGAACACAGCCTCATAAAGTTAGGGATATTTTTGCAAAAACATCTATTTTTTTTACAGTGGTAGGAAGAAACATAACTAATGAACTTCTGTTAAAGACGGTTTATATAACAGAGTGACAAGAAATTTTCTGTAATATTTCAACTCGTTTTATAGTCCTCTAAACTTTGTTGTTTAGCTTTTAAAATTTAAAACTAAATTCATCGAAGGTTAATGAATATTTTCTATGAACAGGGCATCATAAAGAGTTCAAAACAATAACTAAATGACTGTTCAAAAATGGTAATTTTTAGCAAAAAAAAAATCATGGATAGATTTGAGAAAAGAACCTAGTGGACTACCAATAAGTGGAGTGAAGTATGGTCATAAAAGATCTGTAAATTTTGTGAGGCAGTGTCTAAGTGGTGTTTTATGGAGGAGGAGGCATTGAAGACAGACCATAAAGCAACACGGGATTCCCAACGCTAAGGGAAAGGACATAAAATTCTTGGTGAAGGGATGAGTCTGGGCCCACTTGCAACAAATCCTCAAACACCACTACCCTAAAAGCGTTGGTGTCCACATATTAAGATTAGTACCATCCTTACAGATGTTAAGAACCTGGCCAAAGATGACAGCCAGGTAAGTTTGAAGAGTCACAAACTAAAGTGCTAGCAGTGGTTGGGTGCTTTAAAAAAAAAAAATCAAATTCGGAATTTAAAACACTGCTCACAAAATCAAAATTAAGTTAGCAGAAAATAGTTTATTACTAAGAGCTAATAATTCCTTTAATTCTACAGGGTGCTGTCCGGAAAACCCAGGCTATATTTGGGGCAAACAATTAGGCTTCATTTAGAAAGTAGTGGAGTTTAAAGATAAAAATCCAGCGAGGAAGTATTTCAGAGGGGTGAGCCCACAGATCTGCAAAGTCACTGAGGATTTTGAGTTGGAAAATGCAAGTGGAACTGTGTTTTGAGAAAAATGAGCTCATGGTTAAGTATAAAGGAAACTAAAGTGGGAAGCAACCAGGAAAGGCTTTATCATGGCTTTATTAAGATTTAAGAAAAAAGGGGCGCCTGGGTGGCACAGCGGTTAGGCGTCTGCCTTCGGCTCAGGGCGTGATCCCAGCGTTATGGGATCGAGCCCCACATCAGGCTCCTCTGCTGTGAGCCTGCTTCTTCCTCTCCCACTCCCCCTGCTTGTGTTCCCTCTCTCGATGGCTGTCTCTATCTCTGTCGAATAAATAAATAAAATCTTTAAAAAATTAAAAAAAAAAAAGATTTAAGAAAAAAATCCCTTATTGTCCCTGGATTGAAGGTATGTCACCTACTTAATTTCCTTTATAGTAGGTTGTCTACTTTTTTAACTTTACCTTATATCTAGCCATCTCCTCATGAAGCCTTCGGGGTGAGATAAAATGTCATAGCAACATAGTAAGGGCCACGGGGAGGAAAAAAAAAAGAAGAAAGAATATGAATTTATGTCTGGCTTAACTTGGACACATTTTCAACTGAATAGTTTGAACCTACAGCCTCATAATTTTCATGCTCTTGAAAAAGACACTTGTAAAATTATTTTCTTGCTACTTTTCAAAGCTCTGGTTCAGAAAATTACTACCCTTTTGATGTGAAGGCTGATGTAACTAATTATAGCTAGGAAGACACAATTCCTTCTTTAATAATAAAGAAACAGCAATTTTTCACCTAGAATATAACACAGTGTCTGGATTTGAAGCATGAAAGATTAAATCAGTAAGCTTTGAAATTCTATTATATTCAAAGAGGCAATGTCTCCAAGGACAATAATATTGACAATAGAAGGAGGTTTCTTCAAGAGCATTTCAGCCTATTAGCACACTGCAGTGCAGTGGGAAGAATGCCGGGCTGAAGGCAAGGAGACACACACTCCTGTCCAGGTTCATTTAATCATCAGTGAGTATTTAGGTCAAATTCGTCAACTTCTGTAGTTTAACAATAATGCAATGACTAGTTTCAACCACCAATTCACAGCGTGGGGGGGAGGAACAGAAAGGGAAAGATGAAGAAAGGAAGAAGGCCATGGAAGGAGAAAGAGATGGTGCAAAAGAGAAGGGAGACTAAAATACAGACATTGAAGGAAGAAAAGAGGGAGAGAGGCGGAGTTATATATTAGTGGTTCTTAACTTTAACTGGCATCAGAATAAGCTGGAGGGCTTTTAAAAACAGATTAATGGGTCCTACTCCTAGAGCTTTTGATACAGACTGCGGGGTGCGGGGAGGAGGGCATGTAAATTAGCATCTCTCAGACCTCGAGTGAGGCCAGTGGTGCTGGTGTGGGAACCATACTCTGAGAACCATGACAGGTCTCCATCTATATGGAGTCTCACCAAGAAAAAAGCAGGTGTGCAATTCAGTTTGTTCTTCACATTAAGAAAATTGTCCAACTGCCATCGTTCTAAAAGTCATTATCATTTGTATGTGCTGTATTATTTTGTTTCAAAGCACTGAACTTCTCCTACCTTTTCATATGACAGAATCATTATAACTTATATTTGTGCTATGATTAAATGGATTTTATATTTTACTACATATCAGAGGTGGGAAAAAAAAAAAAGAAGAAGCCCAAAGTAGTAGTACACATTTATGCTGACAGGGTAGTGAGAGATTAAACAGGGATTCTCATTCACTGCTGGTGCAAGCATAATTTGGTCTGCTTGTTTCAGAGTATCTTTTGGTGCCATGTGAAAAAAGCCTTATTAACTCAGCAGCTAAAGGTACCACTGCAACCACAATTAATGACAACAATAATTGAGCACTTACTCTGTGCTAGGCATTTGGTTAGTGCTTTACATGTGTAATAATATTTAATCCTCCCAACAACCCTAAGGGAACAAAATAATCCCACTGCACTTTCCTTGGTCCAATCAATTTTTTACAGTTATTCAACTGTGCAGATATGATTTTAAAAGCAACACTGACACACAGAAAAAAATATACACAGTATGTGTGTGTGTGTGTGTGTGTGTGTGTGTGTATACATATATATATCTCAGAATGAGGGTAGAAAGGTACATTCTCGATCTCATCCAGCTAAGGATGCTTAGATGGGAAGAGATAAAACTTATTTTCTCCCACTCTGGATGAATACCATGAAAATAGTTCTAAATCTTGGAATGTCCAAAGGGATTCCCCTATTTTGGCCAAAATCAAAACTTTGTCCTTGGCAGAACACTGAGAAAAAAAAAAAAAGCAAACTCATTTTTAAAATTTTACTTTGGATGCTAAAAATGACTTAAGATGATACATTTAAGAAAAAGCACATATGCTATATAATGCCTTTTCTGAGTTTGCAAGGACAAGCATTTAATGATCTTATCGTTAACCTCTTAAAACTCTTATTCCAAAAAAGGAAATAATAGCTCGGTTTGCAAATGCACTTCTCAACTTCTATGGGAAAGGATCACCAATTTTGTTGTTTCATCATCTATAAGAGGCAAGACTAGCTGTGTTTTTCACAATTATAGGTGACTTTGATCATAGATCTCTGGGAATAAACCTCATTATCTACTCTTTCTCAAAAATTGCAGTATCTCTCTTCATAAAGTAATTGTCTCTTCTCTCCCTGCTGTAATCTATGAAAATTTTATTGCCAATTTTATTGACTTGACAGTTTTCAAGTCATTTTGACTTGTAATATCCATCTCCCATCTTTTCTTTATAACAAGTGTCTGCCAAACAAAGTAAAACAGATTAGCAATAGAACTGTGAATTTGTATAACACGTAGCACAGGTAACAAAGTGTACCGTAAAAGAGGGGAATGAGGTGACTGGGGATCTAATATCTTGTTTTTACTTCTAATCTGTCTCTGCCTCTAAATAGCTTGCATGACCTTGTAAAGATCACTTCACCTTTATGCATCTCATTTCTCTCCTGTATAAAATGAGAGCATTAGACTAGGTAACCTCTAAAATCAACTCAAGCTCTCCAAATTTATAATTTATTCTGATAAACTGTCTGCAGTCCTGAGATGGTTAGAGGTTAAAGGGCGTTCTGGATAAGATCACAGATAAAGTTCTCAGTCAGAAATATGCTTTTAAACGGTTTTGTGCATGAGTCCTAACAAGAAGACATTATAGTCTCTGATGGAAATGAAATTAACAAGCCATTTTTATAACAGTCTTTTAGATTCAAACATTTCAACCATATATAAAACATTTTTAGGACTCCTTTTAAACAGTATCTTAGTGTTGATTAATATTGCTTAAAGTGCATAGTATATGCAATAATTTATCCATTGTATTACAGTCATAATGCAGCTAGGTAAGTTGGTAGAGAACTGGTTTCATTTTTTTTTTTTTTAAAGATTTTATTTATTTATCTAACAGAGATAGCCAGCGAGAGAGGGAACACAAGCAGGGGGAGTGGGAGAGGAAGAAGCAGGCTCATAGCGGAGGAGCCTGATGTGGGGCTCGATCCCATAACGCCGGGATCACGCCCTGAGCCGAAGGCAGGCGCTTAACCGCTGTGCCACCCAGGCGCCCCGAGAACTGGTTTCAATTTTTAGGAAGTGTTCATTCGTCGTATTGGTTACTGCGGATGAATTAACTAGGTAAATAGTTCTCTATATCATATATATATTTAAGATACACAGGTAGAATTTTACAACAACATATCAAAATATTGACACATGTGTAGTTTGTTGTTCTAACACGTAAACTAAAGCTCTACTTAGAGACGAAACACATGATGCAGGGATATTGAAATCATACATATGATTCTAGCAAACATGGGTTTTGGTAAAAACTTGTCATCTGGTTACCTACTTCAGTTCTTCCATGTTTTCTTATTCAAGTAAGCACTGTGGTTATGCAGATAGGACGGCAGCACATATTTGTTATTTTTGTTAATCAATCAAAGATATAGTCAATTTATATTCTCTATTTGAATCTCACACAAATGCTACCTTTAAGTACATAACTCTAAATGCATAATGTAAGCGTGTACCTCTAAAATTTTCAAGTTGAAAAAACTCAAATACTCTATCCAGCAAAGAGCACAGTAGGAATAATACAATTTCAGAAGTGGCCGCACTTTATTCCTCTGAAGAAACTGTACTGCCACAGAATTGGACCCAATGTGGTGGCGATGTTCATAGTTCTTGTTATGAAGAAAGTTAGTGATTCCAGGATTTAACAAATCGGCAGAAATAATTCTAACATTTCATTAAGCTCAGAAACAATGACAAAAAAATCCTATAAATGCTGTTAAAGCCTTTGGATGACAACGCATCCCAAAATAAGATCTTTGGTAAATGTGGCAGGAGAAATTCAACATTCACCTGATTCTGATTCTGCTCCATTGCTTTACTGAGGAGATAATCATGCAGCCGTGGCAGCATTTTTATGTTTACTTCTCGGAAGCAGGTATTTTCATGATCCTGCCTAGAAGTTAAAGATGGCATAGACTACAGAAGGGGGGAAGGATTATAATAATACTAAGCTTGCTGCAAGGATTAAATTAATTTATATGAAACACTTAAAACAGCATTTGCTCCCCACTTATAGTATAGAAATTTTAGTTACTTTTTGTTATATGTTACTGTGTGATTGTTATATGCAATTCAGCATGCCAAATGGAGATACTTGTGCAGATGCTATCCAGGGGCATGTTATAACTTCCCTGGGCTCCAGGGACTTTTGCCTCTGTGGGCCTCTTCCTTCCTAAAAAAAATTAAAATTTCATTTTATAACTGTGTTGGTAAAAATATAAATACCTTAATATTAAATACTCATACAAATTAGGCCTAAAAGTTTATTTTTCTTATTTTAAAAGTAAATAAACCATTTTCATGAGCCCCCTAAAAGTAATGTGGGTCATAGGCCCTATGTCTACAGTGCTTAAGGTGAAGTTGGCCTATGGACGTCAGAATCTTAGTTAACTTGGGAGTATGTGGGGGAGAATGGTTGTTAGTTAAGTTTCTAGATTATAATAAAGACTTTCACTTAACCATGGTTAGATTTTTTCTTAAATTTATGAGAATATTTTATAATACATCAGTAACTATACAAATAACCTAATCAAAAGAGAAAACACTCTTAGCATATGTTCGTCAGTGTTTTTTGTTTCCTGAGTAATATCCATGTTCATGATATATTTTAAAGATAAACAATATGCTTCAGATAGTTTTGAAATGAAAACAACACATACCAGTATGCTTAAATAGCAATCTAAATGCTCTTAGTTGATTTTCTAAGTCTTTCTGCCAAGTCAGCAATCAGAATGCAAATCCACTACTCAAGGACATCATATGAATTTATGATTTATTCTTGTGGAAATACCATTTAGTTCTTTATTTGTTGCAAGGAGTTCACTGTTTTAAGTTTTATCGCCTGCCTCTTTTCTGGACATGACACAGTGGATTTATAAAATTATAAATAAATATCCTACTAACTTGGATTAGTTCATTCTAACTTAAGCCAATCTAGTGAAGTGAGCCTTTTCCAAATTGTTCTATAAGAAGAGTCAGTCCTTTACAAAGTATATTTTTATTACGGCCTGTCCTCATTGTTCCCATCAATGGGATCAACTTTTTTACAGCAGCTGTTTCTTAATGCTAACTTTGCTATAACCCAGCACATATATTCTTGGTCAGTTCTGTATTTTTATTTGCAGAGCTTTGTATATACCATAAATAGTTCTAATAATGGTCTATTTCTACAATAAGGCAGGAAAGTCATTCTAGTTCAACATTAATCTTCAAAAGGAAATATTACTGGGACCTAAATATTTCATCTCTTCTGTCAAAAAACCCTGGATCAGCTACCGTACAGGGAGGTATGGCCATATTCAGGCTTGTCAACAAAAATTTTTGTGTAGAAACTACCAAGAACTCTTTTCAGAGATATGTAGCATAAGGAATTTGCCCCTTTTCTTTCTATTTCTTCTCACTCTCTGGAATGCAGATGTGGTATCCAGAGCTCAAGTAGCTCTGTTGATCATAAGACAGAAGCCATGTGCTTGATTTTGCAGAGGTTGATAAAAGAATCCTGTGTCACTAAGGAAGAAATAGCCAAAACAGCTCTGGAATACTGACCTCATTTATTTGAGAAATAAAGACATTTTTTTCTCTTGTTTAAGGACTTTAATTTCAGGTTTTCTCTTATTTACAGCTGAATCTAAATCTAAACTGCATGTATGTGGTGTTTAAAAATGAGTGAATATAAATTAAATAGCAAGATAGTGACAAATTCAGATATCCAAGAGATTTTCACATGCAGAAGTTATCCCTCCCTCTCTCTCTCCTTCTCTCTCTCTCTCTCTCTCTCACACACACACACACACACATACACAGAGCTGAATGGTGAAAGTATGATAGCCATGACTTGCTTACTCCTTATCGAGCTCCCTGTGACTCACTTTTTTAATGTTTTTTTTCTTTTACCAACGGTACAAAATATCACTAAGAAAACAAGTCAAAACAGAACCATCAGTAATAACAAAGTGAGGCTAAATGATAGACCTTGCATTGACCAGCAAATCTATCCTCCACTCTTTTACTTGCATTGGTGATACATCAAGAGCCAATGGTCATCTTGGATATAGCTTAAGAGCTACACTTTCTAACAGTGGTGTTCAATCATTATTAACTTGCACGAGCAGGAGAAAAGTGGGTCTTAACTCTCTGCATGGTCTTTTCAAGATTAGGCTTTGAGAGACACATTTCCTATTTTGCTATAACATATATTATTTTGAATTCATTAAAGCAGAAACTAAAACTGATGCTTACATCAATACCCTCATCTCAGAAAACTTTTTTGTGACTGGATCTCAACATTTATTTTCAGAGTTTATTAACAGGAGCACCAGAAACGTATGGCTGGATAGGAAGTGCTCTCAATCATCCATCGTCCAGATCACACTGAATATTCAATTTAAAATCAGGAACTCATCAATCACTAAATAGCCAAACTGAAAAGGGATTAAAGGGCCAGAAAATTTTAGTCAGCGGGTTGGTATATTTCATATTTCTGGTTGTTCTGAATGTGAAAACACTGTTTACCACCATAGCACAATGACATGGCTGGTGTGTTCTAGTTAAATGAGTTCCCTTTTTGGTGACTGTTCCAATGTTGCAATGGAATCACCTGGGGAGAGAATAGCCCATGTATAAGCCTGCAATACCTATATATATATAGACCTTTCTTATGATGTGCATGCATGTCTAAGTTACTACCTCAATTATACATCTTTAGAAATACAGAACTTTACTAGCCACACGGTTCAAATGTATTAACTACCACTGCTCTATCCAACAAGGTAGCTACTAGCTGCATGTGACTATTTAAATTTTAAATAATGATTATTAAATAATATTAGAAATTAAATTTCTTGGTCACCTGGTCATATTACAAGTGCTCAACAGCCACATGTGGCTACTGGTTACCATATTGAACTGATCGAATAGAGAACGTTTCTATCATCACAGAAAGTTCAATGAGACAATGCTGAACTAGATTTTCATGTATCAACACACTTTGAAAGAGTATTAATTCAAAACTGAAAAGTTAATGTGTTACACTGACTTTGACTCAACAGAACTTCTAAAATACCAAAAAGGTCTCCAGAGGATTTCAGTTAGAGGCCAGGAGACTTGAAACTCCATGAGAAATAATAGCTGTTCATAAAATAGCTAAGAGTAGAAATGTTTAAAAGACAGAGATGCTGGGGTGGCTGAGTGGCTCAGTCGGTTAAGGGGCTGACTCTTGGTTTAGGCTCATGTCATGATCTTGGGCTCCTGGGATCAAGCTCAGTGCCAGGCTCTGCGCTCTGTGGGGAGTCTGCTTGAGGATTCTCTCTCCCTCTCTCCCAGGCCCTCCCCCTGCTCCTGCTCTCTCTCAGTCTCCCTCTCAAATAAATAAATACATCTTTAAAAAAAGTTTCTGAAAAATAACGATACAGAGAAGCTATTTTAAAATAATTTGATTTAAAAGAGGCATCATGGAAATATAAATGCCAACAAAGAGCTTTCAACTAATAAAAAGGTCAGTGGAATCATGTCTCCTTATCATATCAAAATTGTACTTCTTAAAAACCAAAAGCTTAAAAAATTCTTAGAAAATAATAGCTAAACTGGATGAAAGGTTTAGTGTTTGGATATTATAATTGTTCTTTCTTGGCTCCTTTTATTGATGTCTCATTTCCAAGTCTGGCTCTGGTTTCTTTCACCCTAGCCAACAGATCCAAAGACTATTTCAAATGTTTGATTCTTCATTTCTCTAAGTATTGGAAAACTGCTTCTCTCAGTAACTATGTATAGTAGAGTACTGCATTTAAAGTATTCTTCCAAATTTATGTAATGAGCACCACCCAGATAATTACAATAGCTATCAAGAATTCATTCATAGTCTATTTTACTATGGACTAAAAGAGGCTTTTCAAATAAACAATTAGTATTCCCATATGATCACACTATAGGCACATATTGAGTTCTGGTTTTGAAAAAAATGAAGGATAATATGAAGCCAATTATTAGCACTAAGTCTTTCTCAGGAGAATTATTTGAAATAGGAAATTCACTTTAAGAGATTAAATAGAAATAGAGATTTCCTCTCTCCATGGTCCTAGGAATTCAACTTAATGAGATCCAGCACTTTGAATCCTGTTGAAAATTTGTGGGACAAAAGTCACAATTAGAAGTATGACCTCAAACACTTCAGTTGGAAGAACTGATGTGTAAAACACAGCTTTCCAGAACTGGAGAAAACGTCAACTTCAAATGCAACACTTAACACTTTTTATATACGGTATATGAATGCAAATCCTGACCCTACCAAAATGAGGCTGAATGACTATATATAAATACTCCAGCACTAGCAAGATATATGCCAACCTTTTCAGTGTGTGAAAAACAGAATGAAATCTTTAGTACTATACATTAGAAAAAAGCCAAATTGCCTGAGGTTATACTTGGGTATTCAGTGTTTACCTCAAAAATTTCCATGAACCCTTGCCGTGGGGTTCCAGCCCAATTGTTGTGAATTCTTCCTTGGGGAACAGGTTATAGCTGCTTTAAATTATTGGGAGTATCCAAATTCAAGATTGTATTGGGGAGCTTAATAGCAGGGATTCTGAAGTCAGAAGGCCTGCAAATTTAAGATTGTATTGGGGAGCTTAGTAGAAGGGATTCTGGAGTCAGAAGGCCTGCATCTGAATCCCAGCTTCTCTACATTTGGACTCTGAGTTTGCATTACCTCATCTGCTAAATAGTGATAAAAGTTGCATTAATCTATAAAGTTATTGTAAGGCAAAAACTAGAGAATCCATGTCAAACCATTAGCACAGTTGCTAGTCCAAAATAAATATTAAATACATAATCCCTATTATTTGTATTATTGCTTAAATACCCTACTTATCCCTTTGTTTTTATTATTCCCTCAGTCTGTAGTGACCTTCTGACTTCATCCCTATATTTTTTGATAGCCCATATGCACCGTTAAACATTTCATTCAAGACTCACTATCAGCAAGCCTTTTATGAGACTGCCAGCTAGATTAGGCATCCCTCTTGAGGGCTTTCATAATTCTCTGGTATAACTTTATTACTGTACTCTTTGTACTTTAATGTAGATTTCGTGTGTGTGTGTGTGTGTGTGTGTGTGTGTGTGTGTACATGGGTGTGTGTGAGACTATACTATGGCATATGCTTTCAAGACAGAAACTGTGCCTCATTAATTTGTATCCTTAACACTTAGCAAGAGCATGCCCCAAGTAGGTACTCAAACATATGCTGAATAAATGAAAGAAAAGAATCTTGATATTTTCTAATAGCTAGTGAAACAGAACATTATAATATTCTTGCAGCCAAAGCTGAACTAAACTGATGTTTTATTGAGTTTGCTTCCTTGCCATCAATATGAATCTTTAGTGCTACATATTGAAAATCATTATCTCCAAGCCAAGATAATTTCCCATTATAAATAGAATAGTGCATATTTTTATCAAAACCAACATAAAAGTCAGCAAAATAATGTATTCAATGCCCAGAGTATTAGATCAAATTAAGTTAGATACAGGTCTTGACCTCCAAGAGTTTATAATATAGGGGAGAGAGAGTACAAAATGAATACACATAGATTTTGCAAATATATTTTGTATGTATTTGGGTGTATGTGTATCTATATACATATTTATGATATGTATGTAATAGAAATTTAGATAAATGTACAATAGCCCTGAGTGTTTAACAAGCATATTTTTCTTTGTCACATTAATGATTAAAATATTATTTAAAAAATATTATTTCATTAGAGGAATGACTTTTAGTTAAGTCCTAATTAATATTTAGTGAACTCAGACACCATTTCTTTCTTTTTTTCTTAAGCTTTATTTATTTATTTGAGAGAAAGAGAGCAGAGACAGAGGCAGAGGGAGAGGGAGAGAGAAACCCAAGCAGACACTGTGCTGAGCACAGAGGCTGATGCGGGGCTCTATCTCAGGACCCTGAGATCATGACCTGGCCGAAATTAAGAGTTGGACACTTAACAGACACGCCACTGAGGCGCCCCAAACTCAGGCCCCATTTTAAAATACTTGTTATAACCTATATGCATGTTCTCTCTAAATTTTAAGTTAGATGAAAATGTCTATATAAATGTTTTGTAGTCATACCTTTTTATTTTATAGGGTACTAATTATAATACAATCTAGTGATTTTATAAATGAGAGATAATACAATAAAAAATTACTTCCAGGAAGAAAAAAAAGAAGATGAAGATTGTTAAAAATATTGCTTGTCTGTGGATCAAGGGTAAGCTGGCATCATTTTCTGACTTAATGTATGTCCAGCACTGCTGACATGACTTACCAACAGCAAGTCAGGTAGGAGTCTACAACTAACTTCTCCTTGTATTCAATATAAAGTCTATTTCTAAAGTAGTGACATAATCAATCCTCTCTGCTACAATCAATGTACATTTTACCCAAATATGCTTAGATGATAACATTATATAGAAGACATTAGAAAACATGCTAGAGAATTTTTTCCTCCTGCACCACCTACCCACCTTTTCACTACACTATTTTAGAATGGCTGTGTTGAGGACTGTGCTTCATCTTGACTTCAATTAGGAAACCTGCAAGTCACAAACCAACACATGCCTAGAATACTCTGTTATAACAGTCTTGGTAAATACACTTCAAGAGCAGAAAATTCAGTTTTGTCATTGCTGATCCTGACAGACTTTGAACCAAGCCTTTTCTATAACACTTCTACATCCAGAAAGACAGTTACAGTCCTACTACTAATTATTTGACAGATATAATTTCTGAGCCTAAATGTTTCTGTAGACAGTGTACATGTTTTGGAGACAAACAGAACTGACATCAAGTCTTTCTAAGTCACCTTTTGCTTACCTATTAAATAAAAGCAATGCCTTATGTTGTAGAATCACATGTGATGAGAAATAACGTATGTAAAGCAGAGCTGAGCACAGTGCCTGGCCCAGGCTAATTACTCATTAAATGAGAGCTTCTGTCATGATGATGATGATGATGATTGCCATTTCATCCCTTGGAATGAATTAGATCAAATAAGAAGGAACAGGAAAGCTTCATGTGTCTGACGCTTTTCCTCAATCCATCCCAGCTGTCTTAATAGGCTCATTATTGATGATCCTCCCTGGGACTGAAGGAAAAAATGATCAGAAACCTGAATGAACCTCAGCCTCCGGTCATACAGAACCAGAATATCCCGTGGGTGCGGGAACAACTCAATTAGGATTTTTAATATACTCTTTCTTTCTTGTCTCCCTCATCTACTAGATTTTAAATGTCTAGATAGATGCTTTTGGGTACGATGATCTAGATAAACACTTCCACTGACGAACGGACTCCTTTATAGCTTTTCCTGAAGAACATCATCTATTGTGTGTTCTGTTTCATTTTTATAACACAATTAAACAGACTCATGGAGAAGTTGGAGCCATGTAGCTAGGTAACACTCAAACAATGCATTTTTATTAGCTCATAGAATGAAATTTAATGAAGATTTTAAA
Organism: Ursus maritimus; assembly: GCF_017311325.1. Lineage (NCBI taxonomy): Eukaryota > Metazoa > Chordata > Mammalia > Carnivora > Ursidae > Ursus > Ursus maritimus. The sequence goes on from NW_024425563.1 coordinate 29,811,870, forward strand.
AATCTGGTAGAATTTATACTTAAGTAGTAAATACTATAAGTAAAGAGAAGAAAGCAATGGTTTTATAGCATTTCCAGTAAAAATAAAAGACCTGTCATTTTACCACAAGATCGATACAAGTCATTGCATTTAGGAACCATTCAGAGATACAGTGTTAGTGTTGTGGCAGGTCATGATTTCAATGTACTTTCTTCCAGTCAGATCAACTTCAGAGATTTGAGATCAAGGCAATGAGGGGGGTCCAGAAAACACATTACATAGCAATGTTTAAACGACTTAGTTCGTTCAAAGTTCACCCCAGCAGAGAAAAGCGTAAGGAGGGACATGATAGCTCTCTTCAAGTACAGCCCTAGAAAGGATGTGAAAAAGAAAACTCATTCTGTTCAATCTCTAAAACCTCATTTGAGGGGCGCCCAGGTGGCACAGCGGTTAAGCGTCTGCCTTCGGCTCAGGGCGTGATCCCGGCGTTATGGGATCGAGCCCCACATCAGGCTCCTCCGCTATGAGCCTGCTTCTTCCTCTCCCACTCCCCCTGTTTGTGTTCCCTCTCTCGCTGGCTGTCTCTATCTCTGTCGAATAAATAAAATCTTTAAAAAAATAAAAAAAATTAAAAAAATTAAACCTCATTTGGATAAATGGGTGATAGAGGAAGGTGTCCATGTCAGCATACTTTTTAAAAAACTTGATAAAAATTTGAGTCCTGTTGCAAAGAAATGGGCTGCCTAAAACTTCCAATTACACAGAATATTCAAAAAGTTCATAGAAGGCCATAAAAAGATACAGAATATACTGGAGAGTCTTTCAACAGTGGAAGTGTGAACTCGGTGACCTACAGGACAACTGTTGGTTTCAAGATTCTATGGTTCTTAGAAAGAATTACTGTTTGAAAAATCCCACCTAAATGTCTGTATCTATGAACATGTCACTAAAATTATGTAAGCATCATGAATTATGATGGCTTAAACAATGAAGATGAAATCAAAAGGGATTTGGATACCATTGCTCATGAGTGGAAATTAATTAGGACAAAAGGAACAGAGGCACTAAGAAAATCAAGAAGTAATACTTAAATTAATTGCTTTCTTGTCATAGAAATATGTCTTTCAAAATACAACTAACTACAACAGGGGCCCCTCCTGGCTGGCTCAGTCAGTAGAACATGCAACTTTTGATCTCCAGGTTGGAAGTTTGAGCCCCATGTTTGGTGTAGAGATTACTTAAAAATAAAATCTTACACAAACAAAAAACCCCAAAATATAACTAGAACATTTACAATAAAGACCCATTTTATCTGTTTCAATATAATTACCTCTGAAACAACATATTTATATTAGAGAACAAATACAATATACTCAATAGTAATACTGCATTATTTACCCATTTATGTTGCACATCATTTAAAACTACAATGGGTATAGCAATGTTAAACTATTTGGATAAAAGCAAACACTGATTATGTTTCACTAACAAAAAAAAATTAAGAGAAAAACAACATGTATAGAAATCAGCTCAAAAGTTAGCTTACCTGCATGAATTTAAATAAAAACGTAAAACAAAATAAATTAAAAATAGAAATTCATACTTAAAGGGAAAAAAAAAAGTGAGCTTACATGCATCCTAGCCCTTCTTTCCTATGTACTAGGACAGCCCTAAAAAGAAGAAGGGAGGCACTGACAGGACCAAAACCATGTTCAAATATCCTGGCAATTTCACGTACTCTACAGACCCTAACCTGACTACAAGAATTGATGGCCGACTTTTGTTCTTTCCAACTCAGGCAAACAACCGCTCATTTCAAAGCATTAAAAAGTTCCTCACACATCCGATATCACACAAACACAAATATATTTCTACATTGCATCCAGGCTCTGCAGAGTCAGTCAGTAAGAAGAGCCAGGATTTAAAATCCCAGCTTTGCACAGAACTTATTCTTTCATACTTATATCTTTCCTTCATAATGCCAAGTATATTTTCTGGCACATAGGAACAGTCAGTACATTCAGGTAAATGAAATCTAGACTCTATGTTTACTTGCTAGGTTTTGTATACAACTGTGCATTTGTTTTTCTGTGTTTCTGGGCATCATATTTGTTTCTGTTAAACAATAGTGTTCTGGTATGTTAGACTATAGGCGACACCAAATGTACATCAATTTCACAGATTATTAATAAATACCAATCTTCTAGTAATGTGAGAGAGAGTTACAGAGAGCTGTATTATAGCGAGCTAAAGTAATATGTCAGGGATTATTTGGGGGTTGTCTCAAGGGTTAAGACCATCAAAGATTCAAGTGTCATCTAATTCAATCTCTGCTCCATCCACCTGCTAAAACTGTTTCTCCCATTGCATAAGTATAACTCAAATTTTTATGTGCTCAGAAAGACATTTGTAATTTATTATTTCATGCATTCCATGGATATTGATCGATTACTTATGAAAGTCAAACCACATAAGAAAAGTAAAAGTACATATGAGAACAAATATAACTGATAAGTGAAGGGACTGTTATTTACGTTACAATGATTACTTTAAATCCATTCGTAACAGAATTTATTAAGATTCAAAAAGTGACATGTGATCCCAGATTTTCATTCAGTCAACATTCAACAGACATTTTAGTGCCAAAGGAACATACACACTGTGGCCAGAACACGTTCTGCAGTTTTCTGCCACTGAGACTTTGCTTATGGCAGGTAAGGAAACTCTCTTCTACTCCCCACTATGGCTGTCATCACTAATTGGAGATGGTACCCATTACTGGTGACCCTGGACATGCCTGAGAATTTTTCTTATCAGTCACACAGGAAACATCCAAATTCTAACAGAGTTAGCACACAAGAAAAAAAAAATATATATATATATTTATATTTGTATTTTCATAGCTCTTAATAATAAGGGATGGTGAGTAATGTGCCAGCTAGATAATATTCTATGTCTAATGGTTTTGCATTAGATTTAGAAATATTCTCTATATGACCATTACTTATGCTGATTGTCTATAAAAGCTAAGGGCATAATATTTCCTGATGGCATAAATCTGGAAATTATTGTCTGAAGCTCACAAGAATGGCCCAGGGTAGATATGTATAGCTGTGAGCCAACAACATAGAGATGACAGAAATAGCACAGAAATGTAGGGGGATTCTTTCGTAGGTTAAGGAAAATAAATAAGGATTTGGAAAACAGTTTTATAGAGGAATCGATCAGTATATTAAAAAAGTGTCAAAACTCTAGAAATGTATTTCATGTTTAATTTTTTTAATGTATGGTGAGCTGAAGACTCTGCGCCTGTGGAAATTTTACTTCTGTATGTAGCTACTTGTGTGTCCCAGGATGTGTAGTTGAGAGAGAAGCAGCTAGAAAGTACAGGTGACTCTGAACAACACGAGTTTGAACTGTGCAAGTCCACTTACGTGCATATTTTCTTTGACAAATATAGTACTTCAAATGTATTTTCTCCTTCTTATGACTTCCTTAAAAACATTTTTTTCTCTACCGTATTTTATTATAAGAATATAATATATAGAATATACAAAATATGCATTAATAGATTATCTATGTTACCAGTAAGGCTTTCAACAATAGGCTATTGGTAGTTAAGTTTTCAGGGAGTCAAAAGGCACCTGCAGATTTTTGACTGCACATGGGGGGCATCAGCACCCCTAAACCCTACATGGTTCAAGGGTCAACTGTATTTTGAGTGATGTTAAGTTCCCAAAATGAATTGGACCTTTAACTCCACAGTAAAAATATTTTTAAAAAATCTTTATTCAGTATCTGTGATCCACAAAGAAATGTTTTAGCCATTGTTATAAAACCTGTGGGGGAGATTTCAACTCAAGTCTGAGGTTCTTTGAAGAGAGAACTTTGCCAGCAGGCATATTGAGGTGCCTTAAACACAAGTCTACAGTTAGGGCATTATAGATCCATGGATTTTTTTTTTCCTTATTTGGTTTCTAGAGATACTATAAATAAACAGAAATACAATGAGAGCATAGAAACAAATGATTTTTTTTTTTTTATGTATGCCTAGCTCTTCAGTAAAACCAATTCCTCTTACATCAAATAAAATAAAGGTGAGGGGCACCTAGGTGGCTCAGTTGGTTAAGCCTCCGACTCTTGATTTTGGCTAGGTCATGATCTCACAGTGTGAGATTGAGCCCCAGGTGGGGCTTTGGATTCGGGATGGAGCCTGCTTCAGATTCTCTCTCTCCTTCCCTCACCCCTCCCCAGCGTGTGTGGGCACGCGGTGTGCTCTCTCTCTCTAAAAAAAAATAAAATGACATGAAATAAAATATAGGTGGACAAGAATTATAGACCCAATTAAAATGTATCTTGGATTAAAATTAAGTGTTTGTTCTCAATATTCGAGATTCCACTAGCAGGTCTTGGAAGTATGGCTGCGTGGTATTTGGTTGACCTTGATGTCTTTTTTTTTTTTTTTAAAGATTTTATTTATTTATTTGACAGAGATAGAGACAGCCAGCGAGAGAGGGAACACAAGCAGGGGGAGTGGGAGAGGAAGAAGCAGGCTCATAGCAGAGGAGCCTGATGTGGGGCTCGATCCCATAACGCCGGGATCATGCCTTGAGCCGAAGGCAGACGCCCAACCGCTGTGCCACCCAGGCGCCCCGACCTTGATGTCTGACCTAAGGCACAGGAAAGGACAGCAGCTGCTCTTGGCCAATCCCCTGAGCTTTTCTGCAGGAAGAGGACTTACTTATTTTGTGGCTCAAGGCTCAAATCTTTTGTAGAAGCATAAGGTTCTTTTACTGGGATACCTGATCAGGGACATTAATTTTTTGTTGGATCTTTTCTGGTATTCTCCCAGAAGAACTCATATGTCAAAATTCAGACTTGCTTCTCAGAACATGTCCTATTGTTTTGGTTCCAGTTTCTTCTGTGACCTAAAAGTTTGCCCGACTTTTTAATGTTAGTTCCAGCTGTTTGAACTTAAATGTGCTTTTACCAGAGTGGTCTAATTTTGATTTCATGTTTTCCATTTTATTGAGTAATTATTTAGCATATTTTCATTTACGTTTTACCAGTAGGAATCAAAATATGGTAAAGCAAGGGGGGCAGTCAGAAAAAATAATACTGTTTATGTCTATAGGGGTGGCACCTGCCATGGATTAGGGGCCCAATCAATGTAGACTCTTCCTTGCCCTACTGTAAAAGTCAGATTATCTCCTTACACATTTTTCTCCATTTCCCCCTCCCTCTCCATATACATTCTCTTCAGGAAGAGAAGCTTTACAGAAGGTTCATAAGACTCTCCTTTCTATTTACCTTATTTGGGATAAAACTGCATTATCTACATTATTTTACTTCAAACCAAGATTTCAAATGTCATGTCAGACCTCCTGATCATAACACTAAGCAACATTTGAGTTTGAGTAAGATTATATTTATCAGAACTTTTATAATTGAATCATAACTTTTGACTATAGGTTTCCTTTTTTTATGAACCTCGATAACCAGAAATCCTGCTACCACAGCTACTCAGACAGCATCCTCCAAGGCAGGAAGTGAACATCAATCTCTGGCCATGCTAATCTTCAACAGGCCTTTCACAAGGTAGTTCTCTCTGTACCTAGACCTCATGGGAAAAGGCTTATTGCTTACTTCCCTATGTCTACCAGGAGAGAACTCAAAGTCATTTTGGACAGGCTAACATCACGAAAAGCCAATTAAAAAGCTCAACATCAAATCAGCCACTCAGTAGATTTTCACATAAAACCTCCTTTTATGCTCCATTATGATCTAAGAATCCATCAGTAATTTATTTTCTATCTTTAGATCTTCCACAGTTCAAATCTCTAACATGTGATTAAAAATTATCCTCTTTGGAAAGTAAATCCTTTCAAAGCAGCTTTCTGTTTATATAGAAGAAAAAAGAGGGGACAAAATGAAGAAAAAATATTTACCCAAAGAAAATTTTCATCCCATGAGATTTAGACTATCTTCATGCATGGTGCTGTTTTGCTCCTCATAAGCTCTTCCCTTCTTCTGGGGCTCTGATCCAAAACCCCACATTCTTTACTTTCATTATGACCAACTGGTATATTAACTTGGAAAGCTCAACCCACCCATCTCTGACAGTTAAGAAATCAATAACTTTAAAAACTTACAATCCTAAATTCCCCAAAGGAAGCAGCTGTGTCTTTTTTATTCTAGTTGCTCTCCAGAATACTAGTACTAATGGTTATTGTCCATGAAACCTTATTTCATAGCATAGGATTTTGCAATAAAGAATCAGGTTATCAACTATGTTCAAGATTACTGAATTTCTATGTTTCTCTCTATACACATTCACTAAGTCACATTGAAAACTATCACTTCAGCTACTTTGTCTGGATCATTGTTTTATATGATTTGTTTTTACCTCATTTCAAAATTCCACCTCAAGGTCAGTAATATTCCAGGATGATAACAGTAGAGATAGGCTCAAGATATATTCTTCCAGATCAGTGGTTCTTAAAATTTGATGTGAGAAGTAAAAATGCAGCCATCATGGTTCCTATCTCCAAAGATTATTTAAATTGTTTTAGGTGAACATCAAGAATATGCATTTTTTTAAAAAGATTTTATTTATTTATTTGACAGAGAGAGAGACAGCTAGCAAGAGAGGGAACACAAGCAGGGGGAGTGGGAGAGGAAGAAGCAAGCTCATAGCGGAGGAGCCTGATGTGGGGCTCGATCCCAGAACGCCGGGATCACGCCCTGAGCCGAAGGCAGACGCCCAACTGCTGTGCCCACCCAGGCGCCCCAAGAATATGCATTTTTAGTAAGTATACCAGGTGATCCTAATTCTGGCGGCTTTCAGTCCACACAGAGAGAAACATCACTTGGAATTTGCTAAACTCTACATATGAATCTTAGAATCTGAAAGTTATATATTTTGATCACATCATTTATATTTCCTATGAAAATACCTCTATATTCTTATAATATTATTTGCTTTGCATAAAAAGGCCAAATCAAAAATAGTTCTAAATATTTTGTGAAACTGTTGGTGCAGACACTGTTCATTATGTTGGTAAATAACCAGCTAATAGGATCCACCTGACCAGATTAACTTAGACTCTACCTCTTCTAAAAAAGAAACTCCTCAGAAAGTATGACATTTTCCCTTCTTAGATAAATAGAGCTGTGAAACATGCTACACTTTCCTTTTTTTGTTTGGCTGCCAGGAAATTCAGAGCTGAATTTATGTTCACTAATGGTTTATTTAACATAATTGTTTTTCCCCTTCATCTTTAATAGTTAGCACTTGTTTAATCTTTTGGTTCGTTTGACAACAAATTGTTTCAAATCCTCTTTGAAAATTGGCATAGTTAAAAAAATAATAAAGGAATGATTGAGCATATAATTCCAAAACAAGTTTGCCAGAGACATAAGGTTTTTGTAATTTGGTAACCCAAATTCATTAACTGTTGAATTTTCAACAAAAAGTTTTATAGGAGGACTCAAAATTCCCGTTTCTAAATAGGAAATACCTCTTGACTTAAGGTGTGTCTTCCATCAGTATCTCTTCGTTTTCAAGGATCATTTCCTGCCTAATTGTCTATTGGCTGACCCACTACAGACTTTTTTCCCTTCTAATCCTAGTTTATTTCCTTATTTCTTTCCTTCCCTTCCTCCTTCCTTCTCTCCTTCCTTCCTTCCTTCCTTCTGTCCTTCCGTCCTTCCGTCCTTCCTAGCTAGCTATAAATACTTAATGTCTACAATTTGATGAGTTTGGGGGTAAGTATACACCCACGAAACCATCACCACCATCAAGACCACAGACATATTCATCACCTCCCAAAGTTTCCTCCTGCTCCCTTACTACTTTTTCTTATGCAAAAAATATGTACTATATTTATTATCTTATATTTAATAATAATCATAATGTAATAATAATCCCTCATGTAGCACCTCTGTAGAAGGTAATGTTCTAAGAACTTTACATATTTGCTTTTAATTTCCATAAAAGCCCTATGAGGCAGGTATTGTTAACCTATTTTACAAATGGGGAATCTTAGGTAAACAGAATTTAAGTAACTTGACCAACATCACTGAGCTGGTATTTAAATCCAGGCCATTTCTAATACATTACCCTCTATACTTAAGACCTTTCTGAGGAAGTCTTCAAAAGGGTTATTGTAGGAAAAGAGATCTAATTTTAAATAACATCTGGTAAGATTTTTACATAGAAAAAATATGAAGAGAAAGGCCTCAAATGTCACAGAGAGTCCTTTAACAGAAGTTCTGTAGGCTAATGGGAAAAAAAATACAAAAAGGTACAATATGAAATATAAAATTGTTCTTCCTCTACTTCTTAAAAGTATTATCATCAATAATTCATTTTGTGTCCTCCCAGAAAAGTAATAGGAGAGAATATGTGTATATCAACTTATGCACATGTATATGATACTAATTTACATATTTATATATTTTGTACTGATGTCTATGTGTTTGTGATTTTTAAAAATGTATCTGAGTATACATTATACATTAACACATATTTTAGTAATATTTAAAATAACAGATATAGAGGGGCGCCTGGGTGGGCTCAGTTGGTTAAGCATCTGCCTTCGGCTCAGGTCAGGATCCCAGGGTCCTAGGATGGGAGCACCCTACATTGGGCTCCCTGCTCAGTGGGGAGCCTGCTTCTCCCTCTACCTGCTGCTCCCCCTGCTTGTGCTCTCTCTCTGTCAAATAAATAAAATCTTTAAATAAATAAATAACTGATATAGATTCAGAAACTGGACACTGTATAATGTGGAGATTTATTCCTCTTTATGAGGAGATGGAAGTAAAAGTAATGTGAATAGTCTAAAGTGACTTCTTAATTTATTCAGTTTGGCTTCAAATAGTATATTTCAGAACACATTGCTAAAATTTCCTACTTGTCTGAAAAAACAAAATCCTTTAATTCTGAAATAAAATAACCTTACTTTTCATTTAAGTGATTATGAAGACATTTGGATTCTTCACATGAAAATAATAAAGTTCTCTGTGAAATCAATAGGCACTTTACCTTTTACTACTCTAAAACCATGCCAATCCTGAATAAAAAGTGACTTATTTCCATAAAGAAGAGTTTATAGCCATTTTGTAAATTATATTCTTTTCTTTTTTATAAGAATATTTACTGTTATCTTTTGAGATTTTGTATCAAATTCATGTGAGTTTTAAAGCCAAAAGCAAAAATGCTATATTTAAAAAAAGACAACAGATCAACACATATAAATTGTAAGTTAACTATGCTTTTCAAAACACTTGCCTTTTATTGCAAACATTAAAAAAATGCATGGTCATCCATGAAGAACTGGAAATAATATTCATTTTAATTTCCATAATTAAGAATTTCCTGAAATGGAGGTAATTTCCTCTTGACATTTATTCATATATCCTGTTTCACAGTAATGTATCTCCTTCTAAATGTCTATGAGGTGTCTTGACATTAGCGCAGGTTTTTCTAACTGCAGTAATATTGTGATGAATTAAATAACAGGAATGGAGAAGATGTGAATAGTTTCTTGGCTGTACATGTTTGTAGAAAATTACACATAACATTTTATAAAATACTAGAAAGTGTCAGAAAACCAACTGAGTATTATTTTCAATCCTCCTTAATTTCATATGAATGAGTAAATCAAAGCTTTGCAAGATATTGTCATGTTTGATGTTTTCATATTATTGGCCTTGAGTTCAAACACAAAGTTGAAGTTAACAAAATATTTCACAATGTGAAAATATAATACAATGTTTACAAGAGTAAATCTTTTCAGATTGAAAGAAAAAGAAAAATCCAACTACAAGTCATGGAGTTAAACATAATGCAAGTTAGGATTGCTATAATTATATTACCTGCTCATTTCAAAAAGTCCAAGGTAAAAACAATGCCAATAAAAAAAAATTCTTAATTTCTTCATAGTAACTTACATCTAACCTTATGCACTTCCTCTTCCCATTACATCCCACTGACTCATAGAAATCATCTTTTCTGAATTTTTATTTATTAATTTGTGGCTAGCAGAAGTATCAATTGATGCAGCAACTTTGGAAAAATTTGGCTTCATCCCCCAAAGTTAAGCATTCATACCTATGACCAACCAATTTCACTCCAGGTTGTATTCATAAGAAAAACATCTGCACATGCCAACAATTTGCATATCAGCACTCATCAAAAAAAAAAAAAAAAAAACTAGAACTAACCTGAAAGGCACTAAAGAGAGAGGTGTTGAATAAACTGTGGAATAACCATATAATAGAATATTATATAGTAGCAAAAAATGAATTATAATGTATAGCAACAATATGGATGAACCCTGGTGATATACGCAAGAGCCCAAAAGACTGTGTGCAACATGATAACCTTTCATAAAGTTAACAAAATTTCCCAATTAAAAATATAGTTTTGAGAACGATAAATACAGAACACAGGATGATGGTTATCTCCAACAGAGAAAGATGGTGGGACATAATGGGGAAAGGCGTGCTAATGTTTAGAGGTAGGTTAATACCAATGATATAGCTTTAGTTTGGGGGTAGGCTCTCACCTGTGCATATTATGTTTGCATATCACATCAAAATTTAGTAAACAAAATGATAAAGAGGGCTATGAATGAATTAATGACAGAAGTGTGTCATGAAAAAGGATGATTATTAGTTAAATTCCGTGTATCTGGAGTAAAGCAAAAGCAATGCATCTTGGCTTAGCTCTTCAAGCCTATAGTATCAAAGCCTTAGCTCTTTTACACATATTCTATTGAAATGCAAGGTCCTCTTATAATTTATCAATTAGGCTTCATCTTGAAGATTTCTCCCGAAGTACCAGAAGTATCTGCTTACACTCTAATTTTTCAGAATATCAACTTTTTTAAAAATTCAAGGGAATTAAAGAAGGAGTTGTTTTCTCTTTAGTAATTCCAGGGATTAAAACAACATATTTTACATGTTTTTGAAAGTGGAAATGTACTACAGAAACAAGCTTGAGATGATCTCCTCAAAACATATTAATTGTTATGGCATTTAATCGAAAAATATTTTAAAATATTAATTCATTTGAACCTTCACATGTCTCTTCACTTAATGAAGAAAACATAACACGATTTTTCTGGGGCAAATTATGAATGCATCTGATATTCTAAAATTTGAATTCTATTTTTCAGACCAAAGCAAGTCAAACAAACGATCTGACACTGATTTCATGGCCTGCTTTCAACACTGTTGATATTAAAATTAACAAAATCATAACTTTAGATAATTGTCTAAAATTCAGAGTTGAAACTTCAATTTAATAATTAATTCCCTTTAATTTAAAAAAGATTTAACAAGTAGCAGATGACCAAGGGAAGAATCACAAGATGAGACTTATTGTATGAATTCGTTTATCTATATTACTAGTCCATTGTTTTATATATATGTAATTTATTGTATAATGGGGGAATATATATGTATACACACATATATATATAACTTTTTATCAAATGGGAGGCTATGAACTAGTTATAACATGTACACTACCTGCTTTTATTGCTCTGCTTTGTTTGTAATATTTTAACGATGAAAATAGGTTATACAATAAAGAAATATGGAGGAAAAAAAGACTTCCAGTGAATTGTGCCCTAAAAAGCATTAGACTTCAAAAGATCCCCCAGAAATCAAACTTACATACTTCCACTAACTAGCTTTGTGATTTTGTTTCCTAGTTTTTTCAAGTATAAACTGAGAAGTTTCCACAAGATGATTTCTAAAGATCCCTGCAAATCAAAATTCCATGATTTTAATACCTTTAGACTGAAGCAGAAAACCAAACATTTGTGAGAGTCCATAAGATACATTTTTTTTTCCTGACCTGATAGTGTCCAATGTGCATTACTAGATTGATCTCAGTTAAGAAGAATACAAATACATGTGTTTATTTTTCATTCCCAAACACCACATTTGGTAAGAACTGGAAACATAAGTTCCACAGTATGATCTAAAACAATATGCATAAGGATTTTCTTTTTCCAAAACGTATTAACATGGTATAGGGTTACATAGTTTCAATTTCTGCATCAAGATGAAAAGAAACCAGTTCCCAGTTCAAAATAAAGAAAGGTCAGTAATTATCACAACGTAATTGTCATGATCAATTTCACATGCAAAGGACAGGAAACACTAGGACTTTTTTCTTTGTGATGACCTTCATGAACCCTAGCATATATCATCAGAAATCAAGTCTCTAGACAGAAGTACTGGTTAGGATGCAGAATTATCTGAAGGACAGATGTTCTAATGGAAACAGAATGCCAAAGTGAGATGCCACGCTGACCTCCCTTAGAGTCAGGAACTATTTTCACAAGTTGCTCAGCTGAGAGACACACACACACCTTTTTTTTTTTTTTTTTTAATGTTGTTGATCCAATTCTTGTTCTTCCAAACCCAAGTGCTCTCCAATTATCCATTCATGTTTATGTTTTACTCTCCAGCATGGTGATTCTTACCAAAGCTATGCCTCTTTACGTATTCATCACATATACACATCTGCTACATTCATGGTTCCAATTTAATTTGGGTTTAAAAATACATATCCTCTGGCATTTTTCAAGACACGTAAACCTTTTTTCTTTCAAACTCACAGAAACAATCAAACACCTAAAGAAGGATACATGTACCTACTGCAAAGTGAGGGGAAAAAAAGGAATGAAAATTATTTAAGTAGAATCCAAAGGTATACATGACATTCTTGAGCACGAACATTAGAATTGACAACTGTAAGTCTGCAAATATATATTCAAAATAATAATCCCCAGTCATTTCCCAGATAGCTCCATATCTATTGAGAAACACCTTTGTCTTTTCAGCTAACGTGTGGAATTCATTTTCTCATTTGAACTAGTTTTATTTTTGTCAGTTGGGAATACTTTAATCATACATTCTTATAAAATACTCCATTTTTCTGGAAAATCTCATGAATAACTGGATATAAATTTCAAGTTAAGGTAGGTATAATGAATCTAACAAAGGATGAGGATTTATACACGGTGAAGAAATTAATGTTAAAATGACCATTTAAAAAAATATTAAATGTTCCAGAGCTTGTGCTCATTTTAATACAAAAATCATATCTTATCTTTACCATGCTCATAATTCTCGAATGTGTCCCCATTATGTCTTGAATAAAACCAGGAGTCTTTACTATGGTCTACAATGTCCCACATCATCTTGTCCCTACTACCTTTCAGATAGCATTTGCTACAAAGCCCCTCCCTCTCTTTGCTTTAGTTACAGTGGCCTTAGGTGGAATACACCAAGCCTCCCCTCACCTTGAAGCCTTCTCTCTCTTCATCTAAAGCTCTTTACCCACATATTCACAGAACTCACTTCATACCTTCAGTTAGCCAACAGCTCCAATATTCCCACTGGAAAGGTCTTGTTTGTCTCCTACCCAAAACAACACACTCTTACTCCGTTTATTTTGTTGGTAGCACCCACCGCTACTTGGAATTACATATTTATGTGGTTTTCTTTCTGCCTCTGCCACTAGAATACATGGTTCTTTTTTTTTTTTTTAAAGATTTTTTATTTATTTATTTGACAGAGATAGAGACAGCCAGCGAGAGAGGGAACACAAGCAGGGGGAGTGGGAGAGGAAGAAGCAGGCTCATAGCGGAGGAGCCTGATGTGGGGCTCGATCCCATAACGCTGGGATCACGCCCTGAGCCGAAGGCAGACGCTTAACCGCTGTGCCACCCAGGCGCCCCTAGAATACATGGTTCTTAAGGTCAGGAAATTGGCAGTTATGTTTTCTGCTGTGGTCAATGACAGGTAGCAAGTGATCAACAAAAGCCTGTTAAATTGAAATGAACTCTATGAGTCACGTTTTGGTTTGCTGAGAGTATATGCTATGGGTAAAACTGTGGGTTTCCAAAAGCACTGTTATTGTTATTCTTAAAAGTGAAGAAAATGAGGACAACAGAAGAATCAGGCCCACATGAGAGCAAAAAAGACAAGACCTTTCACTTTTAGAACAAAACCTTCCCATTCTATTTGACATTATTTCAACTGTCATCCTACTCTTTCAATGTTATTCTTTCTCATTACTAACTTCTGATAATTCACTCTCTATTCTCCCCACACTTTTTATAATTCAGATCTTCTTTACATAACAGACATGTCAAAATTCCCAAAGCAAAGTGCACGGCACCATGTCAGAATATGTATCTACATGTATGTTTACATTTTGTATACCTGCCTTTTAATCATTTCGAATAGGAACTTCTTTCTGATAGACTACATTTATCTTATGTGTCATTTATAGACAACAGTTCATTCACTATTTTTAAACAATTCCATTTGATGCATAAATGAGTGGGCCTGGATAAAGAAAAAAGTGCCAGCTCTTGTTTACTGGGGGAACTGAGGCTGAAAGACAAGGCAGAACATTTCTGTGCTGATTCAGGCTTGCATTATAAGATATCCCCATATGTTTCCCAGAGACATCTGCAATTTACCAGCCTTCACCAGGAAGAAAACTGCTTAAGGAAATAGCCATTGACAGCCATTAATTCTAACTTTTGAAGAAAATTAGTTACAGATCAAAGAGTGGAGGAGTCTCATAGCTCTCCCAAATCTGAAAAGGGTAGACTGTAGTACAAAGACAAAATACTCAAATAATAAATTCCAGTTTTTCCTAACACTGAACCTAGTGAAAGATTAGATTAGTAAATTATTGCTGATGTTGAGACGGCACTGCTCCACAGCTAAGGAGCTCTCCTTGCCGTGCAGGTATCACTTCGTACCATGGTCTGCAAAGCTTTAATATGGATTTTTCTACATTTAGGCACTGAACTAGCAGGTAAAAAGTCCCCAAAAGGTATAGACCCATACCTCAAAAGCCTTTCAATCTAGTTAGGAATGCAAGAAGTAAAACCATAACATATATAAATTATCACTTACTAATATCAAGTAAAATCCTAACTATAGAGGATGAAGGAATGGGAAGTCGAGAAGGCTTTGTGGAGAAGATCACAGTTGGGAGTCTGGTTCAAAAAGGAGGAAACTTCAGGGTAACATGCAAATGGATCTACTAAAGCAAGGGACAGTCTCAATGTGCACAGAAATGTAGAGATGGTTTTGCACCCCTGGGTTTCTTTTCAATACCAGACCATATCCCACACTGTCAAATCTAGCTACTACAGCCAATGGGACAGCAATGGTCATAATACAAATACATATACTTATATATATTTAAATAAATAAATATATACAAATTACATATATTTAAATATATAAAACTATACAGGATATGTATAAATATACATACTACATATATAAAACTATGTGGTATATACTATATATATGTGTGTGTGTATGTATATATATATATATATATATATATGTATATAGTGCTCAGAAAACAGTACAAGACATACGAAGACTTGGGGGGGAAAAAGTAAAATCATCATTACAGCTCTGAAGGATAAATAATATTTCCTTTTTGGTGAATATTCTTTCCACCATTCCTGTTCTTTCAATGAAAGAGAAGTTAAACTGTATCATTTTAACAACGCATAGGCCAACTCTTTTAGGTAATTCAAGGAAAATGATTGATTTATTTTCTTCTTCATCAGGCCAGGTAAAATACTTACCACCATATAGTTTGCTTCCAAATGGCCTAACAGTTCACTGAATAAGAACACATGCTTTTATTATGTCAGTTGGGCACCATCAGGCTAAACCCCAGTACTTTGTCAGTAAATGCAGAGCTAGAAGTGATACGAGAAATGTGGTGTGAGTCACAAAGAGCAGAACTAGAAGAGAAATGCATTATGTTAATAAAATAAAGAAGAGAATGTATTCCTTTTCTTATCTCTGTAGTATCAGCAGTAGTCCCCAGTTAGTTATTATTATATATTCCTAGATAATCTGTTAAGGTCTTCAGAAAAAAAAATGAGTAAAACATGAAACAAAAAAATGCTGCTGCTGTTTAATTATGTCACTATGAGTAAGCCCCCCAAAAGTCTTGCATGTGTAAAATGATGGATTTTAAATAAATAACAGTCAATTTTCTTTCCACCAGGAATTCAGAAATTAGGTAATAAGAAATATGAAGTTCATTAACTTATTGTCAAAGATGAATATAGTTGGGAGGAAAGTTTACACAAATATAACATACATGGCATCAGAATTAAATGAAGTAACTATACAAATAAGTAAGTAAATAGTCTAAAGGGAAATCTTGAAAAGAAAAAAATACATATATATATATATACACACACATCTATATATATACACATATATATCATAACAGACCCACTGAAAATTAGAAAACAGCCCTACTCTAGTGTGCTGTGCTGACAGAACACAAATTATCTCTTCCTGACATACCTCTTCTTGGCAACCAAGTAAATACTTGTAAAAATTAAAAAAAAAAAAAGGAAAATGCTAGGTAAATACAGACTTTTAAAAAATACGTACGTATGTCATGTCATATACTACTTATATTCAAATGATGACTAAAACAAAATAAAGACAGTTAAGGTTTGGTTAACAGTTATGCATATCACATTTCTTTACATTTCAATAAAAGTTCATTTTCAACTCCCAACAATTAACATGCTCTATGAAGAATTTTATAAAAATATGCATCATAGTCTGCGGGGAGCCTAGGTAGTTTGATCAGTTAAGCATCTGACTCTTGATTTCCGCTCAGGTCGTGATCTCAGGGTTGTGAGATCCAGCCCCTAGTCAGGCTCTGCACTGAGCATGGAGCCTGCCTGAGATTTTCGGTTCCCTCTCCTCTGCCCCTCCATGCCCCCTTGTATGGCGTGCATTCTTAAAAAAATAATAATGATATACACACACTATGACATAGTATGCAAAAATAAAAATGGCTGTTACCTATAGCATGATTCCTCATCTGAAAGATACATTTGGAACTTCCCATCTTATAAAGATGTATTTGATTAACATGCTAGCAATATTTATGTGCAGATGCTGATGCAGGGGAAAGTAATTCTACCCATTTTGAGTAATAACTGGGTAAACCAAAAGTTTCTATGTAAATGATTTTGCAAGATTACTCCCAACATTCCCCGAAGCTATGTAGTCAGAATAGTGATTGATAGCATGAAAACATCTAAGAGTTCATTCTTCTTTTTAATAGTATATATTTAACATGTGTGTTATGTAACATATATATTATATATTAAAATATATATAGCAAGCAACATATTTAATATATTTATGTTGCATATGAGATAGATAGCATATTTGTATGTACATAAAATAAAACATATGTGACATATATGCGACATATTTTTATATATAATCCCTCTCCAATCATGGCACTCTAAAAAGAGGACACACTGATACTGACACATTGTTAGGAAAACTGAAATGGAAAACTATTCTGTGTTTTTGTTTCTTAAAATAGCAATTTATCAAACCTATAAAAATTGAAATATCACAGAGCTAGTTTTTCAGAATCTTATAAATGGACAATTACACTGAGTTTTCTGAGAGCACAGATGTTATTCTATTTGTTTTAGCACACTACAGATGAACTTTTTTCCTAGATTTGTTTAGAAATCAGAATATAATTTATGTAGTTAAAATCATAAAGTTGCATTTTATTTTATTTTATTTTATTTAAAGATTTTATTTATTTATTAGACAGAGAGAGAGAGAGCACAGCAGGGGGAGCAGCAGGCAGAGGGAGAGAGAGAAGCAGGCTTTCCACTGAGCGGGGAGCCGGATGCAGGGCTGGATCCCAGGACCCTGAGATCATGACCTGAGCCGAAGTCAGAGGCTTAACCGACTGAGCCACCCAGGTGCCCCATAAAGATGCATTTTAAACATAAACTTTTCAGAAATGCCACATAGTAGCTTTCTTTCCCATTCTGAAAACTTTGATAAAAAAACAACTCTGTTTTAAAATTAATGAAGTGGTGGACCACAGAAATTGTACTTCTTAAGTTCTTAAGTTTTATGTTATGAGTAATACAACCTCTGTTTTTAAAACAAGGGTCTAAATGGTTAGTAATTGTGACCAAAAATGCACATGTTGCCTAGCATACAAGTTCCACAAATCATTTAACGTGCCACCTGGTACTGCTTCTAACTCACAAGTCATGAACCTGAGGTACAATGGTAAACGTTAAATATTTTTTACAAAATCATTTTTGATTATTGATAAACATTTGAAAACTTCCTAAATTTGGTACCATTTGAGTACTACCACCTGAATGAAAAATAACAACTGGATGCTATGTGCCAAAGGTCATTAGGACAAAAGAGGAATTACAGGTTCTCTTCCTCCCAAGGCTGTTAAAGGAAGCAATTAAGAGTTTACATTATGGAAAGGAGGGAGGCGGGGGAGTAAAAGGGTACCAAAGGCCAGTGAAGGTCAATAAATATGCAGAGAAAGACAAAATGAAATGGAAGAACAGATATATATGGCTACTCAATCTAATCACCATTCTAAAAAATCTTTCACTTAGTTTTTAAAAATTGTGCTTTTAATGTTTTTCTTACTTTAATAGGAAATGGGTAGACTTTTAAATTATACTTCAAAGCATTGATTTTACTGGCAAATTAAATAATTAGTTATATAACAAGCATGGTTAAGTTATAGTATAGTGATATGTTTGAGATTTCAGGGAGCACAAAAATGATTAGATGAATACACAATAGTTCTAGATAGACCCGCTCATTTCTTTAGACCAAAACCCAACTGAACATTGTTTAAAAAGAACTGAGAGGTAGACAATTCTGCCAGTCCTGAATTACAAAGCTCTTGTCTTTTCTTCTCATGTAGACAATGTTTATATGAGCTAGGATTTCATTTTCACTTCTATTATCATTCATTGATGAATATTAGCTCTATTAAAAATAACAGCCAAGTAAAAAGGGCTCAGAAAGTGTAATGGGAAATTCTTGGTCATCTAGCAGACACAGCCTGATATTAACTCAAACTACTGCATACTTTCCAGAAAGTTTATAGCTGACACTCCAGCTTGTAGGCATAAAACCACAGTGAAAAAATAAATTCAGGCAATGGCTATTGTTGAATATTTTCTGTTCTTAAATAAAGCTGTTGAGTCACAATGCAACCAAAGACACCAAAAAGGCAGGATTTTTAAAACAAAAATCTATTTCCCTAGGAAAATAAAATATATTGTAACTATATTTTGATGAGGAACTGAAGATGCCTTTCTAAGAAACTTCGCTATATTATAAAGCAAATACTTCCTTAAATGTTCATAGGCATTTTTCAATAAATGGATTGTATTTTGATTGCATCAACATTTCTACATCTTAAAAGTATGATTGCTTTTAATCATTTATTAGCTTAATTTCCTGAAAATTAAAATTTTCAACTTCAGTGAAACTTAAGTCTTAAAAGTAACTCCCAAGTTTTGAGAAAGTGTATACACTTAATTCTTCTAATCTACTTACATACAGAACATGCGAACTAAATCCGTTTTATAGATTTGACCTGGAAATTATGATTCACTTTTTTATCATTTCAAAAAGTAGATGCTTATAAGTATTTTATTTATACAGTAAAAAAATTATTAATAGCTAACACTTCCTCTTTTTCTTCCTGAAAGCAAAAAACAATTAAAAAAAAAATAAAGTCATTTCAGGAAACAAATCTTAAAATAATCATAAGTTCTCATGTCTAGAATAGAACTTCTAGCCAGATGAAATTAGTATCTCATCAACATTCATTATAATAATACCAATATTCATATACGTAGTATATGGTATTAAATGATTAATTTAATAAAATTTAATTTAAATGATTCACTGATACTTCATGAAAAACACTACCACAGACACCAAATTTTAAAGAATATATATTTCCTTTAAACGTTTCTTTCATTCCTCTTAAAACAGAGTTCTCTTTTTATTCATATGTATTTCTGATTTGAAATCCTGATAGTGATTTGCACTATCCAATCATCCCTAACAAAGATTTCAAATGACAAAAGGACAAGACAACCCAAAGCCACACACATATATAAAATTCTCTTTGATAAGAACTAAGCACCTATATTACACCTTCAAAATTTGTCACAAAACTACCAACAGGATAAAAAGGACATACAAGCAGTAGGATACGAATTTTCACTAATTCTTCTTCTTCTTTTTTTTTTTTTTTAATGCACCAGGTCTTAAAAAAATACGCGGGACTGAATCAAAATCACAAGTAGTGTACTTTAGTTCAGCATAATTAACTTAGCAAAAATTCTTCACATATGAAATATTCCATTAGTTGGCCATATGACAATATGAGAATTTCTGTTCAACACAATATGGCTAATACAACTAAGTTAACTTTAACCACATTGTCATTTAAAGAAGACAATTAAAGTAACCAGAAACAAAACTTTAAGAAGCAGCCTTGGGAATAACTTTTTCCTACAGCCATTACCAAACCATTATTGAGCTGATTATGCAAGAAAAGCAGCATAAAGCTGATGAAAGGGCACTAACATCACTACTTGGCTTACCTAAGAACTCATAAAAGTAAAAAGCTGTAACCATTTTATTTTATTAGATCCTATAATATATAAATTGAGTTACTTTTCTGCAGTTTGATTAACACTAATCATTTCATACTTTCCCTTTTTTCTATCATCTTAAAAAAATCTTAATTCTAGCTTCATATTTATTTTTTGGAAAAAACATTCATTTGGGATATGTCCCTTCGGTTGCAAAACACCATTACCCCCAAATAGAAGAACACACAGAAGAATTCTAGAAGGAAATTAGAATGCACAAAATTCTATAATATAATTGGCCCCCCCGGTGACCATCAGTCTCACCAGATACCGCTCTATCTTCTATATGTATTTAATAGTCACAGGCCCATTGCCTGATGGGATCTGTAGTTTCTAAAAAAAAACTGTGTGAGTGATAGTCACTGACTTTTTTTTTGAAACTGTGAACCTATAGTCTTAAATATGTTGCAAATATCATTCTACTTCATTTTGTAGAGTTGATCAGTTTCAGCCCTGATATTCTAAAACTGTATATCCTATCAGCCAAAATGAAAATGCATATATAGGAATATGTACATATATATTATAAAATCCTTGGATAATGGTATCTATAATCCGTGTTTTATAATGTTGTAAAATAAGAATTACGGTTCTTAGTGGAAAAATGAATGCCAAAAGTATCTTTCTATATGAAAATAATACTTCAAATATACATGAAAATTTTTTATGTGAATACACTGGAACACTTTCTAAGCATCTCAATATATATTATGCATATTCATACCTTTATTTGGGCACCAATTTTGTGTTTTTCATTATCATATCTTTATGTATTGATATATATATAGTATTATCTTTCCCATAGTCAGGAATTCTAAAATTTCTTTGTGTATTTATCACTTTCAGGCACCAATAGTCAACACTTACCAGCAAATCCCCTAAGTACTTCAATTGCCATATCATACCCATTTCACAGAGTTACTCAAAACCATTTAGATAATGCTTTCCTAAACCCATTTAGTAGTGAATTATATAACCTTATTGGGTCCACAATCACCTCACATCCATTCAACCTCCATCCCATTTCCCTTGATGGCACCTACCCTAGTGTAGTCATGGTGACGATCGTATACCAGAAGGCAGCAGGGATGCTGGTGAACTTGCTGGCTGAAGACCCCTTCTCTGCGTAGAACATGACTGTAGCAAAAATGATGATAGCCATGGTGAGCGAGAAGAGCAAGAAGCCCAATTCTGAGGCACAACTCTTCAGTGTGTACCCCAGGATGCGCAGGCCTTGAGAGTGGCGGGAAAACTTAAAGATCCGGAAGACCCGGAAGACTCGGAGCGTGACAAAGGCTCCGCTGACATCCTCATTGTCTGTCATCACCAGCCCAATGTAATAAGGCAGGATGGCCACCACGTCGATGATACTCATGACACTACGCACAAAACGGTAACGACTAGGTGCCGCAGCCAGGCGAAGCAAGTACTCAACTGTGAAGATCATGACGCAGGCTGTATCCAAGCAAAAGAAGGCCACTGCATACCGCTCCCCACAAGGCAGTTCTTTAATGTGCCCTGGGCTAGACCCGCATGGCACTGTTTCTACCACATTCGCGATGACTGAGACAGCAATGAAGAAACCTGTAACATAGTAGAACACCAGGGCCATTGTGCTGGTGTGCGGGTTCTCAAATGCCCGCCAGACCCTCTGCCGAGCAGTCATAGTGGGCAGCGTGCTCTCTCCGGTGTTGTCAGTATCCGCGTCGTCCTGCAGACGCTCCGCGTTCTCTCGCCTGCGGTCCTTGTACTCCTCATAACAACAGTCGCCAATAATCTCTGGGATGAGGCCAAAGAAGGCCAATTCTTCATCATAAGCAGAGATGCACTCATGGCGAGGATAGTGGAGCTTCCCGGTGCGGTAGAAATTCAAAATATGGCGGAAGATGTCTGGGTCACGGTCAAAAAAATACTGCTGAGTTTCCGGATGGTAGAAAAAGTCCCTCTCAGAACTGCCCAGCAGAGTGTCTGGATAGCGTTCCAGGGTGTCCTGCCATGTCTGGAAACGTGTGCCACTCACATTGAGCACAATCAGAGCATCTTGAGTCCTTTTTCTCTCCTGCCTTGGGGGAGCTGGCATGGGCCCCGAGGCCACAGGCATCCACCCAATGGCTGCTGCCCTGGCAAAGGGCAGCCACGCTGCTACACCCGCCGCCATGGTTCCTTGAAGTGGAGGCAAGGAGGGTAATCGGGCCTCTACAATGGGGCAAAGTAGCCACAATCACTCACTTCCTCCCGTCAAACAAAATACCACTGAGAAACGTGGTCCGGAAGTATCACTCCTATTCCAAGGTAGGGCTCCTAGTGAACTCACAGTTCTCAGAAGGGCAAGTTTCCCTCAAACACAGGAATTTGTAGTAGTAAGAAAAAAAAAATTACAATGTCCTAACAATCACGCCCAGCAGAACCTAACCAAACCTCTTCCAGCAGTTGAACCAAGCCACTCCTGGCACAAAGAAGTACACAGGTGCTTCTAAATGCAGCAATTTCTTCAAACAGGTGTCTGATTTCTCCCCTGACACAGTCTGGATAATGTAGGGTCAGTATGCGTCGTGTAGGATAGAGAAAACGAAGGGCAGTCACTCAGTGGTATTCTTTTGATTAATCAGAGAACCCTTCCACCTTCCCTTTTAGCTCTTCGAAACCTTCCCTTTCCAAGTGGCCCTTCCCGCCAAAGGAGTCTCAAAAAGGCGACCTGTTGTAGCTTCGGAGATGCGGTCACAGCAGCTGCCCCATGTCTCTTTGGGAGTCCGGTCGCCGCCTCTACTCCTTGGGCCGTATTTGCAGAGATGGAGGTGCTGTGCGGTGGGCACGGTGAGGGGCGTTAATACAGATCCTCCTCCCCCACGTCTCCAAGCACCCCTTGTGTCTGCCAAAAGCGTTTGCCCAATCGCCCCTTCACTCTCTTTTCAAGTTCAGCTCAGGTGCAGGGTGACAGTTACAGAACCCGGGAGCTGGCAGCCGCCGCCGCCGCGGCGGCAGCAGCAGCATCTGCCTCCGCGCAGAACGCGCCTCGCTCGCGGTACATACCTGGCAAAGTGCGCGCCGGGGCTGAGTTGCATAGAGACTTTCTCCTCGCCGTGCACCCGGAAAGGGAAAAGCAGAGAAAGCAGCTCCCGAGCAGCCGAATCCGATGCGCCCAGAGAGCATAAATAAAGCTCAAGCGAGCTCTTCTTCCCCTTCCCCCATCCCTCTGTGCCTCCCTCCTCCTTTTCACCTTCCAAAAGCCAGGCGCAGGCGAGCCGAGCAGCAGCAACAAGTTCAAAAGGTGCGGGGGAGGCGAGAACGGAGGGGACTCGCTCCTGCCAACTTACTGCGCCGCCGCTGTCGCCGGGGCCCGAGCCGGGCGGTGCGGGGCTGCGGGGCTGCGGGGCTGCGGGGCGGCCGGGCGGGCGGCGGCGGCGTTGCGGCGGGGCCGGGGCCGGGGCCGGGGCCGGGGCCGGCACGGGCAAACGCCGGAGCTTAGAGGCAGGAGGCGCTCGGCAGCGCGGGGGCGCGGGAGGGCGGCTGGCTGCTTCCCCGCCAGTGGGTGGTCCTGCATCTCCCCCGGCTCCCCGCGCCGCTCTGCTCGTGCGATCAATAAATAAGGAGAAAATAAATAAATAACCACGCGCACGCCCCGCCACGCAGGTTATGAAAGGCGTCTCCTGCCTTTCCCTCGGCTTGACCTTTCTCCGCCCCCGCCCCCTCGGGCTCCTCTCGCTCCACCCCAGCCACCCACCAGCCCCGGCGCAAAATGTCACCGAGGGAGAGCATCCAGGTGGATCTGCCGGGGAGGAGAGCAGCCTGGATGAACAAAGAGAAGCTTCACGCGCTTGGCTGCGGTGGTTTGGTGGAGGAGAGGAGGAAGGGGACCGGTGCCTTGCTTCTGCCTCCCTGGGACCCGGTTCAAGGCGAGCGTGGGAAAAAAAGGGAAAAAGAGAGAGAGAAGCTGGGAAGGAGGGTGAGCGGAGCGGAACGCGCAGGAATTGGTTGTCTTCTGGGGGCTACTGGGTAGCAAGACCTGCAGAGCCCCGCGGCAGAATTTTTAGTGCTTTTCCCTCTTTTTCTTTCTCTTTTTATTTGTTCAAACCAGATGTGAACGTTGCTTGAACTAATATGTCATCTATCCAACTTGCCGAAAAGTCAGACAGTCCCCTCGGTCTAGGTCTTGCCACAACTCCGTTTCTCGTCCTTTGAGAATGACAGGAAGGATTTAGAACCCTTTTCTAAATGTCAGCGTCAAGGGACGTGAGTCTCTGCGAGTGTGCGTCCCCTTCCTTCTCTCTGAGCATCTCTGCGCATCTCTAAAATAGTTAAAGTAGTTAAAGGTGTCCGTGTGAGGGGTAAGTGATGGGGTGAGAGACTAAGAAATTGTCGTGGCCAACCGTTTTGTTTTTTGTGTACCCCGCCCCCCCCCCGACCCCCGCGTCATTAGGAATCTTCCTTAAAACCAAACAATACCACTTATAACCACTAGATGGCGTGAATGGAGAGAAGTTAAATTTACACCTAAGGTTTGGATGCTTTGGAAAGGTGAAGGATCAAAATGAACTGACCCCAAAGAAGATCAGACCACATAAACATCCTCAATCCCCCACTCTCTATCCACCTTTTTAGTATTTATGTGAGATACACTACTCAGGCTTGAGTCTGCATTTCCATGGCCATGGGAGATGAGGAGAGTTTCCTATTGAAATGCCTTTGAAAATTAAATTCCGATTACTGAATAATAGTGATAATAAAGGTGTTTAAAAATAGTGAGTCTTCATCTATATTGATTAAGGGGGGGAAGTCTAGTTTTTATCTAAAAGTTACCTTTTCAAGGCTTACTTTGTTCTTAGTTTGAAAAGTAAGTAGCCTGTGATGTATAGTCTTGAATTGACTTTAAAGCCCTAGAGATCTTAGGCAGGATGTGTTAACCTTAAAAATCTGAAATGGAATACCTCAAGAAAAGGATACTAACAAGAAATAGAGTATACAGAAACTCACCAGAGAAGGAGAAAAACAAACTTTCTAATGTGCAGGATTTTTTGTAGAGATGGAAAGATATTTTTTGTTTACTTGTTTACTGGTGTAGAGGTTTAGGGAATCCCATGTTAGTAGTTAATGAAGTCAGAGCTAATGCACCATGAAAGTTTGGAAACACAGAACCAAAAACACCTGCTGTTTATCTGTTGCGATGAGTTGCAGTGAAAGATGCTTAACAAATCTATTTAGCTTGCATACACGAAAAAAATGTTAACTGAAAAATAAAGAGGGGACTATTTAACAATTACTGCAAGAAAATTAGCCCCTCCCTAATTCAGAAAATAAGGTGTCAGCCTGATATTCTCTCCAGAGAATGGAGAGCCCTGAATATTCAATAGATGCCAAACTGGCATGACCTCCCATAAAGACTGGGCAGGTGACCTAAATAGATCCTTTAAAACTTCCCTGCAGGAAACGGAACACTTACAAATATAAACATAGATGTTTAACTCTACAAAAACCCTTAAATAAGCAAGAATAGAAAATCCACAATTTTTTGAGAGGACTTTGAGATCTGTTCTCCCCCACTCTCCACAAGCTTCTTGATACAACAGAAAGAATGTGGGCTTAGAAGCTAAACCCATCTAGATTCAGATTCTAGCCCAAGAAATTACTCATAGGCTTTGTTTCATCTGGCAAATTACTTACCTTTTGTTTAGAAGTTGGAGATAATAAAAGTTAACTTTTTAAGCCTATTGTGAGGATTAAACAGGATAATACTTCTGAACACCAAGGTAGAACTTGATACAACCTAAATGGTACTCAATATCAATTCCTTTTTACTTTAATGCCTAATGGAAATGCAAATTATTTTATCCACCCTGTATTTGAAATTCCTACAGGTTTACTCTTACACCTGAGTTCAAAATTTCCCTCGTTGTGATATACCAGTGACTCTGATATTTCACCTATTCATTCATGCATTGAAATGCTGTATGCAGAGTATGTATCCAAATCCAGCAGAACATTCTCACTCTGTTTCTCTTGCCCAGGGATTCCTGTTCTTCGTTCTTGTATTCTCATTTTATATACTCTGCTTGGCTGATGGAAAATAAACTTAGCAAGATCAAAACTGAATTCATCACTTCTCTTCCTCATCTACTCAGTTTTCTCTCCTAATGAATAAAGCCCAAGGGAGAAACCTCATGGTCATTCACGGACCATGTCCCGTTCTTCACCACTTCCCAGCACCCCTGCCCCCAAACACACACACTCATCCAATGATCCAATAAGCTTATATATTCTACCCTCATTACCCATCTATCTTACACTGCACCTACAGTGATTTTTTAAAAACTATTTTGAGATAATTACAGATTCACATGCAACTGTGAGAAATAATCAATCCCTTACACCAATCACCTAGTTTACCCCAAAGTTAACATTTTGCATATTACAGCACAATATCACAACCAGGAAACTGACATTGATGCAATCCACTGACATTCAGATTTTACTAGTTTCACATACACTAATTTTTGCATGTGTATACTTCATTCTAATTATCTCATGTATAGATTTATGTGCCCACCATCACAGTAAACATATAAAAGATTTCCATCATGAGGATCCCCTTTTATAGTCATAACTGTCTCCCTCTCTCCTCCCTTCCCTATCGCTTGTCAACCACTAATCTGTTCTCTTTATAGTTTATCAATTCATAAATATTATATAGAAGGAATCATGCAATTTAAACTTTTCAGATTGTCTTATTTTACTCAGTAGAATTAGTTGAGATCTATCCACATTGTTGAATGTATCAACAGTTCATTTCTTTTTATTGCTGACTAGTACCACGCTTTGATTAAGCATTCACCCACTAAAAGACATTTGGAGAGGTTCCAGTTTTGGCCTTTTATGAATAAAGCTGCTACGAACATTCATGTACAGGTTATTGTGTGAACATAAATTTTCATTTCTTTGAGATAAATACCCAAGAGCACAACTGCTGGGTTGTATGACAAGTGTATGTATAGTTTTGTGAGAAGCTGCAATAACCTTTTCCAGAGTAGCTGTATAACCTACCAGTAAACTATAAGTTATCTGGTTTCTCAGCATCCTTGCTGACATTTGGCATTATCACTATTTTTTGTTTTAGCCTTTCTGATAGTGTGTTGTGACATCTCATTGTGGTTTTAATTTGCATTTACCTAATGGCTAATTTTGTTGAACATATCTTTATGCACATATTTACCATCTGTAAAATGCATTTACATTTACATTACACCTGTAAAATGTATTTACATTCAGCAAAATGCATGTTCCTGTCTGCTCATTTTTTAATTGAATTGTTTGCTTTTTTATTGTTGACTTTTGAGAGCTCTTTATGTATTCTAAATAATGGTCCTTTGTCAGATATGTCCCTTGCAAATATTTTTTTCAAGTGTGTAGCTTGTCTTTTCATCCTCCTCCCAGGATTTTTTGCAAAGCAAAAGTTTTTCATTCTGATGAGGTCCAAATTGTCAATTTTCCTTTTTTGTATCATTGGGGTGGTGTCAAATCTAACAATGCTGTCTAGCCCTTTGTCCCAAAGATTTTGCCTGTTTTTTTTTACCCTAAATATTTTATAGTTTTACATGTTGAATATAAGTCTGGATCTATTTTGAGTTATATTTGTATAAGGTATGAGGTTTTGGTCAAGGTCCATTTTATTTTTTTGGCCTATGGATTTCCAGTTGCTTCAGCACCATTTGTTGAAAATCCTATCCCTCCTATATTGAATTGCTTTTGCACCCTTGTCAAAACTTAGTTGGGGATATTTTGGCAGTTTATTTTTAGGTTCTTTATTTTTTGTTTCAGTGATAATTTCTATCTCCACACTAAAACCATGCTTTCTTGATTACTGAGGGGAAGCTCAACCCACCAAGTCGCCCAGGCGCCCTTCTATATACATTTTAGAATAAACATATCCATGTCTACAAAAAATCTTGCTGGGGTTTAAATAAACATTGCATTACACCTATAAATTAATTTGGGGAAATAGCATTGTTTACTATGCTTAGTCTTTTCAATCCATGATCACTGAATGTCTCTCCATTTATTTAGCTCTTTTTTTTTCTTTTTTTGCAATTTTCAGGATACAAATCCCATATATATTTTGTTAGGTATATACTAAGTATTTCATTTTATTTGGAGAAATTATAAATATATAGTATTGTGTGTTTTTTTAAATCTTGGTTTCTATATGTTCATTGTTAGTATACAGAAATACAATTGGGTTTTGTGTATTGATCATGCACCTGCAATTTTGTTGAACCTCCTTATTAATTCTTGGGTTATCTATGTAGACAATCATGTCAGTTTTATTTCTTCTTTTGCAATATATATGCCTTTTATTTAGAGTATGTTTTTTAAAAATGTACTTATAATCACATCACTACCCCTTTTGATAGTCTTACATCTTTTTCAGAAATCACTCCTCAGCAGAGAATATAGAACCCTTCAGGAACGCTATTTCCTCTACCCTTGAAGCCTCATCTCATGCTGTCTTAATATTAGCTTACTTCACTGTCTTGTTCAACTGTTTTTAGTTTGCAGAATTTCGTGTGTTTTGTCTTGACTTCGAGGTCTTGGTTCACACATCTCTTTCTCATAGCTCTCAAGTACTGAGCTTGAGTGACACAATCTCTAGGAACCACTGCCTAACCGCTTCTAAATTACATTCATTTCACGTGCTCCATCAGAGACTGTAATAGCTTAGAAGAGATGTGCGTGTCTCCTTCCTTTTCTTAGCCAATGGACTATAACCTCTTTGAAAGAAGGCAGTGGTCTTTTATCTCTGTATCCTCAGGATCTGCCATTGTACTTGACACATAGTAGAAATAAAGTGCATATTTGTTATTTGTTAAAGGACTGGATGCTCTTATTAGATAGTCAATATTCACTTTTTCCCCATTATAGATTATTATTGTTACTCTCCAAAAGATTCAGAGTATCAAACTGATTTTTCTACCAAGATGTACAATGGAAAACAAATTACCTTAACAATGAGACAAATGATCCACATTTGTATTCCTGTGTAAAAAGTGCCTTCTTGATATACTCACTATAGTTGGTTCTCAAAAAAGTCTTTTGATGTGTTATTCTTATGTTTATTTTATCCAAAAGGAAACAAAGCTCAAGAAAGCTAAATGATTTTCCAAGATTATATCGTATGACTGAGTGTAGAAGCTGACTCATTCCCAGGCCTTCTGACTCTAAATCACATATCCTTTTAGGTCTACAAACACACCAATATCTGCAATAGGAAAGTCTCTTTGTCAATTTGTTGTTGTTTCCCATACTGATGATGAATCTGCAGACAGGTGCATACTATATTATTCCTCCCCGATGGCACGTCTCTAAGAGTCTCTGGCCAGGGCAGGAAATCAGTCTGTGGTCATGGAAGGGGAGTACTGCATCTGTTCATTCCATATTTTAACCAATTATGCTAACTGCCCAGAGTGATAAACAATTTTAATATCTCAATTAGATAGTTCACATAAGACAGTTTTAGTATTTCTGATTACATTCTTAGCACCTCGTCCAAGACAACTCTAAGAGTCTGTATTAGGTATTTTATTTTGTTTTTATCTATTTTTTAAAAATTTAGATGTAATTGACATGTAACACTGTATTGAGGTGTATAGAATAATGATTTGATATATGTAAATATTGCTAAATGATTACTATAATAAATTTAGTTAAAACCCATCACCACACAGATCAATTTTTTTTTCTTGTGATGAGAATTTTAAGATCTACTTTCTTAATAATACTGAATTGTATATTTCAAAGACACTAACTACAGTCATCGCCCTGTGCATTACATCCCAGTAATTTATATATCTCATAACGGGAAGTCTGTATCTTTTGAAAACTTTCACCTATTTCCTAATAACCCTGTATTAGGTTTTTTTTTTTAAAACATAGTACCATCTTTATTAAAGAAACAAAATCCTACATTAAGAAAGAATTCCATCAACTTATAAAACGAACAAAACTTTTTAGCCAGGAATTAAAATGATATGCATTAAATCTTGAATAACGTTCTAGCAATTTTTTTGAAAAATATTTGTTTATACTGTTAAATATCAAGAAAAAAAACGTTTTTAACCTAAAATATCTGATCGCAAATTGTAAACAGAGAAATATATAATTTATTTTTATTCACTTTCTAGGTTTCATATGATTTTGTGTTTCACAAATGTACTTTATCCAAAGGTAATTTTGGTTTGGTTTGGATCCTCTGTTCATAGAAGTACACAAGCTGTCTTTTTTTTTTTTTTTAATTTATTTTGTTCCCCGGGAAAATAAAAATAAAATCTGACATACTAGTAAGGTATGGAGGGCATGAGAAAGTGACGGCATAGGTAAGGCTAGTTAAATGCTTAAAACATACTTGAGATTTCAAATACCTCACCGTATTCCTGGAATATGGTCATCAGGGAAAGGGCGATGACCCGTGTCTTTTTTTGGACTACTATTAAAAAGATAGGTTGGCAACCTATGCTTAACTTCTTTTTTAACTTCTTTTTTTCCATTTATTAATACTGCAAAGTCCTTTTCAAAGTCCTCTTCAAAGGATCTTTCCCTTTTTAAGTTTCAGACCTTGAACATCTTCTATTAAAAATAACCCATTTTCAGGGACTTTATTCCTCATATAAAGAACATCTTAAATATATTTTATATAATGAAATGGACTTGACTTTCCAGGTTCTCACAATGCTGGGACTGTATCACATTCTATGTGTTTGAACTCAGTCAGCTAACACATTTTGTAAATAGATGTACAAAATCTAGCCATCATGTTATGGCTTTAATTCTGCCTCATGGGATGGCTGTCATCATGAAGAAGCATAGTCGTTGTTTTTAATACAAATATATTTTTGTTGTGAAAATTTTCATGAAATTACAGATGGTGATACACATGTTGTTCCTATGCTCTAGAAACGCAGGGCACAAATTAGAGGGGAAAACCAGTTTTTAACACATTGTTATCATCAGTCACTTAACAATGTGCAAAAGCACGACCTTGCACATTAGCATCCAAGCTATTCAAGATCAAGTGCCCGCAGGGAGCTTGACACCAGGAATGAAAAGAAGAGAACGTAGAAATCTCTCTTAATCCAAAAGTAACCTTACTTGTGAGTTTCATTTCAAGATATTTTCCCTAAATGTTTTATCCCGAGAAACCATTTCTTTGTTAGGGATGGAAAAAGAGGGAAGATAAGAGGGAACATAGAAATTTGCTTCTTGGACTCATTATCATATTTATGGCTTTGGGATTAATTGCCATGGAATAATCCCAGTGCCATAAACTGAGAATTGTGACTACAAACAGGAAAGAAGCAACGAGAGTTCCAAAGAAATAAAAGCCTTCTTTCTCTAAAACTGGAGAAAAGTAAATTCTTGCGTATGTTACTAATGTTGGCAAAGAAGATAAATGACTCCAAATAGTTTATGGCCGTTGAAAATCTTGAAGAAGTCTATAAAGGTTTCATCATTTAAGAAGCCACATTCTGTGAGAAAATTGGCAATTAATTTGCTTGTTTACTTTCTTTAAAACTGCTTGATATGCTCTAGCAAGCCACTTTGATACACAAGTATATTTGCTTCATTATTTCTATACATAATTATGTAGTGGGCTTTAATAAATCACTCAAAATAGGAGAGTGTAAAAAAAAGCAGAACAACGTAATACTTCAAAATATTTGATTAGTAGAAGATCCCTGCATTACCCCACTTTTAGAAATTGATATTATGTAAATCTTGCTTGTTTACAATTTAACCTGTCCTGGATTTTAATTTAAATAAAGAAAATTATTTAATAGAGGGTTATTAAACAGGTTTTACATTGCAGCTGTTTCAGTCCCTCAGGTAATACTTATTGAGAGAGCTTATTAAAGTTTGTTCTACTTATTTATGTTTAAATTCTTTTTCTTCTCCTCTTGTGTGAAACCTTTGCCGGGCAGAACTCCCGCTGACTTTGAGAAGAGTCCTGTGCATATAGATTTGGGAAGAGCAAGACGATTGGAATGCTTATCAAGTAAATGCATTTGATGTTTTAGTCTATATGTGTCTAATTTTCTACATCATTTCTTTTTTGGAAACATGAATTGTACTCTGGATAAAGAAATTTGGAAAGCTCAGCTTTTCTACCCTCGCAAAGATAATCACAGTAAGAATGGGGTATAAATAATTACATAGACATTAAAAAAATATTTAAAACATTTTATAACATATAAACTTTTAAAACATCTATAATCTGTAAAGAGAAATTTGGACAATGTGTGATGTGAGGTGAAGCTATGTGGGAAGCAGGCATTGCTTGTGTGAAAAATAAATTCTGAAGATTGAGGAGAAAGAAGTTCTAAAACTGCTACTCCCTCAGACTGTGTGTACTTCTATAACTGATTTAAAGAGGAAATAACAAATACGCTTGTTTTATGATAGTCATGTGTAGGAGAAAGCTAAAAGAGAAGAAACTAATAGGGAAAAAAAAGTCTACTCCAAGAAATGGGTATAATAAAAAAGTAAATGAAGGATGGACTTAAGACAGTTTGTGAGGGGAAAAAAATGTAGCATGTTTGATTATCTGACGTGGAAGTCTAAGGGGAAAAAAAGATCGGTGACCCCAATTCTGAGCCCAGTGACCAAGAGAGTAAGGGTATGAGACAGGAGAATCCAAGGAGGCACTCAAGGAGAGAAGCTGTCGCCCTTCCATAGGTTAAGACAGAGGCTGCAGTGCGCTTTATATGCAGGAGATAGAATGGCTTATTGGAAGAGCTGAGTTTACAGTTCCAGATCTTCTGGAAATTTATTTTTTGATATCAAACATTTGGACATTAGTTTCCTGTTCTACATCTGCAGTTTCACTTCTAATTTTCTTAGATGCAGTAAATTAATCTTAAAAGGGGGAAAATGAAAACCTTTGAGAACCCGTTAGAGATGAGGAGCAATAATGCATTTCACTGGTGCTCATATTCTGTTTACTCAGTAACTTCTCTCTCCCTCACAAAGGAATATATTTTCAGCAAAACATCCGGTGGGCTGTCTGGTTACAATGTTTTAAAATATTTAAAATTCTCTTTTACTCATATATTAGGACCACAGAAAATAGCCATGCATATGTAGCCTATTAAGTTATAAAGATCTAATTTAAGTATCTGTATAAATATCTATCTATCTATCTATCTATCTATCTATCTATCTATCTATCTATCTTCCTGCCTCTCTCTCCATCTTAAGAACCATGAGTTTACTCTGTTACTCCTAACCCAACCTTAATACCTTCCTTTTCATAGTTGTCGTACTTTTCTGACAGTGAGAGTCCTGTTTCTCATTATCCTACATATATTCACATATTTTATTATTTTTTTTATGCAACTGTTCACCTATGGCTGCCACTCTTCCCTATACGTAGCCTCCAGTACTTTCTAGGGGATGCTGCTGCCACTGTCCACCCCCATGTGGTCCCCCTCCCCCTCTCCACGAACTGAAATCCTGCCTTGGGCCTCCCCCGGTGTGGCTGCCCCCATTACCCCTCTAGGCTCTGACAAGACATGCTGGGTTGCCTCCCCATAGGGACGCCTTCCTCACCATACTTGGGCTCCAACCTCTTGTGCTGTTCTACGTCTCCCCTGTGGAATCCCTCCTCACTCCACACAGTTCTAACTCCCTGCCTTGGTCCACCACAGCTCAGCCCGCTTCCTTACTACCTCACATGTGGACCCATACTTTGCTCAGCCTTACTTAATTTTGGAATAAATTGTTCAGGAAAGATAAACGATGGGAAAGGGGGAAAGCTATAGACTTTAAACCTTAGCTTAAAGAAAAGGGACTTGATAACTCATTATTTAACTTTGAACAAGCTTCTTCTAAGTGCCTACTATTTCCCAAGTTTCATGTTGGGAGTTTCATGTATTATCCCTGATAATACAGGAGAGAAGCTAAACATACTGGTAATGGTACTCCGAAGTAAGAAACCCTAGGAGATATATATAGGCATGGGGTCACTGAAGATCAGCTCCAGGAATCAAGAGACAGAATCCTTAGGGGGCTATTTCTTGTGCAGGGGGAGGGGCGGAGTTACCATCACAGGCCTGAGATGGCTATTTTTAGAAGGACCTGCTTGAACTATTGGCCCTTGGCTGACATCTAGAAACTTGCCCCCCCAGTCAGTAGTTGACTGATGAAGGTTCACAATAAGTGCTGTGCAAACAATATGCTTTATGCTAAACACCTTCTTTTCTTCTGGAAGTCTGTATTCATACATGCAAGGCAGAGGGTGCCTGCATGACCAGCCCCCAGCTAGATGTCTAATGTGCTTCCCTGGGCAGAAACGCTGTGCACCTGTTGCTGCATTTCATTACTGTAGGAAGAGGACACCCTATGTGACACCGTGTGGGATGGAGAGAGCATAAGAAAACCACCACGTGAATTCCTCCAGACATTGTATCTTTTTTGCATGTGATCCAGCCATGTATCTTTACTACAGCACTGCACTAAATCTTTGTGGTAAGTACACCCATATTCTGACTCCTGTGAGTCTTTCCAGCCAATCTCTGGAAGTGGGAGTGTCCTGGGGATACCACACACACTCCTGGACTGAGTTTTAAGTCAAATTTTGTTAAGTGAAAATGGCATGCAGGGCATTTCTGGGCAGAAGAAACAGCATAAACAAAACATGTAAATGGGAATCAACACGACATTGGGCAGAGGAGGATTCAAAACTAATTCATCATTTCCTCAGCAGAAGTTCAAGGAAAGCCGTGTCCAAAAATATAAGCAGAAGGCTTAAAAGATAAGCAGAAGTTCTTCTATTAAGTATTACATTTTAATACTTTAGAAAGCATTCAGGATGGGGAAAAGTAAAATTGATTCAATGGATATCTTGTACAGAGGAAGAATGATAGGTTTTTATCCTTATTCACACTTTTGAGTAAAATTATTTGTGCTATTATCAGTAAATTATTGATACTCTGGAAAATTATTAACCAATTAGCTATTTGGTATTTTGTATTTTCGAAAACAGAATCCTACAGAAGTTCTCTTCAACTTAATAACTATTTCCTGCAATAGACTATGATACATTTTTATCTTACTCATAAATTCTGATAAACATCAGAAGTGGCAATAAATTTGACATTCTCTACTCAGTGATATTAGCATTTTGTTTTATATGTTTTGGGGTGTTTGTCAGTTTTAGAGCCACCTTATAAGTTTCAAAATATAATACATCTACAAAATGAAATTTATCACTTATGTATTGTATGCAATATGAAATACTCTTTCAATGACTTAAAATACAGTGTCTGTAAAATACAGTGTCTGTATGGATGAGGCTGTTAAGCATTTGCCTTTGAAAAACAAGGCTGTTCATCTTCATTCTTTGCTAGACCACCTTGGGAAAAAACATCGAGACCGGTAGGTTAGCCCTAAATACATTTGTGGTGGGTTTTGGTGTTGTTAATTTTATTACTTATTTTTTAATTTCAAGAACTTCTCATAGGAGATCATTTCAAAGTGAAACATTACTAACTCTGCAATTTCACATTAACCATAGGGCATTCCTAGTTTTTAAAACACAGATCTGTCTTTTAACAAATTTTAAATTATTTACTATACCTAATTACCTGAATAAAATAAAATACAAAAATATTATTTTAATATCATTTTATTTCCCAAATAATTCTTTTTGTTCAACATAGCATTTCCACAAATAGGGCAATATTCTGATAGTTTAATAAATTTCAGTTTAAAAAATATTTAAAATTACAGAATTTCCTTTGAATTTACTGAGCCAGGGATTATTATGACAATAACCAAT
Source organism: Ursus maritimus (assembly GCF_017311325.1). NCBI lineage: Eukaryota > Metazoa > Chordata > Mammalia > Carnivora > Ursidae > Ursus > Ursus maritimus. The sequence continues at coordinate 29,848,242 of NW_024425563.1, forward strand.
GAATAGTTTTGCTATTTTTAGAACATATTTGGATATCTTTGTGGGAGGTTTCTAAGATCCATCTTAGATAATTTTATATTACAGAAATATAAAATGGCTAATATCATACTCAGTGACTTTTTACTCAGTAATTTTTCTTACACTGATTTTTATGTGCCTCTGCCTATTTAATGTTCTTCCTTGTCAATCACACTCAGAATGAGCTCTGCATCACAATGCAGAGTAAATAATAAAACATGTTTCATAGTTACGGAATTTTCCCCCAAAGCCTAATGTATTGCCTAGAGAGGATATGCTTTGCTTCAAGTCAATAAGATGGAAAACACATGGCTGAATCTGAATCTGGACTGATAATACCTGCAGGGACCCTTTCATCGAGAAGAAAACATTAAGAAAGACACACCTACTTTGCAGCCTATATTATAAATGAAGAAATCAGAAGGATAATTGCCTTGTGGAAGATAACATAGCACATTTTGAATCAAAATTATATGATATTTGAAAGAACACATGAAAACACATTTTTGAGATATTTAAATCAATTCCTATATCTCAGGTACTAGTGAAAAAATAAATGAACCAAATATAGACTACCAAGTCAAAAGTTGGTATATAAAACTTAGCAATCCTGTGGAGGGTCAACATAAGTAATATTGAAATAAAACATCAATTGAATGTGACAAAAAGGTATGTGTTATATTTTGAGATTCTTATAGCTTTAAATGTACAGAAATATTTTTGCTAATTCTTATGTCTACTAACATTTTCATAAATTTGGGTAACATTTTGACAAATTTCAGTTTGCAAATGTTTTTAAAGATTTATTTACTTATTTGAGAGAGAGAGAGAGAGAGCGTGCACAAGCCGGAGGGGCAGAAGGAGAGGGGAAGAGAATCTCAAGCAGGGTCCGGACTGAAAATGAGAGTTGGAAGCTTAACCGACTGCACCACCCAGGCACTCTTCAATTTGAAAACACTTTTGATTGCATATGTTTTTCAAAAGCTTTTATTATCTTTTATTTTTATGTATCTCATTATAAATTCATTATTATTTTATATATTGAATACTATGGACCAAGCCCTGTACTAAGCACCAAAAATACAGACTCTAACCAAACAGGAAGCACCACCGTCACATTTGCATTATAAAGGTCACATCTGCATTATAAGAAAATACTCTACAATGCAAGATGTATCTCTTATTAATGCTTTATTTACTTTTGTTCAGGTCACTATGGCCTTTTAACAAACCACCACAATACTGTGAGGCCTCGAACAACAACAGTCATTTCATTTTGCTCATCATCTGTAATGTGGTTAAGGCTTGGCAAGGAAGGCTCATCTCTAAGCCATGTGACAGAAACTCCCACAGCTGACAGCTGGTGCTAGTTGTCAGATGGAGGCTCAAGACAGAACTGAGGGGCTATGGCCTCAGTTCCCTTCTACGTAGACCTCTCCATGTGGTCTGCCTCACAGCATGATAGCTGGGTTCCAAAGGCAGGCATCCATAGTGAGAGCAAGGCAGCTCTACCACTTATAACCACAATCACCACCTAGTGCCATTTCCACTTCATTATTGTCTTAAGAGACTCACCCAAGGTCAAGAGGAGTGGACATAGATACTCCACCCTTTGTGGATTACTAGATCTAGAAGATCACATGGGACCTGAAATAAAAAAAAAAAAAAAAAGTTCTCCAGACGCCTGGGTGGCTCAGTTGGTTAAGCCTCTGCCTTTGACTCAGGTCATGATCCCAGGGTCCTAGGATCAGGGCTCCCTGTCAGGCTCCCTGCTTGGCGGGGAGTCTGCTTCTCCCTTGCCTTCTGCCGCTCCCCCTGCTTGTGCTCTCTCTCTGACAAATAAATAAAACCTTTAAAAAAAATTCCCACATTAAAATAGCCTTATAATCAAGCTGTAGTTACAATAACTTGTCAGGACTTCATACTCAAAGCGTTATTAATAAACTGTGATACCGTTAGGTATATACTTCCATTCTAGTGTTCTATTTTAGTCATTGAAATGATGTTATTTAAATGTAGTAACACTCTATATAATCAATAATGTTATTAGTAGCAATGGTAACTTGAATCAGTCAACTTGAAAGTTAGATATTATGATAAAACTCTTCACAATCAAACTTACAATAAAATAAATATGAAAGACTATACATGAAGACATTTGAGAACAAGAGTGACTTCTCACATTTATGGATTGGACTTAAAGCTATGCTTATTTTTTGTATATAGACTTGAGTAAAGATGAATATACACAAAAGTCATAGGCCAGGGATTCTGTGTTATATCGTACCACAGATACAACTTGGCATCTTCTTATCACTTGGAAACATGAAATTAGGGTTGAGTATGAATAAACTATTATTCTTTTCAACATAATATTTATCAGGTGTTTATGATAAAAGATCTGTCATAGATTGTCAAACATGGCAGGTCCCTACCCTCAAGGATCCTTTAAGACAGTAAATGTAGCAAAGAAAATAAAAGCTGGAACAGAAGGTATAAGCAATATATAACATGGGAGCAAAGAAAGAAGATAAATCAATTCTGACCTAGGTGGAATGATGAAGAGAATCACAGTGATGTATTAGGTATGTGAGTGATCCTAACAAGAGGAGTCATTTTTGGATAATGAGGTAGAAAGCTTAGATGAGGGGGAAAAAAATGGGACCTCTTCTGAAAGTAACAGTGTGACTGTTGGCTTTAGGAGAAAGCTTAATAGGGTAAAATAAGAATTTGAATTGAAATACTTGTAACATTTTCTTTGTTGAGTCAATGAAAAGTTTACTAGCTCCTTTTGTAAGTAAAGTGCCTAAAGTGCTTTTAAAAAAGGTATAAAAAGTTACTCTCAAATCTGTCCATTCCTTTTCATTCCTATTTCTTCTATAAACTCTTTCCCATGTGGTTTATGGCCAAAATCTCCCAACTAGCCTCCTACAACAGTTTCTCTTTCTACCCGGGCAAGATCTACAGTGCACAGCGATACACTGGAAATTAAAAATTACAAAAAGAGAAAAACAGATTTACTTCACTCTGCTGAATTCTTGAAGAGCTCATAATTATCTAGAGCCCAAAGTTACAATGCTCTCTGCAATGGTTCCATTCCATTTCCTGCAATCTGCACATTTTCCACATTCCCCATAACCCCGAAATGATTACCAACACACACAACGGGTAATATAAGCCATGTCAGAATTCTTGCAAATTTCCAGATTTTCTTTTTATGTCTTTGTACATGTTGTGTCTGTAGCCTCTGATTTATTTTATCACATATTTTTTAAAGATTTTATTTGACAGAGAGAGAGTGTGCAAGCAGGGGGAGCTGCAGGCAGAGGGAGAAGGAGAAGCAGGCTCCCCGCTGAGCAGAGCCCTGGGTGGTGCTGGATCCCAAGATCCTGGAATCATGACCCGAGCTGAAGGTAGATGCTTAACTGACTAAGCCACCCAGACGCTCCTGTATCCTCTGATTTAAATGCTATTTGTCCACTTCTCTATCTGGCGACTTCTCACTCAAATATATCTTACTCTTTAAAATTTTTCTTCAAAACCATAAGTTGCATGCTTCCTCTTCTTTACTCCCATAGAACTTATACCTGTATAATAATATCTATCATGTTTTAAATTCTGCAAGTATGGAATAGTATCAATTATCTTCATATGCTTGATAAACCAATAGTAGGTGCTATTTTCTAACCCTAAATATAGTGCTCTTTACTGCTCCATTGCACATTACTTCGTGAGAAAAGGAAACCAGGAGAAGCATTCACCAAGTGACTAAACATAATTTAAAACTAGCTAAGCTATGAAAGGTAATAAAACACCATTTAAAAGAACTTTGACTCTATCCATCATTTTAGAGGCATGTTTATAGGCATAGATATTAATGAGAGATTGCAGAATTGATTGAAGGAACTAAATAGCACCATAAAAATATTTACCAGTATAAATTTAAAGCTAACATTACTTGTATATGGATTTCCGCTATATAATTAGCCATATTACTTGGAATCGGTATTTAGGATGGTAAATGGTGATGATATACTTTTCCAAATTCATTAAACTTTATGCACCTCTCTTTCCTCAATACATCAGTGGCATTATTCTTATCAACGAATAGAATATTGTTAGTAGACTGCCACTTATAGTCAAGAAATGTATTTTATGAAAGGAAAATACAATCTGACTTCAAGTCACAAGCAGCAAAGTGTCTAGACTCTACACAGATTTATTCCTCTCATCAATTTCAGTTTACAAAACATGCTCATCGTTGAATTTTTATGCCTAGGCAAACTTTTATAATCTTTAGAAGGATTACATTAAGCTGTTGAGCCTATTCATATGTATAGTCAATAGGGATATCTCCATCTACGGGTGACTTTATACTTTGAACAAAATAAAAAATCTGTGATTTATAACACCCAAAACAGCAATGTTAAGAGTCTGAATAATTGAACAAATGGATATTATATGAGTCATAAATGTAGATTTGAAAAAATATATATATGCTAAGAAAGTCACAATTAATGCTCAATTTATAAAAACATTTTGAACTGGATATATAAAGATATATAAAGCAGATGATAAGCCACCCAGTCCAACAAGGTCACTTTAATGTGTATCATTAAGCTGGGCTCACAAAAAAATTATCTGGATACTACATGAAAGAGTGAAGGTAGCCAGAGCCACGCACCATGTGGTTCTCATTTTTATGGGATGAAAAGTTGGATATATTTTGCTTTGGTTCCTGAATCATTTTCTGATGGAGTATCAGTAAAACTTGGCTGAAATTTGACTTTTACAATAACGTGGAAATACATTTAATAAGAGCAAACATGAGCATTAAAAAATACTATGGTGACTTTAAATTGATAGAAATAAGGTAAAAGTTAATGTTTTCTATTGGAAATTGAATAATAATTATATGACTTGTCTAGTCTAGACTCTATTGCCATAGTTACTGCCTCATGATTAATTCCATGTTTATGGACCCAGCAAAGGGAATAATTTCTGGGACAGAAAGAAGGAGGGGCAAACATTTGAAGTAATTCAAACTTAAACTTATATTTCTCATAGAATTTCTTTATAAATCTCTATAAATGCCCTTGAAGATATATTTCAGGTTGGATAGAATATAATTACAGGTCATTTCCAGAGTTCTAAGCATTTCTATTTTTTAAAATATTCAAATAGATAGTTCTCATTTGAATACAGTTTACTGCATGAATAACTTAAAGTATATCTTCTAAGTACAAACTTTAATATTATCAAATCTATTTCCAGAGAAAATATGACAGTAGGAATATGGATACACGTACATGGATTTTTTCCTCCACTAAGTTTGAGCTGTCCCTTGTAAGGCATCTTGGAAGCTTGGTAGAGAGAAAGACTACTTCTGAATGTGGCTCAGACCAGCTCAACTTCAGGGTTTGCCCAGGTGAAGCCATACCACAGAATTTGTATAAAAAGATGTGGTAATCTGGACATGATTGGTTGCTTTCATTTAAGATCATGTGCAAAAAAGCAACACCTGAAACCAATATAACTTTGAGTGTCAGCTATACTTCAATTAGGGGTGCCTGCGTGGCTCAGTACATTGAATGCCAGACTCTTGGTTTAGGCTCAGGACATGATCTTAGATTATGATCTCAGGGTTGTGGGATCGAGCCCTGTGTCAGGTTATGCTCTCAGCAGAGAGTCTGCTTGGAATTCTCTCTCTCCCTCTTCCTCTGTCCCTCCCTGTATGTGCTCTCTCTCTCTCTCTCACTCTCTCTAAAATAAATAAATAAAATCTTAAAAAAAAAATCCCCCAAAACCTTTTTAAAATAAAATTAATTCCGTCTGATTTACATATAAAACAATGTCCCCATTTAAGTATATGAGTAGTGCATATTTTAATGAGTAGCCACAATCAAACTGGAATACCAGCATCACCCAAAAATCTTCCCCATGTCCCTTCCCAATTTGATCCCCTGTAATCAACTCCAGGCAATCACTATCTGTTCTTTTGTTTGCAATCATAGGATATATCCTTTATGTCTGAATAAAAGTTCTAGAAAAATTTGTTTACGAGTCTTTTTAAGACATATATTTTTTTATTTCCTTGGGTAAATACATCAGATTGAAATTACTGGGTTTTATTATATATATCTATATCTATATATATAGATAGATAGATAGATAGATATAGATATAGATATAGATATATAGATATATAGATATATAGATATATAGATATATATAGTTATTTAACAAAATGCTAACGAGGTTTTGGAAGGTGGTTGTGGAATTTATATCACCCTTTGCAAAGAATGAGAGTTCTAGTCACTCCATTATCTCACTCCGTAATTGGTATGGTCAATCTTTACAAATTAAGCTATTTTAGTAGCATGTATACAGTAGTACCTAATTATGAATTTAACTTAGATTTCCCTGATAACAAAATGTCGAGTATTTTCATGTACGTTTTGTTCACTTACATAATTTTTTTGTGATCCATCTGTTAAGATCTATTTTGTATTAGGTTATTTACTTAGTTTTGAGTCATAACATTTTTTAAAAAAATATTCATCATACAAATTCAAACTTTGATAATGTATTGTGAATATCTTCTCCTACTCCATGGTTTACTTCTGCATTTTCCTTATAGATTCTTTTGAAGAGTGTAAGTTTGTCATTTTGATGAAGTTCAAGCTATCAATTATTTCTCATGTTCGTGCTTTTTATGTCCTAAGAAATTCTGCCCTATCCAAAAGCCTTGTAGTTTTTCTCCTATATTTTGTTCTAAAGTTTTATTTTAGTTTAGTTTTACCTTTTAAATTTGGGTGACTCGTTTTGAGTCAATGTGTATGTATGACACAAGTTAAGGGTCAAAGTTGTTCGCCCCCTCCCCATATGAATATGTAGTTTTTTCCCCAGGACCATTTTATTGAAAAGACTTTTTCTCTCACTGAAGCACCTTGGGAACTCTTGAATATTAATTGACCATACATATGCGGGTATATCTCTGGATTCTGTGTTCTGCTTCAATCATCCATAGCTGTATCTAACACCAATACTTTTTTGGACTACAGTAGTAGTTTTATAATAGGTGACTTTGTAAGTTTTAAAGCAGTTAATCTAAGTCATCCTACTGTGTTCATATTTTCAAAATTGCTTTGCTTATGCCAGGCCTGTTGTATATCCATACAAATTGCAGAATCATCTTCTTAATTTCTACATAAAAAGCCTGTGGAAATTTTATTGGAACTGCAATAAATTTATAGATCAGTTGGTGATAATTGTCAATTTATGATGAGTGAAGATAGTATAGCTCTCCATTTATTTAGTTCTTTAATTTTGCTCAGCAGTGTTTTGCAATTTGCAGAGCATTTTGTGAATTCATACCTAATTACTTTATATTTTTGAATGCTATTATAAAGTGTTTTTTAAAAATTTTCCATTTCCAACTGTTCCTACCTAGGATATAGAAATGCAAACAAATTGGTATTGACCTTTTATCATGTAAACTTATTGACTAATCTAGTAGCTTTTTTTGTAGCTTGTTTGCTTTCTTTTTTAAATGCACATGTGCTATGGTCTGCATATAAATATAACTTAAATTCTTTCCAATTGGTAAGACTTTTACTTATTTTTCAGTGGTCTGAGTCTCAAACACAATGTTTAACTGAGGTGGTGAAAATGGTCATTCTTGGGGCGCCTGGGTGGCTCAGTCGTTAAGTGTCTGCCTTCGGCTCAGGGCGTGATCCCGGCATTCTGGGATCGAGCCCCACATCAGGCTCCTCCACTGTGAGCCTGCTTCTTCCTCTTCCACTGCCCCTGCTTGTGTTCCCTCTCTCACTGGCTGTCTCTCTCTCTGCCAAATAAATAAATAAAATCTTAAAAAAAAAAAAAAAAGGAAAATGGTCATTCTTGCCATGTTGCTGATCTTAGAGAAAAAGCATTCAGTCTTTTACCCTTATGTATGACATTAGTGGTATATTTTTTCTACATTACCATTACCAGGTTGAGGAAATTCCCTTTTATAATCAATATGTTGAGTATTTTTATCATGGATGGGTATTCAATTTGTGAAATTATTTTTCTGCAGCTTTCAAAATAATAAGATTTTTTCTTCTTTATACGGATAATATGGCAAAATACATACCATATCAAAATAAACTTGGTTATGGTTTTCCTTATTACGTAATGCTGGGTTCGATTTGCTAATATATTTTTTTAAGATTTTATTTATTTATTTGACAGAGATAGAGACAGCCAGCGAGAGAGGGAACACAAGCAGGGGGAGTGGGAGAAGAAGAAGCAGGCTCATAGCAGAGGAGCCTGATGTGGGGCTCGATCCCATAACGCCAGGATCACGCCCTGAGCCGGAAGCAGATACTTAACTGCTGTGCTACCCAGGCGCCCCCAATTTGCTAACATTTTAATAAGAATTTACGCATCATGACCATAAAAGACATCGGTCTTTAGTTTTCTTATAACTGTCTGGTTTTGCTATAGAGGTAATGCAGGCCTCATAAAATGAGTTGTGTAAACAGATGAGGAAACAAATGAACAGAGAGATGAAGATAACTTTTTCAATATTATACAACTAGTAAGTACGAGGCAAAGCTGGATTGTAACACCGGGCAGTCTGACTCCAGAACCTATACTATAAATCGTATTCTACCCTAAACCTTAAGAGAGCGAGAAATACAATTCCAGCCAAGTTCACAAGAGACAAGTTGGCTTCTGTGGTGACCTTAGAAGCAAAGGTCAAGCCTTGCCAGAGACAATTATGAAAGAATAGAGGCAGGGGGAATTGTCCATTTGTCATTTTACTGACACATAACTTGGGAGCTGAAAAGAAACTTAGTCGTTATCTAGTGCAAGACACTCTTTTAAATTAAGAACATAGGACATAGGAATGATAATTGATTCTAAAAAGGTCACACAGCTAATTAGAGAGTGGTCTGGGAATAGTACCTTGGTTTCCTGACTTCTGGTTCAGTGCTCTTCCTACAAAACCTCCTACTCTGCACACATACTGAACAGATTGTTCTATTATGTGCTATTTGCACAAGCCTTTCTTTTTCAACAGGGCCTATTCATCATTCTGAGGGCAGGGGCTACAGCATATAGAGCCTAGTTCCAAGAACAAAGATAAATGATACCTATCAAAAACACAAGGGATATTACCTTGTAGTGCATTTTTAAAAACATATATGGTACATTCATTTAAATTAATGAAATATAATGAATTTTCAATAATATTTTAATAACTACATAGTAAGTGCTGCTATCTATCTCAGGTGATGGAAATACAAAGCTGAACTGTCAACAGATAATTAAATACAAATTGATTAAACGTATCACCCTACCTCATTATGTGATGATTTTGCTTGAAATGCCCTCCCTTATAATATCCATACCCATTTCAAATGCTTCCTCCTCTGAGAAGCCTTCCTTAACTACACTCTTTCTATCCTCTATTTGCTTTGTCCCACCTCTATTACACCACTTAGCATACCTCATCACCACATGTTGTATAAAAGCTTGTCACTACTATGAGACTTGAAAGACTGGGAGGTCACATTCTAATTTCCTTCTTCAGGTTTGTATCCTCAACCAAACAAAATCCAACGAAACTCTAATACAGTAATTGACACATAGTAGGAACCGAATAAACTAGTCAATGTAGAATAAAGAGTAATATGCTTTCACCTTAAAGATACATAGGTTTAATAATCAACGGGGAAAAAGTGTTTCCCAAAGTCCATATGAATTAAATCAATGATGTAATAATAACAAAACACTATTTATTCATTTGGTTCTTGTATCTCCTTTCACTTTCAGGTATCAACAAATTGCAATTTTTACAAAGATTAAATTAATAGAAACTGGTTTTACCTTAATTTGAGTTTGGAACATTTCCAACATTCACTTCTCAATTGACGTTAGGTGTGCAAGATCTCTCATTTGGATAACACAACACAAATTTATTGAATGGCCTCATGTGTACTGAGCTGGGATTTCAGGGACATGCAGATGACCCAGAACAGAGTTACTAAGAAAACAGAGAAAATGAAAATCCTGAGAGATAATTTAAAGGGAGAAAGAGTAAGACAGATCATCATATGACATGAAGCAAAAAGATGAAGGAGACAGGAAAAAGTCTACTGCCTAACTTCAGCAATCAGAAGAATGCTGGTTTCTTAAGGGAAAATTGAAGAATAGGGAAAAAAATACATATCCTGGGGAGGAAAGGAGATTTTATGTGTGGACATGCTTATTTTGAAAAGAAGCGAGGAAAAAACGGTCAGTGAGAACTATTTCTTTTTTTAAGTCTTTAAACTAAAGGCAATGTTACCAAACAGAAAGGTTTTAAATACTCAGTGCCTAACAAAGCAGATGAAACAAACTGACAAAGACACATAGTTACAAAATTTAAGGAAACAGGAAATCAAGGGAAAATTACAAAAGTTCCCAGAGGGAAAGAGGAAAACACACAGCACAGACACAAAGTCTCAATGAAGCCCAGCTTCAGACTTCTCGACAACACTAGAATTTAGAAGGCAATAAAAGAAACGTCCTTAAAATCCACAAGGATAAGTTCTTCCCAACTAGAATTCTATTTCAGCCATGTGTGAAGTTAGGATATGTGAGGGAAGAATCTTAAGGACCCTAACTGAAGAGGGGCAAGGAAAATACCTGCAGTGTTGGTAAATGGAGATTCCAGAACATCACTCTGCATCTGTAGCAGATGACATGCTGGCCTGGACCTGGAGCAGGTCAGAGGGCTCAAGTCTACCCCAGGAAGATAAAATCTATGAAATTCACATGCTTTTGAATGCCTTGATAGATATTTTAAAAATAGCAAGCAGTTTGGGGTTAATATAATTGCATGGAAAACTAATCAAAAAGACAGTTTTGAACTTCAGCGAAAAATGAAGAATTTTTCAGGATAAAGTGAAAAATAATTTTAGAGCTCACTATGAACTGGCTTACATAATATTAATATTATGAACACTGACTATTGATTTAAGCGTATTATAATGTAACAATACTTGATACATGAGAAGATGGGAAGAATGCTTGTGTGGGGCTACTGGGTAAATTACAAATTGACCTTTCTATCACCTTTCCTGGTAAGCTGTCAATAGACCGTATCTGTTTCTGGACTGAATTGTGTCCCCTCAAAATTCCTATGTTGAAGTCTTAATCCCCAGTACTTAGTATGTGGCTACATTTGAGACAGGGCTTTTAAAGAGGCAATTAGGTAGAATGAGGGAATATGTGGACCCTAGTCCAATATGACTGGTCCCTAGTATAAGAGGAGATGAGGACACAGACACACGCAGACAGACAGACAGCCATGTGACGACACGGCGAGAAGGTGGTCATGTACAGGCCACGGAGAGAATCCCCAGGAGAAACCAAACCTTACAACACATTGATCTTAAGACTTAAAGCCTTCAGAACTATGGGAAAATGAATTTCTGTTGAAGCTACCTGGTCTATGATATTTTGTTACGGCAGACTTAGCAAACTAATAAATACCTGAAACTGAACAATCAAGATGTCACAATACAAGAATGTTATATAGAGCAAAGAAGAATTAATGCTAAAAGAGTGGGAAAACCAGAGAGTAGAGGTGGGAACTATTATTTTCCACAACAAACTTTATATAACTAACTTATTAAACGGAAACATGAATGATTTTGACAGTTAAAACTGAACCTTAAAAATATTAACTTTTCTTCACTAGTTAAATAAGTGTAACATGTAGAGCAGAACTATTTTCCCCCGACTTTATTTTTGGAAATCTGGGAGGCTCTTAATTGGTGTGCCCCTAGAAAACTAAATTCCACTCTGGATATATCACATCGTAGTAGATGAAAACAAAAAAAGCTAGTCTGAACTCTTAAAAAAAAAAAAAAAAAAAAAAAAAAAAAACAAAAACCACACCATAAATTGACCAAAGATCTACCCAAATGTTACTATTATTGTTATTATCATTATATTTTTATGTTCAAGTTGGAGAAAAGGTCACTAATTATGTGGAATGTTTTCCTTTAGTCCCTCCAGATACACATTGCATCTTTCTCTGGCTCTCTTCCCTGACAATCTGAACTTACAGAATTTATGTATGAGTATCCATGCCTTCTAGATCAGACTGGATTTTGAAAATGGGCAACCACTCCAAGAAGTCAGAGGGAAGGAAGCAAGTGAGATCGGGGTATTTAATCTGGCTGTGCTCCTGCTAGGATGCCTTGGGTTGGCTACGCCTCTCAACTGAAGATTACTGTTCCTCCCAAGGCTCTTGATTCTCTAGGACTCTTTCCTCCCAGATTCCAGCAGGTAGTCTTTCTCCTCCTCCCTCTGATTTCCAGCTCACTGACTCCAGGTCACTGCACTATCCAAGGTTCCCCTATTCCCACTCTTTGTAAATGGCGCCTCTATAAACACACAGTCCTTGAAGTATATGCTAATTCGAGTGTGCTAATAGGTTTCTGTTGGGAATCTGACTGGTATGATAAAATATGATTAAATATATTAGAGATTAAAACAACCTTCTGATTTAATGGCTTATTTTAATGTGGGTAGTGATTTCAAAGCTACTTTGGGGATGTCTGGGTGGCTCAGTCGGGTAAGCATCTGCCTTCAGCTCAGGTCATGATCCCAGGGTCCTGGGACTGAGTCCCACATCAGGCTCCTTGCTCAGCGGGGAGCCTGCTTCTCCCCCTGCTTGTGCTTGCTCACTCTCTGACAAATAAATGAAATCTTTTTTTAAAAAAGCTACTTTGAACTTCAATGTGGTTATTCAAATAACAAACACTACTTATTAGTATATCAAGATTTTTAACAATACAATGAGCAAAGAAACTAATAATTAACTTCATGTAAGTAGTGAGGTGTAGCAGGAAATGATTGGGCACTTTGATGAAGGTACTACAAAGTATCACTGCATAAAAAGCGGATGTATATAATTATCATGCATCATGTCCACTGCAGTATCTATCTATCTTTCTTTCTATCTATCTATGTATCTATCTATGCCAATTGTTCTAAAATCAAAGGGAATAACTTTGTCTTTAATGCAATCACTCGGGTAGAATATAAAAGAAGGGTAAAACTGGCTAAGTAATACATTGCCTGACTTAAGTCCTTATTTCTTATTATATACCATGGTGTTGCCTTTACCTTCTTGTTGATTGAGAAGAAGAGTGACAAATATTCATTTCCACTTCATTGGTAAACGAACATAGGAAGATTGGGAGGAGATTGAAGGAAGCGATATCAAGCCTTAGAAGCAATTTCTGCTTACATTTGACCTAGTGTACTAGCTTGTGTGTACTTTGTAAATCCTAATGGACCCTTTTTTCTTCAAGCAAATTTTATTCCCAGGAGAAGAACTTTGCTAGCATTCACTTAGGAGAAATGTTATTTACTTCAATTCACTTAGAGATTATAGAAATAATGCTCAACAAAGAAACACCATTTCCAAAAATGCCTTTAAAATGTTTCAAATCAGTACAGAGGAGATCATGGTAGGCTTTATATCATTTAACTTGGGGTTTTCTTTTATTTTCTTCTTCTTTTTTTTGCATTCTTTCTTGCTTACTTTTCCTTACTTTTGTCTTAATATAGCTCTCATTTTCAGATTACAAAATTATAAAATTGTTTGAGAAACATGGAAAAGTTAAAAAGGAAATAAAATGCACACCACATTTTGTCATATTGTAGCTAATATCCAGTGATTATGTATTTATAAATGAGGCCATGCTATGCATTTTATTTATATTTTGATTTTTTACATACTGTTATCTAGTGATACTTATGCCATTACGTACTTTAAAAAACAAGATGAAAAAATTATTCATTTTTAATAATGGCAGAGATAAAACTAATTCATGAATTATATGCACATATTGTGATTACTGATCAAAACTTGACTACTTTTTTTCAACCTCAATACATAATTTGGAAGGGAAGGTAATAGGTTGAGGACAGATGAGTGGTAGTGGGGGCAGGTGACGTCTAAGGAGATCAAGACCAATCCAGTTAGAGGTGGATAGCTCATGGGATTAAACATGAAACATCATGCGTTACAGACCAGATGCTACCGTTTACTAACTACAAATTGGGTAAATCAATCAACAACAAACAATTTAAATAGCTGCATGCTCATGCATACATATCATATTTTCTATAATTAATTCCCTAATGATGGATTTCAGTTTGTTAATATTTTTTAAAAATATGAACATTGTTGTATATAAATGAGGCCCTAAAGTGCATTCCTCACCACCTATTCCTGAGAGACTATTAATTTCTGCTGTTCTTCCTGTTTGTTGAGGGTTTTGATCTAGGTGCAAATATGGAATGGCAGTGATTCTCAGTGGAAAGAAAAATGGCAAGTCAGTGAGATCAAGGTTGAAATTCTTAGTCTTCTTTCTAGGTGTTTCAACATTGGGGATTTATTTAATTTTTTAAAAAATAATTGATGCAGGCATGCGATGAGATTATATATAGGGTTTTCACTCCTCCTCCCATGCATGGTTCCTGGACATATATATTTTATCCCTTGAGGATACAACATGTTAAGAGCTGCTGGGAGGTGTGATATAAGGTAAGACCACAAGATTCAATGGTCATGTGCCTCCTACTGCACCCCTTTGCTATAAAGTGGTTTCTTAGTCCAAAGCAATGTCATGCTGAGTCTGTCAGAGGACTAAATGCTTTTTTAAGTTTTTAAATACTGGTGCAAAAAAGGCAAACATATACCCTAAATATGTATTCTTTCTGTTCAAAATTAACTATTAGCTTTTTCAGGGTGGAGGGAGTCAAATGTCATCAGTGTGCCACCAAGTGGCTGATCTGTTTCCTTAGGTAGAATGCTATATCAGGACTTAAATGTTGGTCTTTGTGGCTGGAAAGCGGTATGCTTAGCAACAGTAGGAGCTAAATCAGCTTCGTTGAGGCCCATGCGCATCTTCCATCCCTGCTACCATTGGGTCTTTTGTGAATCTACTATGTCTGCTCTGGGGTAGACAATGACAAAATCCAGCTGATCCAAGTCAGAACTACTGGTCAGGTAATTCTGTCTTGGTTGTTTAGTGCACCTTCTTTAGTGGATGCTTTTTGGTGAGGGTTAAAAAGAAATACAAAGACCCTCACCCTTAGTGCCCATTTAAATAATGCTATCAGCATGCCTTTTCCCTGTACTTTCTTACCCCTGATCTTCCCATTTTTCTCCTTCCAGGCCTGAAGCAATCAGCCAAGCCACTTGTCCCTGCATGTGTCTTTAAATATTCTGACCTCGTGCACAAACTTGGAGAAGGATCATGACTGTGAGACAGTGGGCTTCCATTTCCTGATGATTCTCTCCCTTTCCTCTCCTTTCTCCCTTTTTGTCCCCTCCTTTTCCTCTCCTCCTCTTCCTCTCCCTCTCTCCCTCCACTCCTCCTCACCCCTTGATGGTGCAAACTGAACGATGAGCTCATTGGCTGTCCAACTTTCTTGACCCTAGAGATGTTGTGTTCTACTAAACGTATCCATACCTCTTTGCAATCAGGCTTTCTTGGCTTTCATGCCAACCTTGTCTCTCGCTAGGATTATTGTAATTCTACTTGCTTCTTACAATTAAATGCTTCCCCTTGGCCTCTCTTATGGGGGTAGGGGGAGTGTGCAATCTCCCATTGCTAACAGTGAGCTTAATTCTACAACAGTATCTATTATCATCAGCCCCTGTTACAGACGACAGCAACCACTGAGATTTACATATTAGTGTTCCTCTCATTAGTGCTTTCTGTACCATTTTAGGGTGTTCTTCTCTCAGGTCCTTCTGCAGAACATAGGTAGCTAGCGGATTTTTCAGCCTTACATACTATACCCGCTCTAACCTACTTCTCTGAGCCTTTGGATCTTTTCTCTCAGCATCTGCCCTGGGCATTTCTATTTAACATAGTAGAGCCATTACTTTCTCCATATTTTCAAGAGCAGCATGTTAATATTGTTTCCTGAGATCCTTGCCAGAGTGTTCTATCCTGTATCATAAGAGAATGCCCAGAACTTCCCTGAGTATGTTGTGACTTGGCTTTAGTACTGGTGGTTGGCAATAAGGGAAGGTATGGGTTGATCTTAAAGGGTATACGTATTATCCTGAAGGGCAGAAGTTTCTCCTAAAGCTTTAAGAAAGAAGGTAGCTCTACATTCTAAAAGTAAGGAGCAGGCCACTTCTGCAAGTCCACAGAGTTCAGTGGAGTCTGGAGTCTCAAGGTTTTTGACTGAGGTGAAACAGATATCCTCAAGGAGGTCTCAATATGCTTGGCACAGCACATGTGGAACATGTAGAGGGAGCTAAGAATTAACCTTCTGTCAATGTTGCTACTCATATAATTAGGTCCTGGTTCAATTCATTAGATTTCTCTTTCCTCTCTCCCCTGAAAATCTACTACTCTTTCTAATTAAGTCGCAGACTTCTTCCTTAGGTTTTTCTGCCCTCTGGCTGTAGGAGATGAGTCTCTTTTTATGCTGCCAAGGAAGACCTCTTCCTTGCACAGTTACTTTCATTCGGTGATTAATCACCTTCTACTTTTTAATGTCTTTCTCCAGTACATAAATGGCACCTAGCAAGACTTATCAGAATACAATCGTTCTTATAATTTGTGCTTCCAAGGACCTTTAAAAAAACATTATACCTGGCAGTGCATATTTTTTTTATTTCAAAGATAGTAACATTGGCAAAATTTCACAGTTGCATTGCAACAGCCTGCAACCAATGGGGTCTTATTTTGCACCTGGGTGGTATGTGGTCTACTTCCAAAATCCTGTTTTAGAGTCTGCTTCCTTGGGCCATTTCTGGTAACAACAGTTTTATGGTGGTTTGCTTGCAAAAGAGATTATGAAGCAGAGATTTTTATGCTGAAAATTTATAAGGGACTGCCCTCAGGGTCAACATCTGTGGAAGAGTAAAGGATGGAAGATTGGACAGAGGGAAGAACTGAACTATGTTGTAGTTGTACCAAAGGTCTCAGTCAAGCCAATGGAGACTCTAGAGATGGGCTAATGTTTCAGAATTGCTCCAACTTGAGGCAAGGGCACCAGATGTTTATATTTCAGTATCAACCACTCATTGAATGCATGCTGACCTCCACAAAGATGTGACCTCAGACAGGATATTCTTTTCAGCTGAAGACAATTTCCTGAGTGGGAGTCAGCAAAGAGCCATCAGTAGCCAAAACTCCCAGTAGCTGCGGAAAGGTGTGCCTCAGTCTAGGAAGGGAATCTGGTGGCACATGTCACCACTCCAGTAAATATACATCTATTTTAAGTCAGATTAATATCAGTAGGTCTGTTTTACATACTTTGTCAAATATTTCTAGTACATATTGCTAGTATTAGTATAAAATGCCACCAACATGTGAATGCACCATTATATAGGAATTTATATGTATGTATCTCATAAATTGGATGAGTCTTATATATTTATATTTTTCAAATAGCCTGGAAATATATAGATAATTATGACAAACCGTACTACTAAGTCATTAGCATTATCTTCTAAAAATCTGAGTATGGTTCTATTTTTTATTATAATAAAAGCTGATACATAAGATGATAAAAAAAAGAAGAAACAACAAAGATATGCTGCATTATTTGCAGTTTTCAGTACAAGGAAAAAAATGGCAGAAATAATTCATGGTAGCCAAAGGGTTTGAAGAGAATAGAATTTTACAAATACTTTGGAGAAAAGGGAGCAGAAGATGTGAGGAAGGGGCATTAATAAATAAAGACTGGTAAGTTAATGAGGGTTCTGAAGGGTCTGAGCTATTGAGCTCATTTTTAAAAATTCATACTGAAAAGAAATAAAAGAATGGAAAGCTCTGGATTATTTAGCAATAATCAGACATATCTTGGAAAATTATTGAATGAAAAGAAAATATGGTTTACATAAGAAGTTAGTGTTAACTTAAAAAATATTAATAACTGGTCTTAGGTTTCTCTCTCTTTCCTCTCTCTCTCTTAGTTTAAATAATTTATAAATTGATAGCCTCTACTTCTCATTTTCTCATTCATTGGCTCTTGATTTCCACTCCTCTGAACTGGAGGATACACTCTTCTTCCCAGACAAGTGACTTCTTTCCTGTAGTAGGTAGCACAGCAGCCGGCTCGTCCATTACAAAAATGTCAGAAAGCCTCTCTCTCTCTAGTGACCTGTGTTTGTCCAGCCCTGGCACAGCCTTCAGGCAGCACTGCAGGCAAATATAACACTACACTCTCAAGAACAATGACATGATATATATGTAAACAAAATAATCTTGATCTAGTAATTTTCTTTCCGGTAATCTTATCTGTTTGCAAGAGCTCTACATTTTATAAAGTAAATACCATCTCTGTAAGAGTTCAGTCTATTTTCTACTCTGGATTTGAAATTAAAGTAAAACAAAACCTTGCCTGAGGAAAAGGTGAAATAGTCATACTATCCTCAACTAATATTCGCAGGTTCACGGAATTAAGTTCTTTCAGCTCTCCCTCACATCCCAGGTAGGATGACCACTGCCTGCTTTAACATCTCAAGGAGATATTTTACTGTTAGATCTATTTTAAAATTATTTTTAATCTATTTGTATTATAAAATATGGCAGGAACAAATTTATTTTATTTTTTTTTAAGATTTTATTTATTTATTTGACAGAGAGAGAGAGCACATGCAGGGGGAGAGGGACAAGCAGCCTCCCCGCTGAGGGGGGAACCCGACCTAGGGCTCGATCCCAGAACCCCTGGCATCATGATCTGCGCCGAAGGCAGACACTTAACTGACTGAGCCACCCAGGTGCCCCAGCAGGAACAAATTTAATTCATGATCATATTTCCTTACTCTCACCTGCCCAAGTACCCATTAGAGTTTTCCTTTGCCAGAGTGACTCCTGGGCCATTGTGACACACATCACAATAAAGAATAACAAGCAAAAGTTGTGAAGCCAGAGGGCCAATAGAATTTACACTGGAAAGAACAGAGAGCCTCTGAAAAGAACAGAAAATATCTAATAGATGCTAGCTACAGGACAGGTGAAGGTATTAAGGGCTGACTTGTGTTCCCCCAAAATTCAGATGTTGAATTCCCAATCCCTACTACCTCAGAATGTGACCATATTTGGAGATAGGGTCTTTGAGGAGGTAATTAAGTTAAAATGAGATAATTAGGGTAGCTCCTAATCTCATATGACTGGCTAGAAAGTAGAGATTAGGACACAGACACATACAGAGGGAAGACCAAGTGAAGAAAGGTAGTAGACAGTCATCTACAAGCCAGGAAAAGAGGCCTCAGAAAAAACGAACCCTGCCAACACCTTGGCTGACAGACTTCTAGCCTCCAGAACTGGGAGAGGATAAATTTTTGCTGGTGAAGCCACCTAGTTTGTGGTACTTTGTTATGATAGCCCTAGCAAACTATTACACAAAAGAACAAATTCAAGATGGCCTAATAAAGGCTGTGTTCTGAGGGGTACCTTGGGGCAGTCTAGAAGGAGGAAGGACTGAAACTTTAGAGACAACTGCCTTGTGCGTTAGATTTTAGGACATAGTTTACAAATGAAGACTGTAAAGCAGTTTGACATGTATTAGCGATGTGATCCCCACTGGACCTTTTTTAAATTTTTTTTATTTTTTGGAGAGTGGGTAAAAACATACTTTAAAATTATTTTAATTTTTCTATGCTGAATAAATGTTCTCTGAATTGGCAGAGATTTAAAAAACCACCAAGTGCTTGATTTTGTATGTATTATTAACTCTTATTAGCTAATGAGTGTCTATGATGTGGCAAAGCTTTAAATATATTACTACCTCTAATCATCACACACACACAAAAATGTTCCTAGGCCATTAGAGGTGAAACAACTTGTCCAAGTTACCCCGGGGATTAAATTCAAGAGCTGGAATTTAATCTAGATGAATCTGATCATAACAATCAAGGTCTTTCTAGATTATACTGCACGGTTTCTCAAAACTCTTTTAAGTATGTTTTTGAAGCAACTGGTGGTTATGGTAAGCTGTTGTTGCCTTACCAAGATCCTTTCCTGGTCTGAGGTCACCCATCTCCCAGTTTCTGTGAGTGGTAGATGCTAACAGCTGAGTTCTGTTCTTTCCTTAGAATTACCGTCAGGGTGTGGGAGATATTTTGCTTCAGGGCTGGATGGCCCTGTGCACATTCCTGTGCTAGAACTCCCTCTGGGATCAGACTGAGGCTGGATCTTATCTGCATGCACAGGTTTGTAAGCTTCTTCCCTTCTTCTATTTTTCTCACTCCTTTAAATGTTTCATCTGAGAATAGCACCTTAATAACTCACTGGCTCAAGAATCCCATCCAGGAACTAAGCTTGAGTTACAGAATCTAAGACAAGGTTGTAGTAACTAGCTAGAGAGCAATCTGATTCAAGATCATTACAGGTAAATAACAAAAAGAAATAATTAAAACCTAGCAGTTTTTGACATATACGTGTCACATCATAATGAAATGACATTATCTGGAAAAATTGCTTATTGGCATCCACAATATTATGAAGAAATTAGAAGCATTATTCTTTAGCACAGACCTGTGCAATTTTTGCCAAAGTACATTGCCTGGTACATAAATTTCACAGGTTTTTAACGTGTCAGGACTATTTTTGATGGCAAGTGATAGAATTTCAATTCAAATTAGCTTAGTTCAAAAGAAAATTCGTTGTCCTTTGTGTCTGTGGATCTCAAGGGTGAGTTTACTTCATAGTTGGACCTAGGGGTTTCAGTTGCTCTCTCCATCCTTCAAATTTATTTGATTTTATTCTACATACATACAAAGATGCTTCTGTAAATGTAACTTTTCTTTCCTAATGCCCAGGAAAGATTCTAATGCCCTCCCCCCCAGGAAAGATTCTAATGGACATTTGATATTTTGAAATAATTGCTGTGTCCTATAGTATTGGTACTCTCATTGAACAACCAGGGTAATACATCTACCTCTGGAATGGGAAGAGGCAGATAGATGATTGATACCACGACTGTGGCCATACACAACAGGGAGTTCCCAGTGAAGCCATGAAAAGGGGCAAGTACATGCATATTAGGCAGATGAAAAATACTTTTACAATAGTCTGCTAGTGATAGTATATTAGTGGAACATGAAAAAGACAGTGAGGTCCAACAGGTTTGGAAGATGTTGGATTAACCAAATTGGAATGCATTTGTTAATATACAACTATTCAGTTCCCTAAAATGCTACTGGGAACTTTGAATTTCTAAGATGGATATATATTTCTACATTATTTCCATAAACTTATTTGACCTCAGGACCTATTTTTCATGATGTATTTTATGGAATCCAGACAGACTAGGGCTCAAAAAAAGATGCCTCTGTTTATCAGCTATATAACTGCTGAAAATCAGTTAAATTTTCTGGGTCTCAGTTTCTTCAGGTGTAAAACTGGAATAACTGAATGTACTTAAGAAGTTTATTATAAGCATTAGGGAAAATGCATTATAAAAGCTTGGCTTTATAAATGTGGTTTGTATTGGACCAACTAGTACCAAGTTAGAGACCTTTGAATGACTCCCAAAAGTATTAAATTGCTTTCTTAAAATGAAATTAAAGTACTTTTTGTTTTTGTTTTTCAAAAGCTGCTGACCAGTGAAGATAGTGTTTATGAGGATTGATTTATGGATTGGGTATAGGTTGGACTGGATTTGGGGTGACAAGAAAGAAAGGAGCCAGAGATATGGAGGACAGTTGAGAGGTTACTGTAATAAATTCTGAATTGATGGGTACCTGAACCACGGGAACATAAGGCAATACTGTTCAACTATTAAGAACAAACCATAAAAATGATGAGAAGACTTTCAGAATGACCCAATTCAGCAGTTTACCATGAGAATTTTATTTTTCAAGTAGTCTATTTAATTGAATAATGATGGGTGCTAAAAGATGTGCAAGGTGTCCTCTTCTCCCCAGGTTAATAAAATAATACACTGTGAAACACGATAAAATTTCAGAAGCTTAATCATCATCAGTAAAATCTTCCTTTATATACAATTACTCATTTTGTATAGTCCACAGTTCTGCTAATAGAGTAAGATATAAAATAGGGATTTTACTTCATATGGTGATCATTTAAGAATAGTCCAATTTTAGAGTATGTACTTAGATAAAATGCCATATGCAGTAATGATATTTGAAATAATACTGTAAAATTAAGTAGTCTATTTTCAAATATTTTAGCAGAGTAATAACCATACAAAAATTCAAGTTTCCTCAAATATAGAAATGCATTTCTAGGATTAGCAGTAGAAATTAAGAAAAGAAAGAAAATTGAATTTAATATCTGAAAAACACTGTCATTTATTTATTTTATAGGCTTTATAGAAATATAGTTTTATCTATATTTGGATCATTTCTATTTGTTTAGAAAATACACTAGAAACAAATTAAGAAAATTATTGTACTTACTGATGAATTTATGACTTATTATAAAATATGGTAGTAATTAAGCATTTATCTTAAGCTCATTAACAAAGAAGATTAAAAAGAAAAAAAGAACAACAACAACAACAACAACCCTCTGAATTAGAACACAGCTGCTTCCACAAATAGATTTTTAAGTTACTGCTCTCTTAGGTAAGATATTGTTGGTTGCAAAAGGGGAAAAACAAAAGCACGAAAGCTTGAGCTAACTTGAGCAATAAGAGAGAATGTCACAGAATCAAAAGAAACACTGAAAAATAAAGGTTTCAGAATGGGCAGAGATGGGACGGTTTTGCAGTGTGTTGACGCTACACTATTAATGTGACTCAGCTTCCAGCTTTAACTTGCTATACGTGGTTTTAACATGTGCAAAGTAATGAAATTGGCCCAACTTGGGTTACATGTCAACCTTAATTCAACTGGCTGTGGCCAAGAGTCTGGGCTCTGTCATCAAAAGATCCATCTGCCCTTCTCAAAAAAGAGCTAGTGTAGCTAGTCTACTGTGCAGAATCCCAGTAAGTGAATAGGACATTTGCTAAATCTAATCAATGAACTTACAACTTGATCTTTAAACAAGGTTAGCAGAGAAAAGATATACATCAATTTGTTAGCTTAAAAATATCCTAACCTTATAATTCCTGTGTTTTTCTAGGCAAATTTGGTGCTGCCCCTTGGTGCAGCCAGGTGTGCATCAATCTTAGAATCCAAAGGTCTTAAGTTCTAGGATGGTTGATGGATGAACTTTTACCTAGGAATAACTTTTAGCAGTCTCTATTTGGGAAAACAAACATAAAAACAAAACAGAAACAAACAAAAAACCCAAAACACACACACACACACACACACACACACACACACACACACACACACAAACAAAACAAAAAAACCCCACATAGTACAATGTTTTGGCCTGAAAACCTGTTGTTTGGGTTATTTAGTTATTGGAACTGTTTTTTATATTTTTCAAATGTAATCTTAACATCAAACCCCAATTTCAACATCAATCAAAATGGGGTTGCTTTGACTGAAGGATGAGGAGAAGCTATTAACATTCCCACTTGCTCTAATACTCTGCTTTCCCCTTTACAATAAGCCCAAAGCTCATTTCCAGAGACCCATATCACTGCAAGATATGATCTGAAAATCACTAGTGTAGTTTAAAAAGAAAAAAAAAAAGACAGAAAGCAAGAAGATGAAGATACAGGATTTTGAATCAGATTTTTATAAAATGCTGCTTCTGGAGCATATTAAGTCGAAGACAAACTAAATCACTTAAATTCTGCAAATCTTCATTTGTTCAGCTGATAACTGTAGATAATACAAATGCCATCTAATACCTGAATGAGACGTCACTCGTAGGAAACTATGAAATGCTATACACTGTTAATTGATGCTGTATTCAACATTGATTTCCCCATCTTCTGAGGAAAACATCCAGACTGCTAGCTCCTTTAAGGGTTTCCCCAGTTCCACTGACCCAACCGCTCATAATTTCAACAGTTTCTTCTCCTTTTAAATAATTATATTGGCTTCCAAGGATACACTGCTCAGTGACATCTGTATCCTAACAAAAAATCAATTATTCTGATATCACATAGCCTCCTCCAAACATGCTAGTGGTGATTTATCTTCTTCTGTGGTCCTAGAAGAGCGGGAAGAACAAGCATGAACAGAGAGAGAGAAGGCTGCTGAGTCAGTGATTTGACCCATCCCTGGACTGTGTGAAATCCAAATGTGAATAGCAAACTCAGTCTCCCTCTAAGGTTCCTCTGGCGATTGTTCATGGGGATTCAGAAGAGTACCTGCGGGAGATGGAGACTGAGGAGGCTAATGTGCCTTCTTAATAATACTCACTTGAGAATGATTATAAACCAGGAGATGAGTGACAGACAAAAACTGCTTGAGTTGAGGCATATATTTTCACTCTATTTTGGATTCTGGTTCTCTGACAATGTATTTTAAGCTCAGCATGGATTTTTTCTTGTTTTGTTTTCTTTTAATTCTCATTCAGCTGTGTGAAAGCCATTCTTCTCAAGACTGAAGCTTTTCTGTAGTAATGTTGTCTATTTAGATTTGAAGTCACTAGGGCCCTGGCACATATGGCAAGAATACTCTATTTTTAAAGATATATTGTGTCTGTTAATACAAAGGTCATGATGTAGATTTTTGCACTTAGAATCAGCATGAGAAAGTGGGACTGTTCTTGCAGATCTTGGCTCCATCAGCAAATAAATTAAAATAAACTGGAGGCTTGAAATAGAAATAATCCTCCTTCCAAGTGTTTCATTTAGAGAATGACATCCTGTTTTCTTCAGAATATCATGGTAATTCTGCATATGAATGAATTTGGGACTAGAAAAGGCCCCAGCAAATGAAATACACGCAAAATAACTTTTAGAATTTTAGACTTCAGTAATAAAAATAAGTGATGATGCTTTTCTGTTCAAAGTGTGAAAGGAAAAAGGAAACCTGAAACTTACGTAAGTTTTAGATTTTTTTTTTTAAGATTTTATTTATTCATTTGAGACAGAGAGATACAGAGAGAGAGAGCGAACGAGAGCATGGGGGGTAGGGGGAAGCAGAGGGAGAGGGGGAAGCCGACTCCCTGCTGAGCCAGGAGCCAGATGTGAGGCTCCATCTCAGGACCCTGGGATCATGACCTGAGCCAAAGGCAGACACTTAACCATCTGAGCCTCCCAGGCACCCCAGTTTTAGAATTTTATACCAACTTGTGATAGCATGGTAAGCTCAATTCTCCCTATAATAGAGTATATCTTTAGTACAATTTACCATTTATCTTATAAAGAAAATTTTGACACGGTTGGTTATTAGCTACAGAAGTCAGACAGCTTTCTGATTATAGTCATAAGTAAAAAAGGTATATTTCAAAAATGACTGGACTCAAGCATCGTTCACCTGGAAATACCTTGATTAGGCTCCCAACTGAGTCTGGAAAGGCTTTAACTGAAGTTCAAAATAACTATTGTCAAAGTTGTAGAAAACCTTAGTTGTCAATGAAGCCCCATTACTATTAAAAAAAAAAAAGTACTGTAACATAATACATTAAGTTAAAAACTAAATTTCACTTCATAACCTTAAATACATACATTTTCCATATGTCATTGCTAAAATTGACCCAGCGGTTGTAGCAATCTTGGCCCATGTGCCTTTATGTTGGATTTTACTACTATTCTCTATTTAAAAGGAATTGGGAGCATAGCTGAATCCCTGTCTTGAGTAAAGAAAAAGATTAAGAGGGATCTTTTATATGTTTTCATTACCTAGAATAAAAGAATTTTCTCAAACGTAACATTTTCAGGAAATAGCATGAAAGCTTATACTGGAAATGCCATGGCAATTTTTGTATCAACATGATACCGATAATGATAAAAAATAAATCTGTGGAAAAAGCTGAGTGTGTAAAATCCATGTGTTTATGTAAAAATTATGTCAAATGTTGGCTGGATGCTCATTAAACTTTTCCCCTTTTTCTGAATGCAATTTTCTAGTCCTTTTGATTATAGATGGGGTCATATGATTGGTTGATACCAATGAAATATGAGCAGTTAGAAGCTACTCAACAATCTCTTTTACCCCTTCTATTGAATCAATGTGAATTTTAAGCCATGTATTAAAGATGGCCAAGCTTTAGTTATACTCATGCTCCGAATTTCTCCCCACTCTTGGGGACAATGCTGTACTGTGACATGAGTGAACAATAAACCTCTATATTGTTAATTCTCCAAGATTTGAAGGTTTTTCATTAAACAGTTAACATTACTTACCCTAACTAGAATATATTCAAATTAGAAAGAGATAATAATAAAAAAAAAGTAATTGGGATACAAAAGTAAGGTATAAAAAAAGTAGATATAGGCGAGAAGTAGTAAACATTGGTAACTAACAATAATGCCAGGTATTTCAGAAGCAATCACAACTGTTCCAAGAAAAGGAAGAACATGATGAGCAATGGCAATGTTAGTTAGATAAGAGATTATCTTTGGGTCCAGTAGTTAATCACATCACTTGTCACAAACAAGGGGCAAAGAGAAAAAAAAGTTTAAATATTGTGATCAGTGTGTTTTCTTGGCCAAGTGTATCAAAAAAGGAGACCTGCTAGAGAACACACAAGTCCTCATCTCCTAGGAAATTAATTTTCTAAATGATGCTATTAAATATAAAATACTAATGAGGCAGGCATACGTTTTTTAAAAAGATTTTTATTTATTTATTTATTTTAGAGTGGGGAGAGGGGTAGAGGGAGAAGGAATCTCCCACCACCCTGTGATCATAGCTGAGCAGAAACCATGAATCAGAGGCTTAACTGACTGAGCCACCCAGGTGCCCTGGCATGCATACATTTTTAATAGTGCTGACAGGACAGGTCAAGATATCATGATATTAAGGCAACTGATTTTGTCATACTGGTAAAATGAAATTTCAAATGGATGGTATATATCACGAAACTCAAATTAG
This sequence comes from Ursus maritimus, assembly GCF_017311325.1. Classification (NCBI taxonomy): domain Eukaryota; kingdom Metazoa; phylum Chordata; class Mammalia; order Carnivora; family Ursidae; genus Ursus; species Ursus maritimus. The sequence goes on from NW_024425563.1 coordinate 29,875,204, forward strand.
GCTTTGAAAAATAAAACTGATATAAATGACTAAACAAAGTGCTAATTAACAAATTAATACATTTAACAAATATATGTTTATTTATTGAGCACTTACTAGTTTCCAGACTGTGCTCTCCATGTTTGAGATATGGGTACCTACAGGTTATATATTAATAAGTTTAACTGTTAAAAGGAATCTCAGTCTTATGATGAGTATTTTAAGTTTGAATCTCCAAAGGAAAATAATCTTAATCCTGTATTTTGATAAGAATCAGTGGATGGATAACTCAAATCCTTGGCTAGCTTGATCTGGTATTCTTTTACCTTCACTTCTAGTAAAAATAGTGTAAACTTCTTATAAAGATTCAAATTTATATTACTAGAACCATAAGGGATCTCAAACAATTAAAGCTATAAGCAAAGTTATAAACCAAATATTAAATATGATGAAGACATACATTTCCCATGATGGTTATATGTTAAGTGATATAATATTTTTAGTCTTTAGCATTCATTGTTTTTACAGGATGTTTTATCTGCTGTTTAGGATGTTCAAAGCTACCTATAATAATAATTAAAAAAAAGTATCAGGGACTGGGTGGCTCAGTCAACTCTTGGTTTTGGTTCAGGTCATGATCTCAGGGTCGTGAGATGGAGCCCCTTGTTGGAGCTCCGCCTCAGCCTCCCAGGAGAGAGTCTCTCCTTCTCCCTCTTCCCCCATCCCCCGCTCATGCTCTTTCTCTCTCTCTCTCTCTCAAAAAATAAATAGATAAATCTTAAAATGTATTCACTGCAAATTTAATCAATACAGTCAATGGGGTAATCTGTAAAATCTGCAGATAATGCTTAAAGACGTAAAGGAAATTTGGTTTTTAACGTTTCATTCATTTGGTCTGAACCGTAGGGAGATCTGGTAGTATGATTCTATGTTTGCCTTCTTGCAACTCTGTCTTCTGAAGAGTACTGAGTTAAGATAAATGTGGAATGTTGATTGGTTCATGTTGTATCAAGCAGCTGTACTCAGGTATCAGAAGTGCTCATTGCTAAACCTCTGATTAGTGGGTTTAACCTTCTCCAAGAAGGGTTATTTGCAATAGTATAAAAGTTATTTGAGGAATGAGAGGGGCTCCATTCCCAGACTGAAGTGGTCCATACGTGCTTCAATTTCATGTCTTGCAATGGAATATTCCTTCTGAGGCAGAGGGCCTAGAATCTGAAGCTGAGATGTTGCAAGAACTCCTGATGCAATTGCTATTTGGCTGAATGCTATCCTACCTTGTTTGTGGACTTTGAAGTTAAGTAAACTGAGTGTATTTTGTGTCCTGTGAATCTTCTTACTCATTGCTAATGCAGGGGAAAGTGAAATGGAGTCAGTGGTTGTATAGCACACAGTGTTTACATTTTATGTATTTAACAAAGTAAAAATAATATACGTGAGGACTTCCTGTGTAAAACAATCATTGGTCATAAACAAACTCACATTTAACTGTATGCTATTTTCCCAATTAAAAATAATCCTAAAGGTTCTACTGTTCTTGAAGTTAGCAATGAGATACAAAGATAACTTATTCTTACTAACCTCTAGCCCATGACTGATTGTGGAAGCTGTGGTCTATGATGTTTGCTCCTAATGTTAGACTCCCTCTCCCTTCCCCTTTCTCTCTCTTTCCTCCTCCTCTCCTTCACCTTCTCCCTCAATCTGTCTTATTTTGTTTTCTTTTCTGTCTCTACCTAGGCCACCAGAAATAGAGGATTTAGCTGGACTCTTTTATCATAGGCAAACTGTATTTAGATATTAATCCCTACTCTTTATTTTTTTTTTATTTTTTATTTTTTTTAAAGATTTTATTTATTTATTTGACAGAGATAGAGACAGCCAGCGAGAGAGGGAACACAAGCAGGGGGAGTGGGAGAGGAAGAAGCAGGCTCACAGCAGAGGAGCCTGATGTGGGGCTCGATCCCATAACGCCGGGATCACGCCCTGAGCCGAAGGCAGACGCTTAACCGCTGTGCCACCCAGGCGCCCCATAATCCCTACTCTTTATATAGATTACTGGTAAATGCTAACTGACTGCATTTCACTCGACAGAGAAATGCTAGTTCTATGGGATGGGAAAGTCTATCTCAGTAGTAGTTTCCACATAGTTCTCTAAATTAATTTTATAATTTAAATTCTTTCTGCTTCAACAGTAGGATTTGAGTTAACTTGAACTTCTATAATTGCAATAATAAAATGCAAAATATTTTAAGGGGAAAGATCATATAAAAATTCTAGTCTAATATGGTTTCAATTGATTAATAGATCTTGTTTCCCATATATCACTGAAAAAAAGGATATAATCCTATTGCATGTTAAAGAAAAAGGAAAAAAAATGTTCTGCTCTTCAATTATAGAAGTATCATGTATATTATCATATAAGGGCACGCCTATGCAATCTTCTTTATTGCCCATTTCTTCTACTAAGCTGTATGAGTGTTGAAATATAATCTAAAAAAATGTCAGAGTGTTAAAATAATATGGTTTAGGTATGAAGATAAAAACAGGAATAAAACTTAAGGGAAGATAGGATATTACGTATTTATCCTTTTTTCTTATCTTTCCCAAATAATGATTATTTTAGTCCATTTTTGGCAAAAGCTGCTTATAGCTCACTCGAAACTGGTGTCTTTGGTAATACTAATATTCTGAATGACTTTGTGCATTATTTTGATTTTCTGTTTTATAATAACCCTATGGAATAAAACAGCTTATTAGCCCCTTTTGTAAAAATGAGGATATTGAGGCACAGAATTGTTATGTCATTTGTCCAAAGTAATATAAACATGAAGGGGCAAAGCTGAGATTTGGTCTCAGGTAGTCTGGCTCTAGTACTTTTGCCTCATATTACTGTGCTCTCGTGAAATTATTAGGGTCTGCGTAAGTGCCTGTTCTGGTTACTGACTGGTAGGTGATCCCTGTGCCTTCACAGAAGAACGGTAAGTGAAGTCATAAAATAATGAGCCTGCATCTGCTTCCAAGAATTGTCATTACCTCTCAACCTGAAGAAATGTTTCTGGGGTGCTGTAGATGAGGCCAAAACTGTCCTAAAAAATATCGTTCTATTTATTCAAATAATTGGCTGAAACCCCCAATTTCCATGTCATAGATTGAAGAGATAATTTAATATCTAAAATTTTAAAGTTAGGTATTAGACATTAGGAACTTTAATTGAAATAGAAATTATTAGGCCTACCAACTTAGGGCCTGTCATGAAACGTTAGCTATAAAGGGTTCCACCCCCATTCCTAGGTTATTAAATAACTGACCTATCTGAATGAAATTATTTCGCATATAGTCTTTTCCAAGACTGCAGTCAAAATTATTGTGTGGAGTTTTGGTACAAGTGATAATGCTAAGCTATTTTTCCATTATTAATTTTCTTGTGAAGCAATTACTTTAACCAATTATTAAACTATCTGGAATCAGTGGATTACAGAACAGAAATGGCTTTCATTTCTCCAGTCATTGCCTTTTACCATGCTGTGAATTCCGCTCCCCCTTTTTTTCTTCTGTTGTTCCTAATAATACTTTTGGAAAATCTATAGATTTTAATCACTTTTTCATAAACTTCCCTCTAGTCTACACTACTTAAAAATTCCAATCTCACACCCATTTTAAAGCTTTGTGACCTCCTCCTTTCTAATGCCTACGAGTTTAGACTTGTGATCACATAACCTGGAATGCAAAGAAGTCCTCCTCCTGAAATAGTTAAATGCTTTCTCTCCTTTCCTCTTCTTGTAGTCTACTGCTCTAGCAGGCTGGGGTGAAGAAGGGGAATGGCAGAGGACTTTACACTAACAATGACTGACAATGCAGCCTGGGGCAGGTTTCCAAATAGTGACCTGTAATATGATTGTTATGGGCGGACCTCAGGAAACCTCCAACTGCACAGTTCACTGTCCGTGAACATTGTCTGTGATCAGACTTCTTCACCCTGCACTCCACACCCACCCCCAACTACACTTGACCCACAAGAAACTCATATGTATTTGTCTTACCAGTGGGGGTACTGCAGCCTGTTCTGCAGATGCCTCTCTGACCTGTTTTTCTCCAAGTCTCTTCAGTCTTTGCTCAAACGAACATAGGAGGCAAAGCACAATTTCCTATGTAAAAAGATTCCAGTAGCACTTGGGTGGCTCAGTCAGTTAAGCCACTGACTCTTGATTTCAGCTCAAGTCATAATCTCAGGGTCATGAGATCCAGCTCCATGTCAGGCTCCACATTGAGCATGGAGCCCGCTTAAGACTGTCTCTCTCCCTCTGCTCCTGCCCCCCACACTTTCTCTCTCTTTCTCAAAACAAAACAAAAAAACTGTCTAGCTATCAACTAAGATGCCACTCTAACTTTCATGTATGCCCTACCCCTTGCCCATCAATCCCTCTCAGTGGTTCTCCTGCATTCCCTCTATTTTCCTTGAAGGCAGCCCCTTTACTTTACTTAAGTTTGGAAAGGGAAAAAGCATTAGTCAACCTCTTCCTAAGCTAACATCTTCTTAGAGTCATGTACATATTTATGAAAGAAAAGATAAAAAGGAGAAGATTGGATTGGTAATTTGAATTCAGTCATATTACGTAAATACTGTAGGACACGTTTGCTCCTCTTCTTTGCATTTACTATCATAAATTGATTGATATTTGATATTTTGTCTCATGGTAAAGAAATGCAACAGATTTTTGTGTATTGATTTTTTTACCCTGCAACTTTACTGAATTCATTTATTAAAGAGTTTTTGTTTACTTGTTTTTGTGGAGTCTTTAGATTTTCTATATACATAAAATACCTGCAAACAGTGACGATTTTACTTCTTCCTTCCCAATTTGGTATCTTTTGTTTTTTTTTCTTCCTAATTGCTCTGCCTAGGACTTCTAGTACTATGTAAATAGAAATGGTGAAAGCGGCATCCTTCTCTTCCTTATCTCAGACGAAAAGCTTTCAGCTTTTCACCACTGAAAATGAGAGCTGTGATCTTGTCATATATGGCCTTTATTATATTGAGATGTAGTCCATTTGTATCTAATTTGTTGAGAGCTTTATCATAAAAAAGATGTTGTATTTGTCAAATGCTATTTCTGCATTTATTGAGATGGTCATATACTTTTTATCCTTCATTTTGTTACTGTGGTGTGTAACATTTATTCATTTATGAATGCTGAACCATCTTTGCATTCCAGCAATAAATCTCACTTAATCCTGGTGTACAATTCTTTCAATGTGCTGTTAAATTCAGCTTGCTAATATTTTGTTCAGGATTTTTACATCTAAGTACATCAGGGATATTACCTCTAATTTTCTTTTTTGTAATGCCCTTGTCTGGTTTTGGTATAAGGAGAATGCTGGCCTAGTAAAATGAGTTTGGATAGAGTTTGAAAAAGAATGACATTGATTTTTCTTTAAATATTTGATAGAATTCACTAATGAAATCATCTGGTCCTGGATTTTCTTTGTTGGGAGTTGTTTGATTACTGATTCAATTTCCTTAGTCATAACTGGTCTTTTCATATTTTCTATTTCTTTATGATTTAGTCCTAATAGGTTGCATAGTTCCAGCGATTTATTATGATTCTTCCTGAGAAATACCTATAATTTACTTTGAATTTTTTTTTTGTCATATCTATCCTCTTGCACTGTTGCATTTTATTTTACCTTCTTCATTTTCCTCTTCATGCTGGAGAAATCCACAAATTTGTTCTCCATCATATTGGTTAAAGAATCTGCCAAATTCAAGTGAAATTTTTGTTATTTACTATCAATATCGTTTACTTACAATGAAGATTTCAGATATAGTGCATATAAAATAGCACATTGTGTGTAGATGTGTATGAATGAATGTATTTGTGTATGTATGTTTCAAAGAGATGGCTGTCTTTTACTCTAGCCAACATAGAACTCTCTAGTCTAATATTAATCCAAACTAAAGATCATCACCCAGTTTTATGTTGATATAGAATTTGAATCTTAATATCAGCAGCAGTCAGTAAATTAATATCTCTAAATTATTTAGGAAGATTTAGCAAAAAGTCAAAGCACTCAGAATTAAAGATTAAATTCCAAACTACTGCCAAATTTTCAACAAAATTGCCATCTCATGCAATTGACATGAGAATTGCAATCTGGAGCTAATGTAGAATCCTGTTAACTCCAAAAATATTGATTGCTAGCCAGACATCATATAAAACAGGAATCTGCTCAGCCTTCTGTTGGCCTAATGTTATACAATAGTAGTACACACATATTCTGGACAATTTCTTCTCTCTTGTACTCATTAAGATACACTATGCAAGGATACCAGGGCCTAAATAGCAAACCAAATTGCTTATAGAAAGGTCCCTAGAAAAGAAAGTCACCGTGCTCTCTCCTTCATCAGAAGTGTCTAAAACGTGGTGGGGCTACGCAAAGGAACAGGATGCAAGTACACCATAGAGGTGATAGATGGTTAGGCTCTTTCCTGAGGCTGTTAACTAAGATCATAAAACCATGTATGCAGCATTGAGGATGTTATTTTATATTATTGCAGCAGAGCAAGTATCCAGCACATTTAACGTATGTATCTTAATTATTTGGTAAAATAAGGCAAAGTGATAATTCAGTCCTAAATTGCACAATTCAAAATTGGAATTTCATTTACTAGGAACAATTTTCTCTTTATTCTTATGTTTGAAACAATACCAAAATACTGTATATAAAGGTAAATCAATAACTTGATGTATGAGTCATCTTGGTTAAATGATAGACGTTCTTGAACATTTAATCAAAAGCTATGAGTCTTGGATCAATAAATTGTGATATATATACATTTCATATATATATAATCTATATTTACCTCTCTCTATATATAGTATATATATATATATATAGTAGTGTAATAGTTATATATATAGTGTAATAGTTACATATATATATATGTGTGTGTGTGTGTATAGTAGTGTAATAGTTGTACATAAACATTTTAACCCTCAGTCAATCTAAGAAATGAGATTTGCAGAACAACCTTGAGGAGAAACTAAAGCACAGCATGTTGAACAAATACGAAACAACCTAAAGTATCTAAATTTTATTTTTTATATTTTATTTTTCATTTTATTTATTTTCATCATGATAATTCCCAACCCTTATTTCCCCCATTGCCCCACCCACCACCTCTCTGGTAACCATCAGTTCTTTTATAGTTAAGAGACTATTTCCTGATTTCCTTTTTTTTCCCTCTTTGTTTCTTAAATTCCACATATAAATAAAATCATATGGTATTTGTCTCTTTCTGACTTATTTTGCTCAGCATTATACATCTAGCTCTGTCCATGTTGTTGAAAATGGCAAGATATATAATCAAATCTTTATCCACTTATCAGCTGATGTACAACTGGCCTGCTTCCATAGTTTAGCTATTGTAAATAATGCTACAATGAACATAGGGGCAAGTATATCCCTTTGAATTAGTGTTTTTTGTATTTTTTTGGTAAATAACAATTAGTGTGATTCCTAGATCATAGGATAGTTCTGTCTTTAACTTTTTCAGGAACCACCATACTGTTTTCCTCAGTGGCTGCACCAATTTGCATTCCTACCAAGAGTGCAAGAGGATTCCTTTTACTCCACATCATCGTCACCACCTGTCATTTCTTGTGTTTTTGATTTTAGCCATCTGACAAGTGTGAGGGGATATCTCGCAGTTTTGATTTGCATTTTCCTGATGATAAGTGAGGTTGAGCATCTTTTCATGAGTCTGTTGGCTATCTGGATATCTTCTTTGGAGAAATGTCTAGTTCATATCTTCTGCCCATTTTTAAATTGGATTATTTGCTTCTTGGGATGTACTGAGTTGTATAAAACTTTGCAAAGTAGGTCTAGAGGGAACACATCTCAACATGATAAAGACCTTATGTGAAAAATCTACAACCAACATCATACTCAAGGGTGAAAAGTTGAGAGCTTTTTCCCTAAGGTCAGGGTCAAGATAAGAATGCCCACTCTCACCACTTCATAGTACTGGCAATCCTAGCCACAGCAATTAGACAACATAAAGAAAGAAAAGGCATCCAAATTGGTAAGGAAGAAGTAAAATTCTGGGGCACCTGGCTGCCTCAGTCAGCAGAGCATGTGACTCTTGATCTCGGGGTTGTAGGTTCAAGCCCCATGTTGGGTGTAGAGATCACTTAAAAGAAAAAAAATCTTAGAAAAAAAGTAAAACTCTCATTATATGCAGATGACCTGGTGCTCTACATAAAGTATGTACATTTTAAAGAAATAGGGAGCTGCTTCTCCTGATAACCCTTCAAACAACTCTTTTATATAGATTCTAGAGTTACTGTAACTGAATGTTTAAGGAATGATTCAAACAAATTTGGGTCATATTTAAATAAAAGCTGATTTTACATGTGTATTTTATTGCTTAGGGTTACAAAATTACAGTTGGATGGTACAAAAGAAATACTTTAGGAAAATAATTTTGGGTCTTTAAGCCCAGAGGTATCTCCATCAATGGAAAATTTTGCTCCCCAAATTCCTTTGTCTATATTAAGTAGATATTATTGTATTACTTGTATATCAACTGATTCAATTGCCTTTCAACAGTTTCAATTGTACTAATTATATTTATATTAGTACAAATATACAGCTACAAATACATTCTATTATATACATTGATATTAACTAAAGAATTAATACACAATATCATAGCCAATATCTCTTTTATGAAATCCAGTTTATTCTTGCTAAGTTACACATAAGATATTTACATTATTAAAGTATCTTTTGACTTTGAGTCTCCTGGCATTTCTTGATTTCTAATAAATGACCTATAAATATTTTAAGAAGAAATGTGCAGTATTATCAGTCACCTTAAGAGGAAAGGGGGCAAGAATTCCAGATGCTTAGGCATGAGATAAGGAAAGCCAAATTCAGCCTGTCTTAATTCTATTTGTGTGGTTAGTGAGGAAGCCTTTCTTAAATGCATCCTTCGAGTAGAATGACTGTTGATACTGGGTGTCATATGCTTCCTTTTTTCTCTTCTCAATGATCCTACCTACTCAGTTATATAAACTCACAGTAAAGGAGAAAAAAAATATATTGGTAATTAAAATAAATGTTGAAGTGAACTTTTTACTTTTAATTACATAAAAGCAACTTTTTCATTATGAAGATATAAAATGACTAATATTTAAACAGTCAACTCCACTGATTTCATGACTAATAGTCCTGAATTAGGAGGGAAATAATTTTTCAAATCCTGTCATGATACTGCTTTATGAATCTTTATTAAGATTTAAGAAAGACAAATGTTTGGAGAAGATGCTAGGGGTCATCATTACAACATTTGCAAAGACCATCTGCATGCATAAAGACTAAAGAAGTTGAAAAGATAGCACGCAAATATCGTTTGATATATTTTTCACCAAATTTATGCACATTGTTTTCTCTATGTATCTTGGGGGATTTTTTTTTTTTTTACTTTATAATGCACATATTAGAGAATTGAAAAATGTTTTATCTGCAAAGAGGAGAACAGCACATCAAATCTATATAAGGAATCCATGGAGGTTGTATTTTTTAGTGGGAATTCTAGATATCACCTGTTTCTTCAGTTCAATTAGAAGAGAACTTTCATTTTTTCCAAGAAGGAAAAAAACAAAAAAATAAACTGTACAAGTATAATTTTTGCCATCATATATTCTATGATACTTTCTGTAGTTTCCAATTATACTTTAAATTATTTAAATTTAGATTGAAGATGGTTCTTTTTTAATCACTAATATAATATCTTAAACATATAAAATACATACAAATAATTAAAAATATAATCTGTGAAAAAATTCAGATTAGAAAATAACATAGGTAATAGAGAAATGCATTATTTTGAACTGCATACTAAAAAGAGGTGGGACAGATATGTCATCTCTTCCCTTTTATTTGTTTTCTAAAGTATCCCAAGATGAGAGTAATTGGTCCAATAGTAAATCTAACGGGAATGGTTTTATAGATTGTGAAATTGAGGTCCAACGGTGTCAAGACAGAAGGTCACAGAACAAATCAATGGATCAGAAAGGACAAGAACTTGGTAATTTCTCTTACTCTCACTATTATTCAATGAAAACATGTTGAAAAATGAGGTTAAAAGCTAGCAGTTGTTTGATAAGATTGTGCAGATGGTCAATATATAAAATTCTGGACATGCACTTCTTTTTTTCTTAATTTGGCAGTTTCTCTTGATTATATATTTATGTTTGGTTTTCATTTGGCAATTTTCCACTTTCCTCAATTGTTTAAAATAGCCTTAGGCTCATACATTTCTTTGAGTTGGATTTACAAAAACAGAAATAAAAAATAGGCAGAAGCAATTACCATGAAGCAGGAAAACAGGCCAATAAGCAGCACTCAGTACTATGTTTGTTGCAATTAGCTGGAATTATTGGCATTTTATGTTTTAAAGATAAACAATGAACTGTTTTATGCTAAGTAATCACATATCTCTATTTAACTTAGAGTATAATATAGATTCCTTTAGCTACCAAAGACATGTGTGTGTTTATAGACATATCCATGTGCATTTGTATATGCATCTCCATATTTGTGTTTATAAATTTTATTTCCTAGTACAGTTATAAAAAGTTAAACTTTTAAAGTTTTAATTAGGGGAAATGATTGAAATCCCAGGTCTTCTTGCAAAGACTTCTACTTCTGAATGGTTTATTTTATGCTTTTACCTTAAAGTTTCTGGACACTCTCAGTACAAGATCGGCTTTACGAAACTGCCTGCTCTTTAGTGAAGCCCACCCTGATACGGTCAGTAAACATCCAAACCGGGAATCAGAATGGAAGAGTAACACTGGGTCCTTGAAGACAGCAGAGTCATGACTTCAAATATCTGAAGGTTTTTAACTTTCAATCTTGGAGAATAAATTGAAGAGGGACAAAATTGACAATAAAATATACTAAAAAAACTCAACATAGTATTTTAGAAGTATGCTAACAATATGAAGAAAAAAATGGCTTGAATTTAAAAATGGAACCCAAAGTACAGAGAGTAGGGAAAAAAAAAAAAAAACCAAAACAGATGGATTCTGTTTAATACCAACTGTTGTCTATAAGGTATTAAGAAAAAGAATGTTCTGTTTCTCCACAAAGATTTTAAAGAGATACATAGTAACAAAAAAATGACTGTTGAGGCATGAAAAATATAGCCTAAACCCCAGTTCACTCAGTATATTATGACATTTTACATAAACAAGCTGATTTGGGGGAGAAGTAAGCAGATCTGTGGCCCTACCCTGAGTGAGACTGGATGAGAAGCTAGATGAGGTCTAAAGCTGGATCAAAAATAATTATTTGTATAGGTAAATCCCAGCCTGTACATTTGGGAACTTCTGGATACTGTAAACCTCTTGTTTCTCTCACTGGCATAGAGCCTGATGTGCTTATCTACATTGCTTGGTCTGCTACCTCTATGTGGGAAGGCATTGGGTTTCTTGCATTTGGGCGTACCTTCAGTTGAATCAAGACTATAGCTCTCAACAGCCCACTGTTCCCTATGACCTCCGAGGAAGGAGACTATCCAGTGAGTGCAGGGAGAGAGAGATCTCTAGTTGGCCAAATTCATTCAAATGAGAGGATGCAATGTAACATTTTTCATGCAAGGAATCAGAAAAACAGTTAATTCTTTTTTAATCCCGCTTTGTCAAAAGACTGGAAAAGATGCTAAGGAAGAAATATCAACAAAAAGGGATGACATTCACAAAACAAGAGATTCCCAAAGGTGAATCATGGAAGGCATTTGCAATATCAAAGGCTGCACAGTAAAAATTAGGGTAGGAAGATAGCTATGGAAGAGTGGTGTCCAAGGGAAAAAAGGAACCTGATGTGCCTGGGCATTTAGAACAATTGTTGTGCTTTGATAGATCTGTTAGAACATATCAAAAATTAGCTATAGATAACCAAAGTAAGTAATTAATAAATCCAGAGAAAAGTTTTACAAGAATGGAAACAATCCTAGTACATTACATTGTCAATGGTAATGCAAACATCCAATAATTTCAATATTGATAGAATAGGTAGGGTAGGGGGTTTGGGATTCAAGGTGGAACAGGAGATTCAAAAGAGCTAAATAACTCATAACAGGGTATCAAACAATATTGTATGAAATTTATAAATATAGAAATAATTATATTAGCATATTATTTAGAAACATGGACATTGATGGCTGAAGAAATCCTCAAGAGTTTTGAAAGTTGTTGACTATGGGAAGTTAGATTAAAGGACACAGAAGCGTGCAGAAGATTACCATTTTTGACATGTGTTTTAACAGTCAATTTTTGGAAGTATGTGCTTACCTTATTTTAAAAAACAAATAATTTTTAAAAGTAAAACATTAATGATATATATTTTAAGACTGTATTTCACATTGCTTTCTTATCTATCCTATTCAATTTTAATAACTCAGTTATTAGTCCATAAAGTTTGGTAGGTTATATCTTCTTATCTAGTTTTCAGATAGCCTCTTTGAGGCCAAATAAATAACTTGCCTAGGGTTACATTTTCATAAGTGGTGCTAAGAGTACAATCTGAGTCTTCTGGGTTCGTGTTCTATTCATATACACTGCTGCTAAGATGTTGGTTGCTAGTTTAATATGCTTTCTACACAAGGGATATATTTTACTGGAAATATCTATATACAATGTTTTATCTCTACTGTGGAAGTACTTGTATAATATGATATGTCAAAACAGATGAAAAAATTTACCCACTTAGTAATTCTTATTTAAATTGTCAAAAACATGGGGACTCTTGAGTGGATCTAATCAAGTTTAATAAATTTATAAGTAGTTTATATCAATTTTCAACAGCGGAGAACTTAATCTTGTTTTTTTTTTTTTTAAACATTGAGTTGTAGGAAAAATGTGTTTTATGGCAAGTTAGAAAACAAAAGAAAATGAGCTGTTCCTGTGGAGATCTGTACTGTGTACAAGGATAGATCTCTCTTGTCCTGCAGTGTTAACATCAAGGATGCTCTAGACACCTACTAGATGTGTTATCAACCATGCTCAGCAACCCCTAGAATTCAGTATTTTAGAATTCAGTGAAGCTATGGAAACAAGTGGGCTTAACAAAAGACAATTTAGGTTCTTGGATCATATATCCAATTATGTCACAGCCCTTTTGTTCCAGCTTGATTAAAAGTGATAAATTGTGGGATGCAGAGCTGACAGCTACTGCATATGTTAAATATATGAATGGAAGAGAGGTTTTTTCTTTTTTGTAGAAGAGCAAAACCAAGGAAATAAAAAGCATAAGGAGTAGATTTAGCTGATCTCTTCTCCCTGTTTTTGAGGTTGTGAGTTTTATTTCCTCTTGTCTGGTGAGAAACAGTTTTGCCAACTATAGAAAAGATGTGTTATGAAAGACACACTATTTAAACAGATGACTTAAGTATAAATATCAAAGACAAAAAATATATAGCATATAGATATATCTAAAGGTGGAGTTGTGGAATTAACTACCAAACTAAGGGCATTGGTGGTCTCTTCTATCTTAGACTTGTCTTGAACTCCTTTTCTTTTCTTTCTTTTTTTTTTTTTTTAAGATTGATCAATTTTTTAGAGAGGAAGACAGAGAGAGGAGGGGCAAGGGTAGAGAGAGGAGAGGGAGGAGACTATGCTGAGCATGGAGCCCAACGTGGGACCTGATCCCACTACTCTGAGATCTTGACCCTGAGATCATGACCTAAACCAAAATCAAGAGTCAGATGCTTAACTGACTGAGCCACCCCAGGCATCTCTCCCTTTTCTTTATTCTTTAATAAGCCAGTTTCAAATCAGTTCACATTTTTCCAGGTAGATACTTGAATAACAGTAATATCATGATTACAAAGAATTTTGTCTTTTGTAATTGTTTAAAGCTCAGGTATTAACATGCAGAAACTTTATCAACTTGTATTGCAATAGCTTTAATTTTCCATTTCTTGTTATTGAGATTTTGGAGGTACTGGAGACATGATTCCCAATCTATGTGCAGATACTTCTGGTAATAACTTCTCTTTTATTGAGATGGGGGCAATCTCAAGAGTTATTTTCTCAAATCATGTATTCCATTCTTACTTTGCCACTTTGGCAACTATTCTTTCAAGAGGCAGTAGCTGTGCATAAAAAATGATGGAGTTTAGTTCTTTAGCCATTTCATCAGATTTATGTGTTTTTTTGTATACATAAGAGAAAAAGTCAGTGACATAGTTCCTATATTTGCTTTGAATGTTTTGCCAAGATTTTATTAAGAGTTTCTACTAGTCAGCTTTTCTACACATCTACTCTGAGTTTCAATGATGAATTCTGCCAACCCTTTATTAAATCATTTCTCCAACAAATATATGAGCACTGAGAACATGCTGCATTGAATGCTTGCATTTAGCTACACAGGTGGGGAAAAGTAGTCAAATGAGGCAATAGAAAAAATCAATAGAAAAATTGTGATTGGTAATTATTTTCATTATAATTTTGAGGAAATACAAGATTCTAAAGTATCCTCTAAATTATTAAAGGGTATATATTTCTAGTAGCACTATGACAAGCAAATTATACCTACTTTGTTAACTGGTCTTTGTATTAGTTTCCTCAGGCTCCCTACAAAACACCAGCAGCTTGATGGCTTAGAATAACAGAAATTTATTCTTTTAAGTTCTGGAGGCTAGACATCTGAAATCAAAGTGTCAACAGGGCCATGTTTCCTCTGAGAGGTATAGGGCAAAATTATTTCTTGCCTCTCCTAGCTTCTAGTGGTTGCTTGACAAACCTTGGCATGCCTTGGCTCATAGCTCCATCACTTCAACCACCGCCTGTTTCCACATGGTCTTCTTCCCTCTGTGCATATCTATGTCTGTGTCCTCATGTGCACTTCATATAAGGGCATCAGTCATTGTATTTAGGGCCAACTCTAATCCAGCTTGAACTCATCTTAACTAATTATATCTGCAATAAGCCTATTTCCAAACAAGGTCACATTCTGAGGTACTGGGTGAATATGGATTTTTGTGGGACACTATTCAATCCAGTATATTGTTTGTAGCTCAGAATATTAAACAGATGCTTTATGTTAGTAGAAATTATCATTTAGGGATGTCTGGGTGGCTCAGCTGTTAAGCGTCTGCCTTTGGCTCAGGTCATGATCCCAGGGTCCTGGGACTGAGCCCCGCATCAGGCTCCCCGCTTGGAGGGAAGCCTGCTTCTCCCTCTCCCACTCCCCCTGCTTGTGTTCCCTCTCTCAATGTCTCTCTCCCTGTCAAGTAAATAAAATCTTAAAAAAAAAATAAATTATCATTTATTAGGAAAAAAAGAAAGCTTTTTTTCTTTCAAAGAAAAATCAAAGACTGGGGTTCAAATTCTTTCCTTCCCATTTGACCTTGGGCCAGTCAGTAATCCACTGTTCTTTGTCAAATCTGGATAAACACTATCTCAGGTGATTTCAGATAAACTGATTTATTTAAAGCCAAGCAATATCCAGTAGATGTCATCTCCTCCCTCATATCTGTATTTCCAAAGGAAGAGAGACTATCACAAATCTATCTAAAGATAAAGAAGTGACTTTTGTGTCAAGTTGGGGAAAGTAATGCAAAAGTTAATTGCACTGAGTCTATACATTAAGAAAATGTAAATTTTTTGGGGGGGGGAGTCATTTCTAAGGAAATCCCTTGCCTTTAGAGTGAGAGAATAACTGCTATGGCAGAAAAAGGCTTGTTCTCCTAAGCACTGGCCTAAGACTTGAAGTTGTCAGGACTCTGCTAAAAATCCCCATTGCTGAGACTTTGACCTCATCCTCCCGAGATGAATCAAGCATCAATAATGCAGTTAATATTCATTTTTTATTTGTCTGGAATGAAGACATGATTATACAGAAAGGGAGTTTTAGAGAAACTTCAAGGAATTTGCTGATGGACGACTCGCCACTGCTTGCATGCCTCCTTGCAGTAATACCATACCGGCCTAAGCCTTACATTGCTCAAACTGGGCCAGTTATTACCCCAACCGCTTTCCTTCTTTGATTTTTTTATGAGCACATCTTACCCCAAATGTCCCTATCAACTGAGTCAGCCCCATCATACCACCCTGATGAGGATTCCTTGCCCAGTGCCCCCTCTCACCAATTTAACCATTAATAATAACTATCTAATTGTTTACACTTTCATTTCTCTGTGCAACTTTTAAAATAACATTTTGTTTGACTTAGTAGAAAACCTTTCTTCAATATTCTCTTTACTTTTTAAAAATTCCTATAAACTTGACTTTATTCCCTAAGTTCTGTTTTTCAAAAGTTGGTAAGATACACATATTCATTGTCATCTGGGACAAATAAAGGGGGGATAGAGAGGCAAGAACACAAATTTAACTTTTCCTATTCCTAAAGTCCTTTCCTGTGGTAAGGGTAGGCTATAATACATGATCATTTTTACAAATAATTAATGCCTTTTATTAAACGCTGGTCTTTTTTTGCAAATATTTATATACATGGGAAATAAACAATCACTAGGATGTTCTATAAACCAAAATATACAATCAAACATTTGTTAATACTAAGAAATTGTATTTTGGGTAGGAAATTCTGGAGTTAGGGCTTCCATATTCATGAGCAATATTTTTTATTTGAAAAGGAGATCCTCATTTTTACATATTTCTATCTGTGTTTTTCAGACTTAATTGATGATTTTGGTATCTGTAAGTAGGTTAAATACAAGCCATTACAAACATTCATGCCTCAGTAATGCCATAACTACAACTCTTTCATCTGGTGCTTTCAGTAATAAAACTCTTGAAAGCCACAAAAATATAACTGCCTTTGTATATTATGCCCAAACTAGTTTGGCCATGCCAAGGTCCCAATATATGTATAATGTGTATAAAATATTATATCTATTTTAAATATTAGAAATGCATTCTAGTAAGGAGCACTTAAAATGTGAAGTTATCAAGGTGAGAAGAGTTGCATACATAGAAAAATCATAATCTCATTTTTGTTACAAACCGCGTTTTTGTGGCCCATATGTTATTTTATTAATTGCTTTTTCTACTCGTACATGAAAGATAAATAATTGAAAATAATTTAGTATCAGTTTATGGTTGAACTATCATTGTTTTTGGTGAGATTATTTAATAAAAAAAGGTGAAGTTTATGCAATCATCATTATAAAACCACTTTCATGTAAATAGTATATCGTGTAAAATTAAAATATGGCTTCTTTATCCTTTGCTCACATTACACTACTTGAACATAATGTATTTAAGATTGCATTAATTGCTTCACTGGGCCTTCAAATAGCAATGTCTATCATCATTAGCTATTTGGTGTAAGAAGACATTCATGAAAAAGAATGCTTTTGCAATTTATTTTAAACTCCCAATAAGATGGTATCTTGAATGTTATTTCTGCCATTTATGTGATAGTTTATATTTTAAAAATTACAGAAACATCATTTTTTAATATTGGAAGGAACTTAGTAGAAATAAAACATTTAGCTCTGATTGCTTTTGACAATTAATACTATATAATCTTTTATATTGTTCATTTTGCCTTGGCCGCCCGGAACCCAAGAGGAATTATTTTAAATTTACTCTAATATAATTACTGTATTTTTTTTCCTAAAGTATAAATAATTGTGTAATTATCTACATTGAACACGTATAAAGCATCCTTTTATTTTTTTTAAATTATAGATGAAAGATTATCCACAAAGCTTACACTAAAGTCAGATGGTGACCAAAACTATATCTTTAAGTCACCTTTCTCAAACTTACCTCCTGTTTCATTTGTACTAGTATTTCTTTAATTTAGATTCTGAGATACGGAATCAAATATTTCAAATGCCAATGAATGCTTCCAAGTTACCTTCAGAGTAAAGGCAACAATCTACACAGCAACATCCATGCATTCACTAATTCATTCAAATATGTACATTTTTCAGTGCTATAGCAGTTATAACTTTTTTGCTTTCCCAGATACAATATATACCATTTCATGCCCTGTTCTTTGCTCTAGGAGGATCATCTATTTAACCATATCAATTGGCTTCCTTACTCTCCCGCCTCAGATTGGGTTTAGTTTCAAAGATGTGACAAAAAAGTCAAAAGAAGGAAGGAAAGGAAAGCTGACTCTCCCTTTCTGTTTGGCTTCCTTGAGTCTTTTTTTTTTTTTTTTTTTTTAAGGAGAAGTTTTAGGAGAGAATTTTTTTTTTTTTTGGTTAAGATTTTATTTATTTATTTGACAGAGAGAGAGACAGTGAGAGAGGGAACGCAAGCAGGTGGAGTAGGAGAGGGAGAAGCAGACTTCCCACTGAGAGGGGAGCCCGAAGCGGGGCTCAATCCCAGGACCCTGGGATCATGACCTGAGCTGAAGGCAGACACTTAACGACTGAGCCACCCAGGCGCCCCTGAGTATGACTCTTATAAGGAAGACATAGCTCCTCACTTCTAGGTTCTAGTAATCTCTCTATTCTGTTTCAGACTTTGGGTATCAGTATGATAAGAGCTTAGTGCTGCTAGACCTAGGAACTAATGAGATATTCCTTATGATCCAACCCCTACCTCATCATACCTATTTGCCCTTCATTAAACATCCTTAAATTACATCATCCTAAAGAGAGTATGCTGTTCTTTTCATGCTGGGACTCTAACTGATCCAAGAATATTTTAATTGCAAAATTCTGCTTAAACTGCTGGAAATATAGTGGAGGGTGGGGGGGTGGTCCATACACACATACACAGAATAACTTCTCCCCCAAATAAAAGCCCAGGCCCAGATAGCTTCACTGGTGAATTCTACTAAATATTTCAAGACAAAAAATGTAGAAAATATAAAAATAAAAAGGTAGACAAGTAGAGAGATCATTTTATAGAAAACAGATGGTTTAAAACAATAATTTATTTCATTTACAATTCTGAGTAAACTGCTGGGTTCTGATGGGTGCATTTTTTTGGCTTTGGCTAAGCTCACACATGTATTTGCAGGCAGCAGCTGACTGGCTGAACTTGGGCTGGTCTAGGATAGTCTCAAGTAGGAAAGATCACTCTTCTCAATGTGGTGTCTCAATCTACAACAGGCTAGCCTTGGCCTGTTTGCAAAACAACCAGGGCACATTCATAGATAATATCCTTGCCTCTAAGCCTTTAGTGATATTCCTTTCAATCTCTGAACATCTGCCCAACCTCTTAGCTATTGTCCATGAACTCATGCTTCCCTTTTTCTAGACTAAGTAGATGATGAGATAAACAAGTTGAATTTATAACTATTGGTAGGAGTTTTCATTCTACCCTACTTTTGAATAAGGCTGGATAACTGCAGTATTACCAATCCAGGTTATCTAAGCATATTGCCAGGAACCATTTGTCAAGCAAGACTCCCCCGTTTTTCCCCTCCTTGGTAACACGGATATTGTAATAGGCAATATTCATGAGGCTATATATGTGATTTGAAGACAGTGGGCAATAGAGCACAGATAGGTATACAGGAAGTATAACCATATACAAATACAACTGTTTTTTTGTTGTCAGGGGACCAAATGTCGGGATTTGTCAAAGTTCAATCCTATAAATATCTCTTCTATTTAAAAAAGGAATGTTGTTGGGTACTCAATTCATGATAGGCAGCTCAGCTGACACAGACCTCTCATATCTTCTGGTCAGGTAATCAGTTAATGGTAAGTTAATTGTTATCAGATGGAGAATAATCATTTGTCTGAAGAGGCCAAGAGTTTGTTCCAAAATTTTAAAGAACTTCTCAGACCACGTGGAGCTTACATTAGACTCTGTACGTTATACTGAACTACTTCAGAAGTATTAAACAACATGGTATCTTTGGAAATAAAGTCCAAGAGGTAGTATGAGTTGAACTGCAGCATAGACTAGCTACAGACACTTCCTTTTCTCCTTTAAACAAATGACTTCACTAAAAAGATGTGAAAAAAGCAGCCAAATATGATATATTTAATCCAATAGCTAAACAGACCTACCAAGCACTGTGTCCCCTTTTAGCAGGAGGGAGTGCAATGAGTTTAAATATGTCTTTTGATTTAGAATGGTTGTGATGATATACCCCACAACACTGGACCTCCTAGAAAATCCATTCAGATGGCAGAAACCTAGAATTTTGGGGGATTAATTTCCTATAACTGGCATCCATGTGCTTTTCCAAGACATATAGGGTATCTACTGTGTCTTACTCATAAGAATATATCATCATTTGCCATCAATATAGTGTATAATTTGATGTTCAGTGATTATTATACACATGCACATACACACTGATATGTATATATCAGTAAAACTTAGATCTCTTTGGATTGGTACATGATAAATAGCAGGGAAGTTTATGCAAATCTGAGATAAGACTGTGAAGACTCTGTTCTCTGTGCTTAGTAAAAGTCAACTGTTTCTAGTGTTCTTCTCTCCTTACAGGGACAGAAATGAAGAATTTGCCACATCATTGGATACATACCAGGATCCACAGGTTATGTAATTTTCTCAAGTTAAAAGATCACATTTACACCAATAGCTCTCTTCAGTACGGTCAACAGGAAGTTAAAAGGGAATATGATAGTATCACCCTAGAATTTCCCACTGGGATTAAGTGTTCTCTTAGATTTACTTTTTTTTTGCAGTAGTGGGATATCCAAGACTTCCACTTGCCTCCTCATACAAACCCAGTTTCATATATTTGGGAGTTGGTGAATAAATCTATTTCAAACACATACTTAAAACTGGATAAATAATCATAAAACTAAGGGTTGACTAAGCCAAGTATGAGCATCAATATAGCCAAAACTCTGGTTATTAATGACTACCCCCACCTCTACCATGGTTAAAGGATGGATAAACAGTTCATGCAGAAGGATCAACTCCAAATATCCTAGTTCTCTATTTATTTGGGTTCTTCTGAATTCTCTATTGTGTTCTTTTCTGGATTCTCTACTTATTTATATTCTCTATATTTGTATCAGGCAGGATCCAAATGGACTACTTATAGTATTTAAAATAGAAGGAACTTAACAAAGAGAATTTGTCAAAGAGGTGAAGGAATATCTGAGAATCCATAAAATAAATGATGAGGAAGTACCAGCTTCTTACAATTGCTGTCATCTACCAGCTTGGATTAACAAAGGAAAGAGGCCATTTTACTATATTTCAAGAAGCATAAAGTCAACCAGAAGGAGTTCAAACCCCAACACACCTGCCTTGTGAAAGTTGGAGCCATGAGCAAGATAGCAGTCACTGAAAGGTATTGCATGTGACTCAGAAAGAATGTTCAAGCTAAATATCCTGGCTTTTCCCTTCCTCCCACTTTCTAAACCACTTCCAGTTCTTCTTGTTTATTGAACTAAACAAGCAGTGAGCCAACTAGCAGGAGTTTGGAAATGAAACTTGTAGGTCACATACTTGCTGCAATACAGAGCAGAGCACGGGAAAGGTGAAGAAGAGATGTGAGAAACAATAATCCAAAAATGGCATTACACCAAGTGTTCTGGTTATTGACTGGTGAGTCTTAAACCAGCCCAAAACTTAGTGGCTTAACACAATAAGAATATTTGTTTTGCTCATGAATGGGAATTTGTGTAGGGTTCTGCTATATTTGGTGTCGGCTGGGGTAACTTGGAATCTGACATCTCACTTACTCAGTTGTTGGATGATGATGATGTTTATCAACTAGGACCTCAGCTGAGCTGGGCAACTCGATCTGGCCTTTCCATGTGGCTGCTTGGCATACTCACAGTCAAGCAGCTTGATTTCAAGGATGAGTATCCCATAATGATTATATATAATCTGATGTAGTCACAGGCCTGCCTGGATTTCAAAGAGAGAGACCATATACTTACACCCTTTGATGGAGGACTGTCAAAATCGTGTTACTAATAAAGCATGTGAGATAGAATGTATCAGGGTTTGAACATACTTAGTATATGTGACACAACAAGAAACCCTGAAAATTCACTTTTAGTTCATGCCAACCATTGGGCCTATGTATCAAACAACTAACAAAGCCAGAAATTATGACCTTCACCTTTTTTGAATTCAGAATCCCTGGTACATGTATCCAAATTGAAAAATTTAGTCCCCTGGTGTATCATCTTAGAATCCATTCCCACACATTCCCAGGTTTTTCTCAATATAAATTGGCAGATATTGAGATTTGAGTTCATACTTTCTTGGGCTTAAACTTATATTATTCCTTTGAGGAATACTGGACTCTGACTCTAGAAGCCTAGAAGGGTATTTGCAAGTAAGTAATAATAATTAAAAAAAAAAAAAACACAAAAAACCAAACAAAAAACCCCGTTTTCCTTTGCCAATAAAGTGCCTTAGAAACATCATTACAACATCTTCCAGGAAGCTATCGAGACCCTTATAAAATAGAAGAAAAGCTTTCCTTGTTTTCAAGAGAGACCCCGAGTTCTATGAGGTCCCTCCCTTTCAAATCACAGGCCTCTTCCACAGATGAGTCTGGTCATGACTCTGAATTCAGCTAACGTTGTAGTTGGTGAACTGTAGATTAAATGTTATGACTACAATCAATTTTTTTTTATAAAATTGGAGAAATTTCTTATCTCTTGGTTAGATTTTGAGATGAGAATTTTGGATTTTATGTTTACAATTCACTTTCTTTAAAAATTTCTGGTGTGGTTAGAGACAATCAACCCACCAACTCTTTCTTGAATTATTTATTACCATATTTTTTTTTATACTGGCTTATTCATCCGTCAAAGACTTGCCTTCAATAATCTCTTGATTGCAGATGACCAAAGGTTATTTCTTACAATGCAGAGATGTAATGGAGGTCCCTCTCTCATTGGTAAAAATGAGAATAAGTGGTAAACACCAATTATTATTATTTATTATTACTATTGTTTTACCATGAGGCAGGAATACATTAGATCTTGAGTACAAAAGTAAGTGATCTGATTTAATTTTAGCATGTTCATTCTAGACATTCTGCTAAGAGTAGATTGTAGGAATAAAGAAAAAAGCAGAGAAGCTTGAAAGGAGTCTATTGGAATGATACATTGACAGTTAATAGTGAGGTATACAAGCTATAGTGGAGATGGGTATATTCTGAAGGTAGAGTGAACAGCATTTGATGAGTAATTGTGGATAGGATATGAGAGAGAAAAGTCAATGGGAAGGATATTGTTGCCACTAATATGCAGAAGACTGGATGAGCAGCAGGATGAGAAATGGGAGCGGAGTTTCACTTCTGACACGTTAAGTTTGAGGTATCTGTCAGATGTTCAAGTTTAGATGCCAAGGAAGTGGTTGAATATTTGAGTCTAGAATTCAGGATGAGGTTTAGGCTGGATCTACTTTCAAAAATTGACAGTATATAGAAGCTGTCAATTCATTTCATGTACTGACGAAATCATATGTGATCCCTTAAGTCACAGAGACAAAGAAATTCAAGTACTAAATCTAGAAGCACTACAACCTGCTAGTATGAGAAAGATTAATTGAAATGTTAAAAAGTTGCAGGCCATAAAACCAAAGAGAAATGGGAAGACATTGATGTCCTCTAAGAGGAAAGCAAGTCTTGCGAGGAGAAGGGTAATTGAGTGTCTAATGCTGAAGATAAAAAAAAAAAAATAAGAGGCAGGCTGAGAAATGACCACTGGGTATGACAACATAGAGCTCACAAAAGCAGTTTCTGTGAAGAGTAGGATGAAGGACTGATTGTATCAGGTTTAGGAGAGAAGCACAAATAGTGAGCACAGACATTTACAGAGTTTTGCTTTAACGGGTATCAGAGATGTTGAAGTCATTCCTTTTTCCTTTCAAAATGCTATTTCTATTTTATAATAGTTAATGTATATTTGTATTTTCTAATAGTTCTATCCCATATTTCTAGAATTTATTATCGTTACGAGCTCTCTCCTATTAAAGATGAAATTAGTAGCACTATAATTTTCAATTTCTCCCTTCCCACAACTTTTGTGTTTTTAGAATATGTTTAATTAGACTTTATAGCACTTACATTTTCTGATCTGTATCCACAATTTTCCTTGTTTCAAAATCTTGGTTCTATATTTATAGGATTTCAATATACACCACCAGCCCTTCTAAATGATATCTTCATTTCCAAGCTGTGTATTTTGACTGTCTTGGTTAGTGAAATTTCAGTAAGTAGTTTTTCCAGAAAGTGCCTGTGAATGCTGTCTTCTTTGAGTTTCCTCATATATGAGTATATCTTCCTTTTGTTTTTATACTTGTATGAAAATTAGGCTAAATATAATTTTCTTGGTAACAATATTTCCTCCATGTTTTCAAAATGTTGTTGAACCGTTTTTGGTTTTGTGAATAAATCTGAGTCCAGCCTGACTTTCTCTCTGCAGGTGACCTTCATGTTCTACCTAGATGAACCAAGTATACTTTAAAAAGAGTTGACCTTTATAACGTCCAGTATATAACTCAATGTTGATTTTTATCTTTTAATTCATTTTGGTGTAATTGGCATATTTTAATCTACTTATGCAATTTTTCATTTCAGGGAAATTTTGCTGTGTCATTTCTCTGAATATATTTTTCAGGTTTCAATTGATGCATTCTCCATTTTAGGAACCTTCTGTTAGGTCATCAGTCTCTTTGTACTTATTATCTCATTCTTATCACTTTCATCTCTTTGTCCTTTTCCTCAGTGTTTAAAGTGACAACAGAGATGTCAGGAATAACTGTTCTTCCTTGCTGTTTCTAATTTATTTTATCAGGTAAGTTATTGTATTGTTCCAGTTTGTGACGTGTATCCTTTGCTCTGTAATCTTTTTCCATCACTATTAAGCAAACAACATAGGCACCTATGTTTTTGCATAAGTGTGCATGTTTGTGAGATTTTTAATATCAAAGGGGTTTTCTGACAGTGTATCGTAGGAGACTTTTTTCCCTTTTAATCTAGTTGTTTTCCTTTCTTCATTCAGTTTCTCTTTTTTTTCTTTAACAGAAAGAAAAATCTCAGAAAAATTATGTTACATTATCTTAGTCAGTATATAGGTTGACATTAGAACCTGAGTCTCTTTTTTTCCTAGTCTAAGCACTATTCTATTATTTTATAGTTTTTTTTTTTTTTTTTAAGTAATCTCTTAGCCCAACGTGGGGCTTGACCTCACAGCCCCAAGATCAAGCATTGCATACTCTACCAACTGAACTACCCGGGCACCCTTATTATTTTATGTTCTTATCAGAGCTTGGGTCATTCAAAATGTATAAACGTCCAAAAATTATACTGTTCCCCAAGTTTTTTCATTGTAGTCTGTGGAAAATAGCTAAGTAGGCCACTAGGTTCAGCAGGTCACTATTGCTGTTTGTGGTATATCAGTTACAGTTTCTTCCTTCTTCTATCTGGTCTTGTCTTTTCTATTCTATCTCAGAAGTCAAAGCAACTACAAGTCATGGGCAATAAATTTAAATAAGCATCATCTGAACTGGGGTATTTCCTTACATATTCTGACAAATTGATGATTGATATGCCTAGTCTCCCAGTGCCATCACAATGCTGCATCTTCAGGGGTACATGGATGGGAAATGTATGTAGGGAGGAGGAAGGAGGCCAGGGCAATAGAGGTGGATTAAGCTAGAGAAACATACATTTTTAGGGCTAGAGAAACATACATTTCAGGGCCCCTAGTTTGGCTGGGCCTTTGCAGAAGAAAAAAAAATGTTTTATTCTTCTAATAATAGGTGTTCCAATAATGTTCTCCTAGATCAGCTCCTTTTGTCAAGTTTTCAAGTAGAAGATATGTGTTCCTTACTCATGATCACTTGCCAGGCAGGGGTCCCCTTCAGACTCCCTCTTGTTAAATGGCATTGCAGTGGTTGCTGAGATTTGGGGGAATCTAAGGGTGAGTTGAGTTGGGGATATGTTTAGTCTGGGTGTAGATGAGATTTGTGTTTGCATTTGCTTTTGCCACGAAAACAAAATGACGTTACTTATTTGGAACAACCTTATTAACTTTGAAAGTTCCACCCTAATAAGCTCACACCTTGGTGTGGACTCAAGGCTTCATTTCCAGATCTTAGCCGCCTGGTGCTGTTTGACCCAAGGCAAAGCAATTGTGTGCATTGATGAAACCAATCAATTTAGCTTATTTTTTGCTTATTTATTTCATTCATTCTCATGTTTTCTTTCTTTTTTCCTGTGAGTCCAGAAATGCTTTAAGAGGAATGTCTGTAGAAATTCAAAGCTATTTGAATTGTAGGAGAGTTTTTTTCTATATATAGATTTCAAGAATCAGAAATCTTCTAGCATTCGATATTTAGCACACATATTTAAACTTACGTTGTCCAGGAATATACAGAATTAATCAGTATCTATATTCTCTTACAAAAACAAATGACCCATCACATTTTTGATTGTCTT
>NW_024425563.1:29901592-29933254 GCF_017311325.1 Ursus maritimus
TTTTTTTTTTTTTTTTTTTTTTTTTTAAGTAATCTCTTAGCCCAACGTGGGGCTTGACCTCACAGCCCCAAGATCAAGCATTGCATACTCTACCAACTGAACTACCCGGGCACCCTTATTATTTTATGTTCTTATCAGAGCTTGGGTCATTCAAAATGTATAAACGTCCAAAAATTATACTGTTCCCCAAGTTTTTTCATTGTAGTCTGTGGAAAATAGCTAAGTAGGCCACTAGGTTCAGCAGGTCACTATTGCTGTTTGTGGTATATCAGTTACAGTTTCTTCCTTCTTCTATCTGGTCTTGTCTTTTCTATTCTATCTCAGAAGTCAAAGCAACTACAAGTCATGGGCAATAAATTTAAATAAGCATCATCTGAACTGGGGTATTTCCTTACATATTCTGACAAATTGATGATTGATATGCCTAGTCTCCCAGTGCCATCACAATGCTGCATCTTCAGGGGTACATGGATGGGAAATGTATGTAGGGAGGAGGAAGGAGGCCAGGGCAATAGAGGTGGATTAAGCTAGAGAAACATACATTTTTAGGGCTAGAGAAACATACATTTCAGGGCCCCTAGTTTGGCTGGGCCTTTGCAGAAGAAAAAAAAATGTTTTATTCTTCTAATAATAGGTGTTCCAATAATGTTCTCCTAGATCAGCTCCTTTTGTCAAGTTTTCAAGTAGAAGATATGTGTTCCTTACTCATGATCACTTGCCAGGCAGGGGTCCCCTTCAGACTCCCTCTTGTTAAATGGCATTGCAGTGGTTGCTGAGATTTGGGGGAATCTAAGGGTGAGTTGAGTTGGGGATATGTTTAGTCTGGGTGTAGATGAGATTTGTGTTTGCATTTGCTTTTGCCACGAAAACAAAATGACGTTACTTATTTGGAACAACCTTATTAACTTTGAAAGTTCCACCCTAATAAGCTCACACCTTGGTGTGGACTCAAGGCTTCATTTCCAGATCTTAGCCGCCTGGTGCTGTTTGACCCAAGGCAAAGCAATTGTGTGCATTGATGAAACCAATCAATTTAGCTTATTTTTTGCTTATTTATTTCATTCATTCTCATGTTTTCTTTCTTTTTTCCTGTGAGTCCAGAAATGCTTTAAGAGGAATGTCTGTAGAAATTCAAAGCTATTTGAATTGTAGGAGAGTTTTTTTCTATATATAGATTTCAAGAATCAGAAATCTTCTAGCATTCGATATTTAGCACACATATTTAAACTTACGTTGTCCAGGAATATACAGAATTAATCAGTATCTATATTCTCTTACAAAAACAAATGACCCATCACATTTTTGATTGTCTTAGCTATCTTTAGTCAAATTGGACAAGGAACGAATGTCATTTCCTTACCATTTGTGTTCACTTCCTCTGATGATTTTGTCTGGCAATTTATTTCCACATTTATTAATTTTCCCCATTTGTATGTATTTATAGTTAACATTTAGCATTTTGCTTTACTAATTTCTTTGTTCTTATTGTCTTCCTGCAACCTAATTCTTGGATTAAAGAAGTATATACTCCAGGAATTGTTCCAATGGGAATTTAGAGGTTCTGAAATACTCTTTTGAGAATTTTTATGTTTGAATAATTTTTACTTCAACATCCTACCTGCTTAGGTATAGAACCTGCTAATTCTCCTTTGAAAATGCCATTCACTGTTTCCTAGATTCTATTTTGATAAGAAGTCTGATGTCAGTTTGATTCTGGTTTACTATAAATAATAATTTCAGATGTTTTTGTTTGTTAATCTTATCAATGTTGCTATTGCATACACACACACACACACACACACACATATATACACATAATTTTTTTTTTTCCTGGAGCTTCATGACCTTTTCAATCTGTGTATTCCTCTTTCATCAGTTTTAGAAGATCCTTCTCTTTTATTTCTTTAAAGAGAACCTTTCTTCCATTCTCTCTTTTCTCCTTCATTCTCCATTAGATTTAGAATGCCTGTTTCTATCTCCTATTTCTCTTGTCTTTCTTCTCCATATTCTTCATTGTCAACACCTTTGTGCTCCATTTTGGAAGGATCCCCTGTCTAGATCTTTTAGAAAAGTAATAGTTTACTCAGCTCTTTAAAAAAAAAATAAATCTAACATAACTACCATTTTACTATTTAACATTTAAATATCTTAAAACTTTTTCAACAATCGCTTAAAGTTTTCAAGTGTATTTATCTACGTTTCCTTTAATGAGCTGTCTTATTGATTATATTTGCTGTACTCCATTTAAAATTGCATTCATTTTAGATTCCCATAGGTCACTTCTATTTCAGACTTTAAAATTACGAACAGTTATTTGTTAAAAGTCAAAATTTATCTAAGCCCCGGAGAGACAAAGGAAATGCATGAACACTTTATTTTCTGCCCCTTCTCCAGAAGGCAGACATAGACAAAATACAAATAAATGAATAAGGAACAGTGCAGGAAAATTCTAACATAGAAGCACAGAAGGTCCAAATTGACACTGAGATTATAATATGCAGGGGTTGATTTAACTCTTTCCTCATATTAGACTTTTATAATATTTTATGCAACTACAATTACTTTGATTTGTCACTTTTAGCCTTTTATGTTATCGGCTTTCCTCATGTGTTTGTTGAGTCTTGATTGTACTTTCTTTGTATTTGAAATTTTCTGTTACGTATGCTTTTGTTCTTTTTGCACAGTTAGTTTGGATGGTGTTACAAGTTATTTATGCTTATTTTCTGCTTATCCTTCATGAGAAGGAGGGTGGGCGGGGATGCTGAGAGGCAAGATCTGCAGGTAGCTTCTGGGTGGGGTCTTTCTATTCCTCTTGCAAATTACTAGTCACTTGAGACTGTTTTTGCCTAATTATTTGTAGGTGTATCCTATATGGAAGGGAACTGATACCAGACAGAAGCTCCATGATGCCAAAAGGAATGAACAGCAGCATTAGTGAAAAATATGTAGGCAAATTTAAAAAGTATTCTTATGTTTAAAAACAAAAGAAAAAAATTAACTATGACATGTGGGTTTTAAAGAAAATAAATAAAACCTATGATAATAGGGCAAAGGTGAGGAATGGGATAAATGGAGTTGAACTGTTGTAAGATTCTCAAGTTGTTTGAGACATGCTAAAATCATTTATTTAAGGTAGACTATAAGCAGCAAAAATTGCATATTTTAATCTCTATATTACTAGCTAACTTGTAAAAGAATAATACAAAATAGCATAAATAATGTGCATTAAAGAGATACAACAAAAAAATAAAAGATACTTGATTATTCAAAGGGGGGCTAGAAAAGAATAAAGAAATAAATAATATACAGAACAATTAGCAAATAAATAGCAAGATGGTGATTTAAATCTCCCTATATCAGTGGTTAAATTAAACATGTAAAAAACGCTTCTAACTAAAAGGCAAAGGTTGTCAGAAAGGATTAAAAACAAAAGACCCAATTATTTTCTCATTACAAAAGTCACACTATAGATGAGAATATAAATAGATTTGAAAGAAGAGTGACTAAAAAAAAAGTATACTGTGAAATATGCAAATACCCAAAAGACATTTGACATAATGATAATAATATAAAAAATGTAATATAGAAAATATTATTAGGGGCAAGGAAAGACATTTTATGTGGATAAATGGTCCTTATAAAAATGGAGGTATAACAATCTTAAATTTGCTTCAAAATGCAAAAAGCCAAAATTTGAAGATATAAGAAAAATAGACAAATTTATAATTATAGATGAATATCTGAATACAAATCTTAATAACTATTAGAAAAGGCTGACACAAATGGCAAAAATATACAATGCTTGAACAACACATTTAACTAACTTGTTCTATTTGACATTCATAGAAGCCTACACTCAAGAGGAGCACATCATTTGTAATAAAGATGGGACACTTCTCAAAATGAACTATATGCTTTAAGTAAGTATAAAGAAATTTCAAAGTATTAAAATAATACAGAAGATTTTCCTGATTAATGTGGAATTAAATTGGAATGATTTCAGTGCAATAAAATAATAATTATGAAGTCCCCAAAGGATTAGCCGTTAAGCATAAACTTCAGAACAACCACAGGTCAAAAAAGACATTGAAATGACAATTATAAAATACTTGTAACTGAAAAAAAAATAATATGAGTTATCAAAACTTGTGAGATGCAGCTGAAGTAGAGCATATAGAGACAATTTAACCCTCCACTCATATGTTGGGAAAGAAGAAAGGCTGAAACATTTCAAGAAGCTACCAGCTGAAGAGTCCAAACACAGTTGAAATTTCCTGTGTTTGAGTCTCATTCTACAACCAGGATGGTAACTCTCAGAGCATAATTTTGTTTATAATTTAGTTATTTTCTATTGTCACAATGATTTCAACTGTCTTAAAATGAAAAAAAAATCTATACACACAGCAAGAAAAGTTAATCACTATAATGACAAGCATATAATATGTAAATAACACTAAAACTACATAAAAAAGATTAATTTTTTCAGTGAAGTTATCTATCGTTTGTCAGCTCTAAATGAAACCTTCTATACTCTGCATGACTCTCTTGGGATTCATTTCATTGTGAGTTGGTTTCAATTCAGGTTTGATAGTAGGCACTAGAGAAATCTTGGGAAGTGGGAGTTGTGGAGAAGGTACTGACTTCCTGTTTTCCCTGTTCCTATGTGTTGTCCTAGAAGCAGCAGCAGGCAAATCTCCAGATTTCCATTTTTTTTTGTCAATTTCCGAGTCAACCTGACTGTGTTCCCCATAGGTAACAGAAGCACTGAGAAGCATCCCCTTCATAAAGGTCTGAGAATCAGCTCTGTTGGGTCTCTTCTTCAGAGCTACTAGGTTCTTCTAACTCCACCTCTTCCTTTTTCCCCTTAGACTTAGAAGTGGTAGCTGCTTTCTATAATTATTAATTTTTATTTTCTCTGAATCCCCTTTTCAACTCTTCCTGTCTTGCAACAGCCATGTAACCAATGCTCCTCTTTGAAATGACAAGAGTGGTTTCCAATTTCTAGATGGATCCTGACTGATCCAATTCCCATTAAAAGAGGAAAATGAAGACTAATTTTAAAAACATCCCTAGAAATTTCTAGAATTAATGTTAATATTTTTTGAAGTCTATAAGTTTGCCACATAACAAAAAATAAATATCGTCATTATATCTCATAGTACAAAATAATGCCCACAGATGGGATGAATGAAAAAAAAAAAAGTCTATAATTTGAGCAGGTGAAAGAGCAAATGCTAACAAACACCAGAGGCAGATGCACACGAGCAAATAACTGGGTGGTTCTTCAGGTAACAGAGTTCTCTTAAAATATTTTTGTGAACTGAGTTACAAAGATGAAGATAACATACTATGTCATGCATTTTAATCAACAATAGTAACATAAACTATAATTGAATAATTTAAAATATTATTTATTAGTATGATATACAATGAAGGTAGATAGAAAATGAATAAAGTGAAACGGTCTTTGGATTAGATACTATATGAAATCATGCCCAGAGAGGCATCTGTTTTAACACTTTTTTAAAAAGTAAAGATAACACAATTTATCCCAAGTAAGAGGAACTTATTGTAATGATTGATATGTATCAAACCACACACACACACACACACACACACACACACACGCCAAATAACAAGGACTTGCGAAGAGCAGAAAACGTAAGCAGGAATTTTGCTATAGCTTTGGTAATCTGAACATAGGCAGGACTCCACTGCTCTATGGTGATCTTTCTTTCTATGCTCTCGCCAACTGGTTTACTCTCAGCTCTAATATCTCTTCTCAGTTTCATAATAGTATGTGCACATTTTCTGATTTTTGCTCCCACAAAACTTAGTTGAAAGACAATACATTTTGTCTCTCAAGTTTCTCTATATTATGACTCTGTGGCTTTTGATTCTACTGCTACATAGTCACTCTTTTGGTGTTTCCTAGTTCCCATTAGTAAGAGAATGATGTTTACTTTTTTCTCTTAGCTTTATATTTCAGTCCACAATATAGGTCACCACCAGTGTTAATGCAGGTACCCAACATTGTTTCAATTAACAATGACGAGGGTGGGAGTTATTTTTCAGTAGCTATTGGAGAGTAAAGTTTTAGACTCCAAATGGATAATATTTAACAACAGCTTATTTGGGATAATATTTAACAAAAGCTCAATTAAAAAAAATATTTTACTTTTAAATTATAACAGTATCTCCTAGGTAAGATTTGTGGATATCTGAATCAGAATATTCTGTGGTTCTTGTTAAAGATACACATACTGGATTTCACTCCAGATCTATTTTATCTGAATTTTTTGGTTGGAATTGGAAAATAATACATTTTTACTAACATAATCAAAGCATCAAAATACTTAGAAACACTTCCAAAAATAGTTACCAAAATACTACTCTAGACCATCTTGACTGTGATGGGTATCATCCCCTGTTTAAATACTCCAAAAGTCACCCCGATGAGATATCTGTGCTTGGGTTGTTTTTGGAGTACAACTGCACATCTACTACTACAGATTCTTAAAGATTTGAAATACAGACACAAACATCAGATTGGCATCAAGATATCAGTTTTCTTGGGGCACCTGGCTGGCCCAGTCAGTGGAGCATGTGACTCTTAAGCCTGAGGATGTGAGTTCCGGCCCCATGTTAGGTGTGGAGATTACTTAAAAATAAAATCTTAAACTCTGCCACCACTGCTGCCACCATCCACACTGCAGCCATGCTGTCATACACCATCGTCTACTTCCCTGTTCGAGGGCGCTGTAAGGCTATGTGCGTGCTGCTGGCTGACCAGGGCAGAAGCTGGAAGGAGGAGGGCCTTGGAGCCAAGGAGACCTGGCTTCAGGGCTCACTCAAGGCCTCCTGTCTGTATGGGCAGCTTCCCACATTCCAGGATGAAGACATTACCCTGTATTAGTCCAATGCCATCCTACGACACCTGGGCAGCTCCCTCAGACTGTACAGGAAGGACCAGAAAGAGGTCGTCCTGGTGGACGTGGTGATTGACGGCATGGAAGATCTCTGTTGAAAATCAACTATGAGGCAGGCAAGGAGTTGTATGTGAAGGCACTGGGGTACCTGAAGACTTTTGAGACCTTGTTGTCTTTGAACCTTCATCGTGGGCAACTAGATCTTTGTGGACGAAAACCTGCTAGACTTGCTGCTGATTCACCAGGTCCTGACCCCCTGCTATCTGGAATCCTTCCCCCTGCTCTGGGCCTACATGGCATACCTCAGTGCCCAGTCTATGTTCAGATTACCACTTCCTGGCCTCCCCTGAGCATGTGAACCTCCCCATCAACAGCAATGGGAAGCAATGAGAGCTTGTGGCACCCTCGGCAGGAAGTGGGGGTTGCCTGCCTTCCTTTCTCCAGGACCAATAACATTTCCAAGCAGGAAGCAAAAACATAATAAACAAATAAATAATAAAATCTTTTTAAAAATCACATTTTCTTTCTGGGAAGACTAGATTGGATTAAAAGCTGCAAAAATAAAGATTTCTGCCACCTTTTCCAAAAGCCAGATCTGAGATCCATGCACGAGGAGATTTGGTCAGCAGTTGGGAAATTTACTAAGGCAGCCTAAGATAAATCACTGTTTTATACTCGTCTTGTCCTGAGAGTGGGGATAAAGTAGGATGCAATTCAAACTTGCTTCTAAAAGGCAGGCCCTAGACTTGTACCCAGATGTGCTTATTTTATGAAACCTACATTCAGTGAAGAATGATCTGTTGTCACAAGCTAGCCGAAAAGTGAAAAGAGAAAACCACATTGAAATGGTCATCTTTAACACCTCAGCCCTTTATAACAGAGAAAGGATTACCAGTAGCTGTGAGATTCTTGTCATTCTACAAATCAGATAAATCACTCCTCTTGAGAAACAATAATCACAAGGGCGAAGGGAGAGGCAAAAATAGCTTTCCCAATAATCCCCAAAGGGAAGAAGTTTCCATTATAATAAGCCAAAGAATTTGAGAAGAAAATTATCCACAACCCAACACTCCAAGTTGTCTACCTGAATGATATACTTTTGGAAACCCTTAAACTTGCTTTTACCTAGCTATATTTAAATCTTATTTTTGGACTGTGTAGAACAATGTACAAGAAATGACCAAAGAAATGTGTTATGTTACTAATTACAAAGATGTGGTTGAGAAAGTTTGCTCACTGTGCTGTACTGCCTTGAAGAAGACGTTTAGGGAAAAATTCAGTCTGTCCTTAGTTCCAGAACTAATTGTATTTCTCCTGAGCAGCCTCAAACATATTCTTCTCCCTGTTTATTAATCTTGGAGAATGGTGCAACCACCCAAAGATGTGGTGTTATCCTTTCTTCATATTCCATATACAAGCAATCACTAAATTTTATAAATTCCACCTCTTTAATATCTCTCTTCCTTACAACTCCCTCAGTTGCTGGATTATACTTCAACAGCATTCCAACATGTTTCGTTGTTACTATCTTGAACTACAATAGGCCACACATTTGACCAATGTATCACAATATTTAGGCAGTGGATTGAAATTAAGCATTTCTGTATTTCCCTCACAGATTAGACTGTAAATACTGAGAAGGTAGGTATTATGTCATGGACACTATAATTAATAGAATTACTTTTCCTTCTTATGGTAGACATTTGTGAATTTATCCTAATTTCTGTGTTGATTCTGACAACAATAGAGGACCTCGTGTTATTTTAAGTAGTAACATCTCCATGGATGTATCATATTTTGTCTACTTTCGGATCTTAGCTAAGCTATTTACCCATTTACTCAATTATTCCTCTTGAATGTATTTTAAGTCCAAATCACTTTTGGAATTAGGCAGGATATAAATAAATTAAGCAATATAAACATTAATTCAACAGAGAGACCTGGGCTGGCAGACAACCTGCAATGTCCTTGGGGACAACCAGTCTCCTGTAAATCACATTTGGAGAACTATAAATCTTGTCCAGTGCATGTCTATGAGTTTCTACGTCCTTTTTACCGGTAGTCTCAGTGATAACATGCTTCAATCCAACTCTGCTCCTAACTGTAAGGTATTAATACACGTAGCCATAGAATGCTATATTATTTCATGCTTCACATGCTCTCTGTTTTTGACCTTTTAAACATTATTAATGAATGCCATAACTCCCTTTGACCTCATCATCTTTAAGAGACACTTCTGAGACACTGCTGAGAGGCATAATATTTCACAAAAGAATTGAAAAAAAATGCTGCAGATAAGCTTACAGGCACACAAAAAGAATGAATAGGAGTTTTTCAATTCTGTCACCCAGAATCTTTGGATTATCTGGAGATATTTTGGGGGCTATTGTGAGGGGGGAAAAAACAGATAATTGGTTAGCAGGATATTTCTCCTCCCCTTAAGTTTCTGCTTCAGCCATAATATTCCACTCTGGATATTTGTGGTGGGGAGTTCAAAAAAAAAAAAATGTTTTAAGAAGGACTATATGATTTCAGAGCTATTTAATTGTTAGAAGCATGTTTTGTTTGTTCTTAACAAATTTACTGTTTTTATTTATTTTTCAAATGAACAGGTGACCCAATTTTCATCTTCATAAATGCTAACACAATGGGAACAAAAGCATTTTCACTTAATCAAGAATTTCTCCCTCTTCACTTTTCCTTAGAAAGCTTGCCCACATATACCCAACTCACTGACTAGATAATCTTTATTATTTTCATCTCCTCCCCAAAGCCCTCATTCAAAGTATGCTAATGCTTTAGTTAATCATGAAAGGGTCTCAGTTTTTATCTAGAGTTTAGTAAGATTAAGCAATTACTCCATTAAAAAATGTATTAGTCATCTATCTACCCGCAGAAGGGCTAGAATCTTGATACGTAATTCTTTGAAAAAGTTATAGATTGTTCTTATGTCACTGATTTTATATATGCTGAGGAGAAGTGCATCAGATTAAAACAAAGTTAAAGAGGGGAAATATTAAGTACACAAGAATTTGAAAAAGAAGGCATGAGAAAGAAGATTTTTAGCAGTTAACTCTAATTCAATCTGTGTTGCAG
The DNA here is from genome assembly GCF_017311325.1 of Ursus maritimus. NCBI lineage: Eukaryota > Metazoa > Chordata > Mammalia > Carnivora > Ursidae > Ursus > Ursus maritimus. Next base: position 29,911,618 of record NW_024425563.1, read on the forward strand.
ATCAATCTGGAACTGAGAGGAGTATAAATTGCCTTCTAAGTACTTCTGTTTCACTTAATCAGGGAAACTTCAAAAAGCAAATATCTCAGGATAAATTGCACTGGAGAACAGTTGTTACCAAGCATCTGGCAAAATACCTAAAGAGGATTATTCTCATTAACAAGATTTTTTAAATCTACATTTTAAGATCATTAAATGAACTTAATCTTAATCTGCATGATCACTACTACTCCATTATCTATTTAAGATGATAAAATACAAGAACCAATGTTTCCTAGATGAACCAGAACATTTCCAGAATGATGAAAAGTATTCCAGCCCACTGAGTATAAAATTAGATTGCCGAATGACTGTGGCTGGCTCGATTCTGAGGTCATGATGACTCTTCCTTATGCTAAGCAGATGAAATGTCAGAATAAAATCATAGCCTGGCTTTAGTTATGAATCTTAAATTAAGCGAGATAAAAAACCTTTTGAAGTGTCATGTACTATGATGAAGTTTTATCTCCTTATTCTTATCCAGGGTACGGGAAACCTTATTATATACCATGAACACAACTTGCTAGCTAAACTGACTTTAAATGAGCTCGTACTCACCTTATGGGACCAAGGAAACATCTTCTCAGTGCCGTTAGTTTACAATAAAAAGCATGCTACTAGATTCACATCTTGTTTTACTTTCTTTGTTAATATGGTAATTGGTAGGGAGCAAAAGATTCAACCCCAGCACATCATGTGGTGCATAATTAGCCACGATTGTATCTCCTCCTCCCTAGCTCCCCCAATGGCAATATGCATTACAGTACATTTCCTTTTGTTTTAGGCACTCTGTGTTGGCCAAGAGTCTCTAAACGTTTTAGTCAAGGCTACCATCATTATGTCGTCAACATATTTGGATATAAGAAATTATTGCTATCATAGATTCTCTAATGTTGGTAAGACTTTCATAGATTGGTGTCCAGTGACGCCATCTGTTACTCAGGCTTCTGGATCTTGAATATTAATATTTTAGCAGTACAGAACTTTTATTTAAAATTTTCCCTTACCCATGTCAAAGTTTTGGGACAAATAACATTCTCCACAGGACTAAGAATTTCAGAACTAAAAGCAGGAACAGGGCCCTCCAGGTTTATCTCTTTCATTAAGTTCTACCCAGGAGAAAGAAAAATCTAGGCTTTTCAAGCACATAGCTTTCTAACTCTTTCTTTTCTTTCTGCTTGTCTCTGCAAATTTTCTATCCCTTTCATGTGATGGAAACTATACATGTCAACATATAGATACACATACATATGCACATATACATATATATTACTTATAAAAATAAACAAAATTTATATCAAAATTATGAGGCTCAGTTTTGATATAAAAAGTTTATTTCATCAGATATTCCAGGGTTCTATTCATGTGTTTAGTGTTGCATTATAAAGAGACAGGTCAAGTGTGTTCTGGGATCTGAATTAATTTTTATATTAATAGAATATTAAGCATGGTCCCCAACTTCACTTTACATATCAAATTTTTCAACCCCCTAATTATATCTTTCTAATTAATTTTAGCCATTTTCTACTACAGAATTCCAAATGTACTTTTGGGTATTCCCTCCCTGCCAATGAATGGAATGGATTGCTTCTATCATTTTAAGGAAACTGATTAATACTTCCATGTATCATCTTTTGAAGGTCTTTCTAGAATTTTAATAGATACCTGATTCCAGTCAAATGTGACCCAATATGCTATCTTAGGCATAAATTGAGGAGACAAATTGAGGATAACCGTAAGTTGGATTATAGCATTCTGTGGGACCATATTCTTGAAGAAATATGAAAAACAGAGTATTTAAAATCATAGTAACTGCTTTAAAATAAGTTAAGCTCTATGTCAGACATTAGAAAAGGTAGAAAACAGAGAATAATGAATTGATAGCATCAGCCAAAAATAACTTATTTTCTAGAATTTTAGTTTCTATAACCTGGTTGCACAAACAGAATCACAAGGGCAGTTTTTAACAATACTAGAATCTATATCACAACATTTCTGAAAGAGAATCTTGGAATCTGTTTTTCTAAGAAGCTGCCTGGATGGTACTTCCATAGCCATTCTGATTTAAAAAAAAAAAAAAAAATAGGCCAGGCATTTAGAAACCACTACTTAAGAATTTTATGCTTAAAAGTCCTTAATTACACTTTGAGTTTCATTTCTTACATGTAAAGAACTTGGAAGTCATCACATCATCCTTAACAACAAGAGCAAGCTGTAAAAACTAAAAATCAGTGACATCTAGGACAAATCAGAGAACCGAGGTTGCAGAGCCCCAGGTCTGCAGAAACAGGTGCGACCAGTCTAGCAAAGAGATCTGCTTACCTGGAGTAAGTGGCACGGGAAGCATAAACTGACAGGAACACTTACCGGGTAATTTCGATGCACTGCTGAATGTGCACTGGTGTTGAGAGGGAGAAAGTCCTCAGGACCACAACTTTACCTCTAGAAGTCTCACCAATTTCTCAGAATGAGGATCCAAGAAAGATACCTTCATGGCCCTGGTAGAGAGAAGGAAAGGGTAATCAGTATGCAATATGTCCAAGCCTTCACCATAATAAAGGCATACTCTCTCAGGGAAAGAATTTGAGCACATTCTGAGCCTAGGCTTGGCCCCATACAGCCTTCGTGTTTCAACTGAACAGAGAAAAATAGAGCCACGAGGGCTCTAGAATACTGTAGCTAGAGACAGAAATATGTGGCGGGAGGTGAGGGGTTACAAGGGGAGAAACAGGTGTGAAGTTCACATTTCTAAAAAACAGGCCACTAAAATAATGAGCTATAACTGGAAGACTAGAGAATGTTCACCTTCCTCACATGTTACTAGCCTACAAAAGTGAAATACAAAGAGGAAAAAAGCACGTATTGCATGGTGCACTGGGTGTTATACACAGCTAATGAATCATCGAGCCTTACATCGGAAGCCGGGGATGTACTGTATGGTGACTAACATAATATAATAAAAAAACATTAAAAAAAAAAAAAAGAGAAAAAAAGAATGAGAAAAGTAGAACACAGTATCTAAGAACTTTGGGACAATTTCAAAAGTATAAAATATGCGTAATGAATAACAGGAGAAAAAAAGAGAGAAAGAATCAGAAAAAGAAAAAAAAAAGTAATTATGGCTAAGAAGGTTCCAAAACTGATGACAGACACCAAACTACTGAACCAGGAAGCTCAGACAACACAAAATGGAGTGAATACTAAAAGCGACATAAACAAACAAATAATAACAAAACCAAAACTAAAACAGACAAGTCACTACAGCTAAACATATCATATTCCAACTGCAGACAAGACAGAGAGATTTTAAAGTTAAGCAGATGAAGGCCACCTGGCTGGCTCAGTCAGTAGAGCATGTGATTCTTGATCTCAAGGTCATGAGTTTGAGCCCCACATTAGGTGTAGGCATTACTTTAAAAAATAAAATAATATGAGCCAGATGAAAAAAATTCACTTTACCAAATGAGGAACAAATGTAAGATTACAGTGGGCTTCTCAAAAGAAACCTTGGAAGAAAGAATAGAATGGAGGGGAATATTTAAGAATATATATAGATCTATTTGAATTTTGAAAAAAAAAAAGTCTGTATCTATTAAAACTATCTTTCAAACATGAAGGAGAAATAAAGATTTATCTCATGAAATGAAAACTGAGGTAATTCATTGTTAACCAGACTTGTCCTGCAAATCTTAGAAGAAATTCTAAATGCAGAAAGAAAAGCATATAGATCAAAAACTTGGATAAGGATAAGAGAAAGAACCCAAAGAAGGAATAAGTGAAGATGAAATATCTTATTTTTTAATTATTCATCTTAAAGCAATGTTTTGGGGATTATATCATATGGATAAGTAAAATGAATGATGTTACTACAAAGGAGAGGAAAGAATTAGGAATTCTCTATTTTAAGTATTTGTATTATATGTAAAGCAGTATAACGTGCTTTGAAGGTAGATTTAGAGTAGTTAAATATGTGTATTGAAAATTCTAGAGCAACTACTAAAATTTTTCAAAAAGCAGTGTAATTGATGTGCTAAGAGAGATAACCTTATAAAATGTTCAATTAAAGAAAAACAGAAAAAGTAAAGAGGGAGGGGAATGAAACAAGAACAAATGCAACATATGGAAGTTACAAATATGGTATATATTTATTGAATTATAGCAATAACTAAATGTAAACGGTTAAATACACCAATTAAAAGACGAATTATCAGAACTGATAAATAAAACCAAAATCCTATATGTTGTCTAAAAGTAACTCATTTTAAATACAAGGAAACAGATACAAAGACAGCAAAGAGATGCAGAAAAACATCAAAATAAATCTGAATTAGCTATATCAATTATAGACAATGCAGACTTATGAACAGGGGTGATTATCAGGGTTAAGAAGTTCATTAAGTAATGATAAAGGATCGAACCTCTAAGAAAATAAAGCAAACAAAATGAATATAAACCCAACAGTAGTGTCAAACACATGAGGAAAAAACTGACAGAACTAAAAATAGGATAGATAAATCCACTATTTTAGTCACTTTTCATTCAGTAAGTGACAGGTCAAACAGAAAGAAAATCAATAGGATATAGTTGACCTGAACAGCAATATAAATATACTTGTTTTAAGTGACATTTACAGAATGCTCAATCTAATAAAAGCAGAATATACAATATTCACATTATTCTCAAGTCATATAAAACACTAACCAAGATTTGCCACCTTTGGGGCATGAAACATAACTTCCACAAATTTAAAAATTAGAAATCATACAAATTGTATACAAATTATAAAAACTGGAAATTATTCCAATCTGTTCATTCTCAGAAAAAATGGAATTAAACTAGACTCAAAAATAGAGAGATAACTAGAAAACCCCAAAATAACTGGTAATTAATCACTACACTACTAATAATTTATGGGTAAAATAAAAAGTCATAATACAAATTAAAATATTTTGAAGTGAATATAAAAATACAATGTATACAAATGTGTGGGATGCAAGGGCAGTGGTTAAAATAAAATTTATAGCATAGAATAAACATATTGGAAAGGAAGGTTGATCTAAAATTTGTAATCTAAGCTTTCACCTTAGGAAACCACAGAAATGAGAATAATTTAAGCCTAAAGCAAGTGGGAGAAAAGAAACAATTAAAAAAAATAGAGTAGAAATCAACTAAATTCAAAGCAACAGGAAAAAACAATTAAAGCCAAAGCTTATTGTCTGAAAATTTCAGTAAAATTGATAAACTACCTAGGCTAACAAGAAAAACTTTCATCTAGAAAAAAATGAATTTTAGAATATATTTAGATTTACAGAAAAGTTGTGAAGGTGTTACAGTTTTCATATGCTCAAGCCCAGCTTCCTTTATTACCAACATCTTACATTAGTAATATGTATTTGTCACAATTAAAGAAATATTATAGATCCATTATTATTAACTAAAGTTCATACCTACATTAATAGTTTCTTAGTTTTTACCTAGGTCCTTTTATTATTGCAGGATCCAATCCAGAATACCACATTCTTTGAACAAAAGCAATTAGGAATTACGTGATTGTTCTACCTCTGAGGTTCAACGTCAACCTCACTTTTGACCAACGAACTTATATTTTCTTATTTCTCTAGAAATGTATGTATACTTTCCATACTATTTCTATACTATTTACTTAGAGAAGTTTCTCAGTTTGACACTCTACTGGTAGTTTTAGATATTTTAAGCATATATGTTTATTTTATTGAAAATTGCATTTGAATTTATAGTTCAACTTCTTTTAAATAAGAAGGCACTTAAAGATAAGAACTTAATGTAGCCCAGAGATTGTCCTTACACATTATACTGTAAGCTCTTTGTTTTAGAGATAGTAAGATTGAAAGCACAAGAAGTGAGCTCCCTTGCTAGGATAACAGAGCTAGTCAGCAGCAGAGCCCAGGCCATGATACAGATCTCTGAACTCTTCTGTGCTTTTTCCACTTTCCAACATTGCTAATTTTCCATCTTCATCTCTGGTCTGGTTCTTCCAGCCTTAGATATAAATTAGGATAATTCCTCCAGTTTTGTTCCCCCGTAACAGAATAAATTTGAATAGCATCTGAGTAATCTCTAAATATATATCTTTCTAAAAAATTTACAGCTGCAAAATATTTTTTGAAATATAATGCTTTTAAAATGTTTAGAGATTAATTTTTTTTTCAAACATCTCACAAGTGATTTTTTCTTGAAAATGTATGCATTTTATTTTTATGGCATCTTTTATAGTAAATCATTGCAGTGCAGGCTTGATATTTTTATCTTTGAGATATTATAAGCCATTTTAACCAAGAGATGGCCTATACTTACACCTGTACTGACCTAATAGACAGTAATGGCTCATTTGTAAGTTTTATAACCTAAGGCTTTAATATTTCACTGGAAAGACTCTAGTGGGCTTTGGCATGAGAAAAATCTATGGGGAAATCAGATGACTTTTTATAAATTATTAAGTAAATAACAGTCATTTGAAACAATATACATTTCAGTACCAGGAGATTATGTAAATGTTACAGAGATCTTTCTCTCTTTCTTTTTTCCCCCCTACCAACTGCCTGAATTTCTACTACATTTATAGTTTTCTATCACAGTTCTGGTTTATAAGAGGTAGATATGCATGCATATTATAAATGATTGTTGACACTTTTGCTTAAGAGAAAGAGTACTGTGAGGTGCCTGAGTGGTGTAGTTGGTTAAGCAGCTGACTCTTGATTTCTGCTCAGGTGGTGATCTCAGACCCACGTCAGTCTCCACTCTAGGTATGGAGCCTGTTTAAGATTCTCTCTTTCCCTCTCCCCCTCTTCCCAGGTTGTGCATGCACACATACACGCACTCTCTCTAAAAATAAATAAATATATAAAAGGGAAAGAATCCAGAGATCTTTTAAGCCCTGTTACCTCATCACTGCCTCCATTTCTTTCAAATTGCATTCATTATAACAAATGTTTCACACAAAACATAAAATGGTGATTTCAAATATTTGTTTTTATGATTAGCATATAATAAAGTGTTTGCTTAATTTCTAATATTTTTTCTAATTACTGATTCTGCCTCCTTGCAGTTTATTAACACATTTTATTGAACTTTTCTTTTATACATTCAGCCCATAGTTATGCTATTTATGAATAGAATTTTTTCAAATATTTTTACTTTAGGGTGTCTTTTAGAAAATCATTCCTATTAGAGTAATGTCAAACCATTTTCATGTGAGTGGCCCAGCCTGACAAAACTCTTTGAAAGATCTGACACGGTATATTGACCAATGTCAGACAATCCTGTAGAACCAACGGGATCTGCCGTACTCCACAGACAGGAGTATGCTTTGTCTGAAAAACCTATCATACCTTATTTGAAACAAAAGATGTATCAGTGCATGGTCTAGAACGATTCCATTTGATTTCAAAAGAGTCTAAGCATAAGCAAAACAATCATGTTTACTGAGGAATTACATAGATAAAATATTTTGAAGGAATCAATCTCTCGATGAGGCAAGGAGGTAGGGGTGATGAAAGAGACAACAGGGTTAGCAGCCATAGACTTATTGATCTTGGTTGGTTCAAGGGAAGCAGAGAATAAAAGAACTCACCCCCATAGGAAATTCCTGCTATCTGAACATGACATTTATGGAAAGGCCCATCCAACAACAGCAAAGAACACATTATTCTCAAGTTCATATGGAACATTCACCATGACAGACCACATTCCACACCATAAAACATAGCTCAATGAACTTAAAAGAACAGAAATCATACAAAGGATGTCCTCAGAACTGGATTTTAACTAGAAATCAATAATATAAAGACAGCTGGAAAATCCCAAAATATTTGGAGATTAAACAACACATTTCTAATATAATACCTGATTCAATGAAAAATTCTCGTAAGAAAATATTTTGAATATAATAAAAACGTAAAGATATCTTAAAGATATTTGTGCGACGCAGCAAAAGCAGTGCTTAGAGGGAAATTTATATCACTGAATGTATATATGGAAAAAAAGATCCAAAATCAACAACCTAAACTTCCCCCTCAAGAAATGAGAGCACAAGAACAATTTTAAATCTAAAGCAAACAGAAGGGAAGACATAATAAAAATGACAGAAGTAATAGATAAAATTGAAAACAAGAAAATAATGAGGAAAATCAACAAAACCAAAAGCTAGTTCTTTGAAAAGATTAATGTAATTGAAAAACCCATAGACAGTCTAACCAAGATGAAGACATAAATCACAAATATCAAAAATGAGAGAGTGTCATCACTTCTGATCTCATGGAACTTAAAAGGATTATAATAGAATAATACAGATAGCTCCATGCCCTCAAATTTAATAATGTAGATGAAATAGAATAATTGAAAAGCACAAACCAAAACTCAAACAAGGAGAAATCAATGATAAGAATGGACTTATATCTATTAAATAATTTGATGACTAATTTATAACCAGAGCAGATAAATGCATTACAAAAAAAAACTACAGATCAATACGTTTCTTTAATATAGATGCAGAAGCTCTCAATAAAATATTAGCAAATAAAATCCAATAATATATTGAAGTATTATACTCTACAACTGAGTTGGATATCCTAGCTATGGAAGGCAGGTTTAACAATCAGAATTCAATTAAAGTAATGTGCCACATCAATAGGCTAATGATAAAAAGATCACATTGATATCAATAGCTTAAAAAAAAACTTTTTACGATTGCATGTAAATCTACAATTATCTCAGCCACAAAAATATAAAATGGAAAAGACAAAAAAATGGTATCCTGGGATAAAATTACATAAAAAATTAAAAAAAACGTACCATGTCTTTTGATCGACTAGTTAACATCCTAAAGACTTAATTTTTTGTAAGTTTGTAAATAAATTATATATAAATTTTCTGTGGCACAATAAAATAGTAAAAAACAGTTTTTGGAATTAGAAACACACACACACATACATACATACACATACTCTTTCTCTCTCTCTTTCTCTCTGTCTCTCTCTATATATGTCAAGCCAGTAAATAAACTTCAATAAAAGAAGAAAAAGTATGTGGGCTTACCAAAGTTCCATATAAAATAGTACTGCCATTACTTTATGTTTAAAAGTGTTTTATTGGTAAATAAATAAAGGTGGGGGCAGGGTTAAGATAGCAGCTCGATTTTCCATATTGCATGTATCACTGTTACCAATGGAAAAATAAACAAAATGTATATAAAATATTAAAAGGATTATACACTTTAATTGCTATCATTAGTATCAAGTGTATTTCATTTACTTTAAAATACAGTACTGATGCTTTATTTTGGTTATCTCTTCCTAAATACAAAATATATCTTAAAGTTTGTTCTTCTGTTTTGTATTCTAGAAGTATATCTTTGAACTACCTTTGTCCTGATTGTTCTTTTCCTATTTCCATGTTAGCGGATTTAAATTTCACATTATTATGTAGCTATGAGTTTAGATGGTCTATTTTTAGTCCTTTTCTTATTCTATATAAACATTTAGAAAATACAGTTGAAATTATTTCCGAAAGTTGGCATTATGATTTCCTGGACTCATTTACCTTTTGAACTTGCTTTCCTGAGAACATTTCTATTTGTTATCATTAGTAAAAATCAATTTCTTGAAGCTCATTTCTTTAACAAAGTAATTTCCTTTTCCCCACTCTGTTTATATTTAGGGGGTCCTAACTCAAACTTGCCTCTCTCCACCCTCAAATAATGCCTACATGTCTTTAATTAATCCCATGTTATATATACAACTACGCATATATACCCTATAGCTAATGTTTCTATCCTTATTTGATTCACAGGGAATGGTACCACTAGCCATTTCTAAACAACTTCTTTGTTACTTATTATTCATCTAAAAAATCAGGACTCTCTGAAGATGCTGGATTAATACTAAGGAAACAATTTGTTCTGTTTGAAGGCTTTTTTTCATCTGCCTTTTTGGTATCTGGAGGAAGATTTAGTTATTTAAGCATAACACCCAATTCATAATTTTAAAAAGTGCAATGCAGGTATTTTCAAAGGGCTAACTTTTTAAAAAATTTCTCTCCTTTTTAAAATGGGATGTCACCTTTACTATATTTCTTTCCCATTGCTTCTCAAGTTGCCTTTCCTATTTTGCATTTTTTACATATTTACCATAAAATAATTGGTTTCCTGAACATCCTTTTTGACTTCTTTGAAATACTAGGAAGAAGGCTATGGGATGGATAGTTTTCCTTTCTCATTATTAAATATAGCTCCTAACAATATAGAAAATTAGCATCCTAACTAACACAAAAAGTGAGTTTTTGAAGCAGGGTTCTGCCTTTGCAAAACCCAAAAATATGTGGCATTGACTTAACAGCTGCATGGCAAAAAGTGAGAAAACTAATACTGGAGATTTTAAAAACAGTAATCCATGTTTGTAACAGCAAAAGATTTACTTAATCACCATCTGCAATAAGGAAGGAAAAAAAAAAACCCACCATGTATTTGCTGGGTCAGCTGCTCTGGGGGAGAAGCTAGAATAGCACTTAGAATACGAAACCTCGTTAGGTTGTGTTGGCTTCCGTGGGCTGGATTTAAAACCCATGTCATAAGAGATAGGTTAATACATGAACAAACTGGCCAGTTGGCTGTCATAGATGAAGAGGTAAAGGTCTTTCAAGCTGAAGCCACTGATTCTAACTCTAAATAATGGAATAGAAGAACCAAAGTTTTTGGTAAAATATCTCTATTGAACAATGTGTAAAAAAGAAAAAGAGAAGAGAGTGGGAGGGAGGGAGTACAAGAAAGTGCTCGAATTTGAGAACTGAATTGAGGCAAGGCACATGGGAGCCAAGCAGCTAAAAATAATGCAGATTTAAGACATATGATGGGGAACACTTTGCATGTGGTTAGTGATGAATGAAATGTCTAGTAAATTTGTGAAGGGATCTTATTAGTAAAGAAACCATGATGTCGAACTGTAAACACACCACTGGCTTTTGGAATCATTTAGACAGGATTTAAAGGGAGCACAATACCAAGGATGGAGTGCCTTAAGCTACTCATTCATATCAGCTATGGCCAAAAAGCATTCATGACAACCAATGGGCAAGACAGTTCCTCCCAGAGAAAAGACTCAGGGTCTAATAAATGCTGGTGTTCATTTTTATTGTTACAGCCCAATAAATGGTCTCTTGTCAGAAACTTGAGTTTTAATTATTGTCAAATTAAAAAAATTATTTGCAAATTAAAGAATTTGACTTGATTCACTTAAATTTGAGAAAGGTCATTTAAAAATGAATTAAAAGCCATACATTATTGTTATTTATCATTTGTATTCCCACAGAGCTATATCTATTACAAAGTATATTCTTTTCCCTCTTTTATACTAATATGAACGTGTTGATAAATGCACTTAGGCACATACACATACATATCCATGTATAATTCTCTAAGAATACAGCTACATATACAAATGTTGAGAACTGTAACCTGTATGTATACCGGAATATTTTGTCTACTCCCCATAGGCAATGCTAAGGATGAAGAGAAAATTATGTTTAAGAATAAATAAGACTTCTGGAAACAATGTAGGTGATTACACAGGGATGAGATGGGGATTTCTCAGTGAAGTGGAAATGCACAAACATTTATAGACTTATTCTATACTACTCTGTTTTAAGAAATTTTACTTATAATAACTAAATGAGAACATTATTGTCCACATTTTAATGAGGAAATAAGACAAAAATGAATTTTTTTCACTTTGCAAAACTGATAAGTAATAGATTGGGATTTAAATCTAATATTTTATAAGTGAGAGGGGTACTGAATTGACTCAGTATAGCGATGACATAAGAACAAAATCACCTTCAGGAACACCAGGTTATTCAAAACGGACACGGAAGTTATTCAGAGATCATTTTACAAGAAAGAGTTGAATAGGGAGGCTGAAGGGACTCCATTTTAGAAAGCCTCCCTCTCTGCTGTTTTTCTGCCAGGCCCCATTTACTCATGTTCCATATTTTGCCTCCGAATAGGCCAAAGAAGCTATGTTCCCACCTCAAGGGGGAAGCAAGAAAGTGAATCATTTTCTGAGCTGTGTCCTAGGCCCCAAACACATAATAACACCTAAGAAGAGCCAGATCCCAAACACATTCCAAGACATTTGCTTCAAACCAACCTGTGTTAACACCAGCATCAATACCCCTGCCTTTGATTATCTATGGAATAACATCTATTGTTCACTTGACCCTTGCCTTTGGTTGGACCCTACCCTGGATTCTGGAGGAGCATGTACCCTAGACTCTTTTCTTATATAAACCCTTAGCTCCAAGCAACAACGAGACTCATTCTCCTTTCCTTTCCAAGTCTTCTAGACATTCCGTCTGCTATAGCTGTCACTTACACCATGCAATAACCTCTGTTTTCAGTTTCTCTGGCTTACATTTGATTTCTATCCTGCACGAAGCCAAGGACCCTCTTGGCTGGTCCTGTGGGAACCTCCCCTGGGTTCTCAGACTCCGTCTGCTCACATCAAAACTATTATTATATTCCCTTCTCCCTATTACCAACTTTTTTTTAGCCTGAAATTTAGATCAAAATACTGCATATTAGCTACAAATACATTCATTTTTGAAATAAATTTACCTTTTGACTCATCATGGAAAGTCTGATTTAGTATACAATATTTTATTTGTTTGGAAAGCTACTGATGCATATAGCTTGATTGTAGTAGCTTTTAAAACCCTATAATTACAAATCTAAAATCTGAACATCAGATAAATTATTGAAGAAATCTTCTATAGACAATGAATGATTTTGTGAATGATTTTGTAATTCATTAGTCTAAATTCTTTTAAACATTGCCTGCTGAAACATTATCTCTAAGTAAATTATTGATGTGTTCCTTTAATGACAATATTATATGCAATTCGAACACCAGCTAATTTGGCAGAAATTATTTTTTTTAATTGGCTCAACTGCTGATTGAAACCGACAATTTTTCCCTTCAAGAATCTAAAGTGATATCCCATGTACTATATGGTGACTAACATAACATAAAAAAAATTATTATTTAAAAAAAAAAAAGAATCTAAAGTGATATCCCAGACAAAACTATGAGGTGAACTAGTACTTAAAAAAAAAAAAATTACTTATCTATACAAAGATTCTAAAATGTAGGGCAGCAATATAACACAAAACTTTTTATAAAAGGACAAACATTTAGATGGATTATCAATACAACCATTTCATTAATACTTGTAAATATTATTGTAGAAAAGAAAAAAACCCCGAAATATTTGTTTTCAAAATATTTTAATGACAAACAATATATTTCTGGCAGTGAACGTGAAAACGTAATTATCTATACCTGCCATGTCATATATGTATAATAACCTTGCAACCCAGTGAGTGACAGCAACAAAGGTTTGTTAGTCACTCCCAGATCTATGCATTTTTGGCTGCTTCTCTACTGAGCTATCTACTGTGATTTGCTGAGATTATCTCTGCTAGATTTAGCTGTGATTGGCCACAGACTAAGTGTTAGGATTAAGTCTGAGCCACATGTCTTCTCATTCTAGGACACAAACTGAAGGAGCACCTCTCCTCTGGGACATGGAGTTTCATGAAAGAGGAAGAGAGCAAGAGGAGTAAATAGAAACATGCAATGCCTCTTATTGTTTCTGCTCAGAACTAGCATAAATCATCTCAGCTCAAGGAATTTCTGTGCCCTCATTCAGGAATTTATGAGGGACATTCTACCCCAAAGTTATTTCAGGTTACAGTTTCATCAAATTTTGTTCCACTATTATACATGGGTTGAATATTTTCTGTCTATAACAGCAGCCTAATGGCCGACCACCATGTATCTCTAATGCCAATGCCACACTGTTGAGGTTTTGTTATGGCAACATTCCACATCCGGTGTCACTTTCTTAAGTCTGGTTTTGTTGTAATTATGCATAACATTCAACCGGCAACTCTGTTGTTTACAATGGCTTGCATTTATGTCTTACTTCAGCGTCTGAGAGTTTACTGTGACTCTTCAGAGCTCTACTGGGTTTATCTTTGCTGGACTAGGATGTAGGAGGCAAGCTGGGAGAAACATAGCTCCATGTGAGAGTTTCCTCACTTTGGGATAGGATAAAGGAGCATATCTTATATGAGATGTGTTCTCAGGGTGGCGAATGGAAACACACAATGTCTCTACATACCTCTGCTCAGTAATGGCAAACTCTGTTCTATTTGCATTCCACTGGTCAAAAAAAAAAAAAAAATTACCTGGCTAAGGCAAAGGCCAGTGGGAAAGTAGATTTTTCCCCCACATTAAACCATGGCAAGAATGAGGACAAGAGGAAATATCATGAATAAATAATACAATCTACACACCGAGTAGAGTAGATAAACACCTTTGTATTTTTTATGTCTTTACTATTAGGTCTACTTTATTTCAAAAATAAGTAGTACTAAAAAATTATTTCATGAAGCTGGATGACACCATCCAGCTTTGAGTTGACTCATTCTGGTTTTCTGTTTTATAAAATTAATGCTATAGTCTTGTATACAACTCAAATCATCAATTTTAAATATATAGTTTTCAATCTCTACACAATAGAACAACGCAAAGAAGCTTGATGTTTCTGAAACACAAAGCTGAGACAATTATTATTAAATGATTATAATTATAGTGATGAATATTTAAAGTGCAAATGTTCCTAACAATGTTGTGCATTTGGCTTATCAATTTCTCCAACTATAGCTTGGATGTGTTGGAAGATAAAATTATTGATATTTTCTGCTCTCTAAGGGGTAGCAATAGAGAGGGTTTGAGGATTATTTATTTATTATGTTATTAATGTACACATAAGCTCATTGAAAAAACATGAAGCTGCCCTTGCCTACCTGCTTGGTGCCATGAATTTTATCATCAAAGAAGAATGTGTGCAATGATTGCAATTGCTATATTTCAGCTTTGGCAAAAATCTAGCAGTGTTATGAATCAGAATGGGTCTGTAATAATTTTGAAATGAATCTGGGCTCAAATAGTTAGACATGCCTACATGAGACATTTTGCTACTAAACTTCTTTGAATGTGACAAGTTACTAATTGCTTTACATTAATATTTTATGAAAACATGTCATAAACTAGATTTAATTTATACATTAGAAACTAAAATCCTTGTTCATAAGACTGGTCAACAACATTTATTAAGCAAACACAATGGGAATAAATATTACACATATTGCCTTTTAAACTAATGCCAATCTCAAGAATTCTAAAATTACAAGAGATGTTTTTATACCTAGCAGTGACTAAGCCCTAACCATTTGCTTAGGGAATAATGAGTGGTCTTCCAAAATGTGTCTTTCCCTCTTTCTGGTAACATGGTAATAGTATATTTCCCTCTTCCCTTGCAGTGAGGTGTGTCTACCTAAGTAATTATCAATGGAATGTGAGCAAAAGTGATGTTTTCCATTTCCATGTTTAGTCCTCAAGACAGTGGCCTTGTCCTCTCCACTGACAGAACAGTTAGGGACCATAGTTATTCAGCTTCGAGACAATGGAAATTCTTTGCGGGATGTGGCTGCACCATGAGGTGGAAGATATCCAAGTTTCTGAATGTCTATGCAGAACAGAATTGTCTTGTAAATGCTGACTATTAACTTAGAACTATTACATAAAAGTGAAATAAACTTGCCTGTTTTTTCAAACACTGTAATTATGAGGCTTATTAAACGCCAAGGAACTCATTATGGTCATTTGCTTTAGCAACAAGGCATAGTAATGTTAATGCTACCTTCTTACATAGCACATTCACAGAGAGAAGCTAAGATGGAACCCTCTCATCAAATGTAGAGTCTTTTTTTTTTTTTTCACTTTCTCCTCACATAGGTTAGGTAGTAATGTTTTTGATAATGAAAAGGATGGATTTCACTTTACATGATATTGCTAAATCACACAAAATAAATATGTCAAACATCAAAAATTACCATTGCTAAGTAAATAATGTAGAAAGCCCTATCAGTTTTGATGTTTCTCATTTAAAGTTAAAGCTAGTTATTGCAAATTTTTTTCAGCTTCATTTTTAAAGTTTATCTTTTCAAAAAGAGAATTTCAAAAATGGAATGTAGTTGAAAATTCACTAGAAAACAATCAAAATGACATCTGGAAGGATTATACACAAAGTCTAAAAATTCTCATCGATAATATACAAAAGATTTCATTCCTCCCTGTTTCAACTACTTATCTTGAAATGTAATTTTTTAAGATCCAGGGAGGATAATTGTGAAAGATGAAATGAGATGACCTATGCTTTGCATAAGAGGGGTTCTTTTCTACAGTTTACACCTCGCAGGGTACTTAGGAGCAGCAGGGAGCTAGGCACTGATGTAAAGCATAAGGATGAATACACCCTTTGGGGCAAAACATATTTGAAATCTATTAGTACTTTGTAAGTAGTGACCAAATTATTTTGATGCATAATTTGAATGACTCCTGAATTTGTTTTTTTCCCTAATTCTGACAAATAACAAAATAAAAACAGTTAATTCTTATGCACTTGCTCATTAACTTCAACTTGATGAAATAATAAGCAATGCTCAGAGAAAATACCATCACTGATGACTTTCAAGTGTCCATAGTTTGGGTTCTCCAAAGTGTAGTCCTGAGAAGCACAGGGAAAGCAGTGGGGAAAGTGGGACAGAGAAAAGCCAACGATGAGTGTATTAATGAGGAAGCTGCTCCCAAGAACAACTAAGACTCAATCCTGCCTGGGGGTGGGGCCCTCTGAAAAGCCTTGCGGACGGAGCAAACCCCAGGACTGTCTTACCAGACGCCAGGCAGACTCTAGCGCATTTCTACTAACTCTCACCCTGCACTGGTGGAGCGTTGCTCTCACTCCAGAAATGCATCTGATTTGGGGAGTAAGCTCGCAGGCAGGGGAGGGAGACAGATGCAGGCTCTGGTTAAGAAGCAGTTAGCTAGCTGGAAACTGTCTGTAGTGACAGGTGACCTCAGATGGCCCAAGGCAAATGCTCTGGTTCATCAGTAGCATCTGCCACTCTCTACTTTATAACTATTATATTGTATTTGTTTTTTTTCATCCAGTATTCATGGAACACTTTTCATTGGGAAAGAGTTCTAACTGCTTAGGAAACAACAGTCAATTAAAACAAAATCCTCATTCTTGTGGAAATTGTATTCCAATGGGAAAGACAGACATTGGGGAAAAAAACGCAAATGAACATATGATTGAGTGCTGTAGATAGAATGGTTAAAATTTCCGTAGTAAAACTATCTATATCCTCCCTGCCACTCCCCCAAGCACCTGAGGATGACAACCAGCAGGTTTGGGCTCATTGTAAGTAAATATTTTGCTCCATAGGTACCTGAAAACAATGAAACAGACTGCCACTTGAATGAATTTTTATTTGTCAAGGATAATGTAGAACAAGTAGATTATATGAAATGTTTGATTAAATGATAAACTCGTTTCTGGCTTAGAGAGAAATAATGATTTAACTTTAAAATTTGTTTAGATTCTTGGTTTTAACCTGCAAAAATTCTGACCATGTTTTAGAGTTAAAGAATAATACTAGAAATATTTCATGTCGCCACAGAATACGTTTTCATTCAAGCTGGATACACATTTTCTCGCAGAAAATCTTCTTAACTGTGTCCACAGCATAAGCATTACTTATTAAATTTCCAGCCCGCAGCATAGCACCTGGCATGTAGTATGTGCTATATTATCTACCCAAACTATATATAATGGACTCTTTTTAAGCATTAATTTAAGTGTCTTGATATTATTATTTTATAAGCATTTTAGTTTCCATATTTGTTATTAAGCCATCTTTGTATACATTTTTCTTCCACATCTATTTAAATTTTGAAAGTAAGTTAGCTGCAGGGTTTAAAGAGGAAAAAAAAATCCTAAAATTTAATTGAGAATGTTCTGTTATAGAAACTATTTAAGTCAATTTTCAATACAGTGATATTTACTTTCTATTGAAATTCATGGCTGATAGTGGAAAGCATGCCCAAAACACACAATTCCTAAAATTTCCTATATATATAAAGTGTTTTTTTGTATACAAATATCATAAAATTTAGAAGATTAAATTTATGAGATGCATGAATAATAAGTTAAAGAAGTTGCTGTCTTCTTTTGATTATTTTTCTCTGAACCAGAAAAAAAATATTAAAAAATCATAAGTCTCCAAATAAATAGTAGAGATCCTTGCCTCCAGGAATAGTTTCAATAAAACAATAGTGCTAAATATATATAGTCTCTGTTGTTTCTTCTTCTTTGAAAAATATGATGCAGATTGCTTTAAATTTTTTTTTTTTTTTAGAGAGAGAGAGTGAGAGTGAGAGCATGAGTGGCATAGGGGAAGAAGGGAAGGAAGCAGAGAGAGAATCTTAAGCAGGCTCCATGCCCAGGACAGAGCCCAAGGGAGGGCTCAATCTCACAATGCTGAGATCACTATCTGAGCCAAAACGAAGAGTTAGACACTTAACTGACTGAGCCACCCATGTGCCCCTAACCATTTTAAACAAGTGATAAGGCACACAATATTATAATGCTAATAAAGCTTCAGATTACAAGGAAATTCCTATATATACTACGTGTATACACACATACACACACATGAAGTGGAGGCTTTAGTTAAACTCTACGGTAATTAATAAAGTTTGTATAAAAGTATTATAACTTGATACTTTCAAATGAATTTTTTTTTAATTTACATATATATTATAACTGATTCCAGAAACTGACAAAACAACTACAAAATCATGGTCATGTGAACATGATAATTACTTTCTAGGAATCATTTCTATTAGATATAGAACTTTATAATAGTATTTGTCAAGCTACATTTTTTAGATTTGCATAAAATTTTGATATGTTCAAAAAAATTTATCTATATATATACATTGTACCATTCAATATAAAAGAGAAATATAAAATTGGAGATGATGTATTTCTTAATCTATATTCACAAGGTGTTCCTGGTGTTCAGTTGAGGATGACTCTGGATCTCCAATATAGATTTGTGTAGATTTGTTTTTAATGACTTGAGATTCTGAGAATAGCCTTCCTTATGATGGCATTCTCATTCCAGATTCCTCAAATAGAGGCCTGGGAGTAAGACACATTTCTGCTGCACAAATGGTTAGTGTTGAGCTATAGGGGAATGGTGGCTTGGTGTTGAATAAGCATTAAGACACCGCGCATTATGGGGGGAAAAAACTAATTCTAAGTATAATTGTGATGTTCACTGGATATGTGTTAATACTTAGCTATTTGTCTTAGACATATTCTTAAACAAGTCTGCAATCATTTATTAAGTATAAAAAGACCTTATGCCCATCCCCAAATATCTAATTATAATAATTAGATATAATCTAATATATATATTAGATATATATAATCTATATAATTAGATATAATCTAATTATAATAATTAGATATTTTACTTAGATCATATCTACAAAGCTGATGTAAAGTGGTATATTTAATCTAACAATGAAGGCAATACATGTGATGCATTCATTATATCCCAACATGGTCAAATGTTTAGACTCAATTATATTTTCTTTCATGTAACCTGGTTTTAATATATACAGAGTTCCTAGCATTGTATACTGAAAAGGCCATGGGATAAACAAACAAAAGAAACAATTCTTCCCTTCTAGTAGTTAATAACAGCTTAAAATATTTTACCTGGGGATGGCCATCATGGCAATCAAGCTTATTTTGTTTTGATGGATACTTGGTAGGACATAATTTATTCGGGTCTGAGACGAAGAAAGTAACTAGGAGGAGTGTTTCCTTCTTCCACCTCTTTTTTCATTTTCTTTGTATTTTTCATCTTTCCCACCCCAACCCTGCTTTCAGATTTCCCCTTCTTGTCTCCTTCCTTGCCCACTTCCCTCCCTCCTTCTTTTTTTTGCATAATTGTATTCTATTACAGTCAGGAAAACAAATAAGAAAACCTTGCTATTTTTCTCCCCATATAATGGTCTGTCACTTTCAATTTTACTAGCTCTGGTTTTGCTGTGTCTCCCATCAATGTGTTCTGTTAAGGATAAAGCAGATGATGGGCTTGGAGAGGTGAGGCCTCAGTTCATCATCCACTGGTGATTTATTTTTCATTTATAATTCTAAAATAACACTTGAGTAACCCACTGCTGAATATATGGCACTTGTGCCATATTGTTTCCTAGAGAGAAATTATCTTCTTTACCTCTTACCACGTAACACTTTAAAATGTTTTGAAACTCAGGCTAGCTGCCTCAAATTCACTCTGTAACACAGATGACATGGAGAAAGAGGAAGAAAGAGAAGAGGCAGGGGGAGAGATCTACTTGCATACACAGACACAGAACAGGGAATACATGGTGACTATAGTAAAATGTGAATTCCTGTCTGCCAAGTGCCAAATTGAGCTGAATTCACAGATGGAACTGAAGTGAAGGACATTAAATATTCCATAAATTGGTATTAAACACTGAATATGTATTGCATCCTGAGGTATATAAAAGAATGCCACAAATTCTTTAAATCTCTTTTCAGTGAGAGTTGGAGTGTATTCTTATTTCCTTTGAATCTGGGCTGGCTCAAAACTGCTTTGATCAATAAAGGTCCGTGTTCACGCTCTAAAACACGTAGCAACTTCTGTCTCAGCCTCTTGGAACCTGAGTTACCATGAGATGTTCAAATGTCCAACAACTTAGCTTGAGAGACCATTTGGAGAGGCCCTAAACTATGTGGAAGAAGGGTACAGCTGAGCTCTGCCTTCAGTCTTTCCTTCCCAACGTGCCGGACACATAAGCGAAGCCATCTTGAATCATCCAGATCAGTCTTACCACCAGCAAAATACTAACACTGGGGCGTTGCTACTACATGAAACACAAAAATCACCCCGGAGCTGTGCCCATATTTATACCTCACAAAACAGTGAGGCATATTAAAGTGGTTGTTGTTTAAAGCATTCAGTAGTCTGTTGCTTATCCATAGATAAGAAGATCAGGCCCTGTCAACATGAGAGGAATCTACTCAGTCTTTTAATTGCTTATATGACTACTGCATATTTTTGGCGTTGTTAGTAACATTTCATATCGTTATATTATGGTTGTGACTTGGACTGGGTCTGAGTTGAAGAAAGAGAAGAGGATTGCACTGAATGGTTCCTTCCATCAAAAAACCTCGATATATTCCCTTTCTTCCTTCCTTTGTTTGTGATTTTAGAAAGAGGAACAGGCCCAGGACAGGAGTACTGACATATAGATAGGACAATCTTAGAGGAATGAGTCAAAAGCTAGCCAAGTTGTTGTCAACTGCCTTTAGCACGGAACTAGGTAGGGTTCAAAGCTCTGTTTTAGTGAATGCATCACTGCTTATAACTCTCCAAAGAAGTTACTGGAGAAGTCATGCTCATTCAGGCAGCTCTCCATTAAGTCTGAAAACACTTTCTGTTTCAACAGCTCCCAGATCTGAGACATTGTTTCAAATTGTGCTTCAGTTTTCCTTTGAAGCTGTGTGTGTGTGTGTGTGTGTGTATATATATATATATATATATATATATATATAT
>NW_024425563.1:29933264-29951864 GCF_017311325.1 Ursus maritimus
TATATATATATATATATATATATATATATATATTGCTGCTGCTTTCAGCTTTTAAAAAAGATAAAAGGGTTGCATGAAAGTCAATTATTTTCAAAAGAGTAAGATGGAAAAACAATAATAGGAACGAAGAAGTTGGGTGAGACATAGGTTTTGTGACCTACATAAAACAGGTCAAAACATTTGAGATTTCTTGATGTCAACTGTTCAAAATGAGTTTAATAACATGTAGTCTTCTATTCCACATACATATAGAATTCTGTTCTGTGGTTGCACTGCACTGGAAAAACATCACCAAAATAAGATACAGTCTTGTGGATATTTACATCATTATCTGTCAGCTTCTGCGGGTTTACTAGGGACACATAACTATAGAGAACTTCTCCCCTGAAAAGTGCGACTAAACAGTATTTAAAAATATCTTCTCTATTGTGACCAAATAATTTGAAAAAATATGGAAAGATTAGTGGCTTATTTTGTGATCATAAAAAATACAAAGTAAAAATCAGAATTTCAGATGTCACCAGTCTATTGCCCAGTTCTCACATAATATTTCAAATACGTGAGAAAATACTAAATAGAACCCAAAATTTCATCCTTTACAATGAAAGGCCAACAATCAATCTATTGCCAAAATCTTACATGATTTTCTACTACCTGTTGGTTTGATGAAATACATAGCAAAAATAAAGAAATTTTACTACAATTTGAAATAATGACCTCTAGCAAAGGCTATTGAGTTCCAATTGAAATACTCCTTAGAACCCAGAAAAAGATACAATGTGATAAAACCACTAAAACCTGGGACACCCAGGTGGCTCAGTCCGTTAAGCATTAGGGTCCATTAAGCATGAGATCGAGCTGCCTAAGTTTCCGCAATGGCTGCGGAGCCGGGTTAAGATTCTCTCTCTGCCCCTCCCCGCTGCGTGCGTGCGTGCGTGCATGCGTGCGTGCGTGTATGTGTGCCTGCTTCTTACTCTCCCTCTGCCACTCCTTCTGCTTGTGCTCTGACTCTCTATCTCTCTGTCAAATAAGTAAGTAAAATCTTAAGAAAAAAAAAGAAAGAACATTTACGTTAGAAAAGTGTACTTGTAAATTCTTTCTCTGCCCTGTTAACATGTAAATCTTTTTAAAAAGCCTCTTGCCAGTTTTACAACCAAAAATGTTTTTCTTGAGGACCTGAGAGCTGTCCTTTGAAATGTGCTTATGAAGGAAGACAGAGTACCTATCAGGAACCAAACTTCAGTGGGAGCCTTGGTCCATGTTGTAAAAACCATTTCCTGCTGTGAAGACAAGAATAGGTTTTTTTTTTTCCTGTGGGGAAAGCCAATTAGCAAACACAGGTGGCCTAAGACTTCCCCCCAAACTGTCCAATCCTTTATTTCAAGCAGGGCTGAGCTTAGACTGAGCTCTGGACTCTCTGTCTTACTACAATAGTCTGGAATAAATCCTCCTTGCCTGTCCACTTTGTTCACTGCAATCTTTGCTTTGACACCACACTTACATTGGAAAAGGAAGGGAAACCTAGAAGTTGTACAGAGGTTGGGAAAAGAATGAGGAAGAAAGAGACGGAAAGAATCTTCTACCCCAGGTCTCCTATGCATAAGTCAGCCCTACACTAGGGAGAGGGAAAATCTATGACTTTAAAGTGAGATTTACATTTTAAATTGGATTCTACACTGGAGCCATCATGTTAATATCTCAACCTGAGTTATAATTACTGAGATAAAATTTGTTTCTGTAACTGAAAGAGTTCTGAAAGTGATGGCTTCTATTTTAGCAGCCATTCACGGCAGGGAAGGAAGATTAAACAATTTATTTAAAAGTACTTGTTAGATAAAAATATAGATACTTCTTGATGTACACTTTCAAGTTCAGTACATTTAATCAGATATTTAAATTGCTTTTTAAAAAGTACACCACTTACAGTATTAGCACGGGAAACTAAGTATAACTCTTAACAAAATATGTATGGGACTTTATTGGGAAAAAAACAAAATAAATGAAAAAGTATACTAAAATTCATTATTAGAAGACAGAGTATTGGTATGTTAATTATCCCCAAATACATCTTTTATTTTTATTTATTTATTTAAAGATTGATTTATTTTGGGGGTGGGTAGGGGAAGAGGGAGAGGGAAGAGACTCGAGGGGAGTCTAACACAGGACTTAATCTCATGACCTTGAGGTCATGACCTGAGCTGAAATCAAGAGATGGATGCTCAATCGACTGAGCCACCCAGGCACCCCAGATTAAAATTCAAATTAGACTACCAATGTTTTTCCAAGCTTTTATAATTTTTACTCCAAAATAATGCAATCCACATAGATTAAAATAGATTGTATATGAAAAGTAAAATTTATAGAATAAAATATAGGGACTTATTTTAATCTTTTCCAGTAAGGGAAGACTTTTTTTAAAAAAAATGTAAGCTCTATGCCCAAAGTGGGCTTTGAACTCACGATCCTGAGATCAAGAGTCAAAAATTACATGCTGTACCTACTGAGCCAGCCAGGAACCCCAAGGGAAGACTTTTTAATAAAAGATATAAAAACTACAAAGCCTGTAGGGAAAGATTGGTGAAACACATATCAAAAGCCAGAACACTTAATTAAGAAGAAATATGAATAAGGTGGAAACAAGGATATGTTTTTTTATACCAGGAAAATGGCAGTGCACAAGACAGATCTAATCTGTGCATCAAGGAATTTCAACATTGATTCAAGCATTGATTCAACATTGAAACTGGATTCAAGCCCATCTTCTTTAACTCCAAGCTCATGGTTTTTCACTACATAAAAGTAAATATTTTTGGGTAAATCTAATTTGTGCTTTATTTTTTTTCCTTATAGGTCTCTATTTGCCCTCTAATAAAGTAATTGATCAAAATCTCCACCTTGCAAAAGAAATTCAAACTTCATATATTCTGTAAATAATTCAATTAAAATCTAAATTATCCAGATGAACTATTTCTCTTCTGTATATCAGTTTGTTGATGGCCACCTGTTTATACTGTGCTTAGAAAGCTGCCAAACAAATATATCCTTTCCACTTCGTGATAGGAAACAATTTCCAGGCCATCACCTTCCACATTATGTTTCATCTTGGCATTAATTTTAATGAAATAATAATGTACTTGGCTCCAGAATATCATCTACCATCCAACGATCTCCACGTATGTAACAAACATTAATTAAGTAATACAATAGCTCTGTAAGAGAAAATATCATTATCACAATCCTGGAATTGAATAGATTGTTGAACAGGGAAAATAATGAAGGGGAACCCATTCTGAACTAATCAGAAGGGGGCAGGTTGCCAGCTTGAATCCTTTCAGTTCATTACCTTACTCAAAGAAATAGAAAAAGGGTTGGGGATGAGTAGGGCTGAGCTCAGAAGAGAAGGAAACCCAATCCTGACACTGGGGTAAAACATCTTACTCCTTCACTTAGTTTAGTATATGAATTCCCTATCATAATACATTTAAAAAGATATTTGGTCGACAATTTAAGAAACCTAAAAGCATTATGTTTAAAATCACAAAAAAGCCCCCTAATTCAAACTAGTTCTTAAAAGAAAGACATCTGTAACTGAGGAAACTAGTTGAATACCAAGCATATACAAATCAATTAATAAAAACAAACAGTAAACAAAAAACAAAAAAACCCCAACCAAACAAAAAAAAACATTCTGGCTGCTGAAAATGACTCAAAATTCCCATTCTGATATTAATTAGATAACTGCTTATGAAATACAACATATCTTTAATATAAAGTACAAAGTCAACATTGTCAAGGGAAGTCACTTATCTGTAAATGAAAAACATGAAATTTAGTTTTTTTTTTTTTAAATAAAAAGTGTCTGTGTACATGAGGCTTTTAATTGCTGGGTTAAGAAATCACTATGATCATTTTCCATTTGGCATGGTAACATTTGATTCTTCTGAACCCAAGGCCAAAGATAGCTGCTATCTCAAAAGAAAGGGTCAAATAAGAACTTCACTAATATGCTATCCACACCTAACCCATTTATTTATAAGAAAGATGTCTCATTCTCTTTATCACGCAGCTTTATTGTATTTAACTTTATCTAACTTTAATAAGTGCTGGATTTGGGGCACTTCCACTATAAAAAATTTCACACATTTTGCTGATTTGTAATTGGCAGTTCTTCTCAAAAGTAAAGCTCTGAACATCAGAGTAAAGGGGCTAATGTTTTGCTCAGATATTATATTACATTTGCTTTCCCTGTAGCTCTTGTAATTTGTAGAGGTGTTTTGTGTTTATATGAAAGATGATCTTAGAATGACTTCTATCCTTTTACGCATAAGGAGTTGAAAAATGCTGAATGAAGATGAGATTGGTCATTAAGCTATAGAATATACAGGGGATGTTCTACTGCATTTCTGCATTTGGATTACGTCATCCAAGAAGAGTTTCTGTTATTTTGATTGCCTTTTCAAAAAATACTTGACAGCTGCATGCTCTGTTACAGTAGTAAAGCAAAATAGTAAAGTTAAGATCAATCTCTTGAATAAATGCTAATTAAAGTTTATTGGGAATTCTAAACTGCTTAATATGAGTTAATCTGAAAGGAGAAGTGTTAATGTTTTAAGTGTTGTACTTAAAAATAGAAAGGTAAAGTGACTTTTGCTAAAAAGCTCAATTACTTGAAACATATCTCAAAAACTGCTTTTTGATACCTTTTACCTGAAACTTTATCTTGACTCTATTTATTTATTTATTTTTATTTATTCTTTATTATATTTATAATATATATATAATTATATATATATATCTATATATTATTTATCTATTCTCATTTTATCATTCTTAATTTGGCTAAAACATTACACATATAGACCTATTACTTTAAGACACTTACTTAGGAATCAGGAATTTTGTGGAAAGAACACAAGTAAAGAGGAATCAATATTTTCTTGTTTAAAATATTAATCATAAATACTTAATGCCTATTAAACAAGCTTTTATTAGGCATGTGGCAAATGGTTGCTACATATTTGCTCATTTAGTCCTTATAGAATCCTGTGAGATAGGCATTATACTAAAGTTAACATTATTGTATCTACGTATCTGAGGAATAGGCACAAAGCAAAAACGTAATATACCCAAAGCTACAAGAAGCAAGTGACAGATCTGTATTTTGAGCACAATACTGGATTGTGTCTCACTAAGTAAGCGGGATCCAAGAGGATTTCCATCACCCGTAGGATAGATTAGGGAACATGGCTAGCTCTAGTTTCCTGAAACTTACAGATTCGAAGGAGTGAAACAGGACTTTGGTTTTCAATATTAGATAAGAAAATCTTAGGTCTAGATTTTAAGACACAAGTGATAGTGTCTGTATCTGAAAAGGCCTGATAAATGTTGAAGAAAATTATAACATTGACATTTTTTCTTAGTAATTATATTTTTCAGTGTTATTTATATACTTTTTTAAAAAAGATTTTTTAATTTATTTGAGATAGAAAGAGAAAGCACTAGCCAGGGGAGGGGCAGAGAAGCAGACGCCCCAGTGAGCAGGGACCCTGTCGTGGGACTCGATCCCAGCACTCTGGGATCATGACCCGAGCTGAAGGCAGATGCCCAACTGACTGAGCCACCGAGGTGCCCTATTTATATACTCTTAAGTCAAGTATCTGTCTCTGTTCCTAGGATCCTGGGAAGGAAAATCTCTTCTGTCTCTCATAGATGATCACATTTCTTCGATAAGAAGACTTGGATAAATTGATCACTGTGATTGTGTGTGGTGGAATAACTGTAACTGGTAATCTCAACTAAAAATTATAGTCAGAATGACATTCTATACAATGCGAATTAAAAAGCTCTAGGCTACTGATGCTAAGCGTAAAGTAAAGTATACAGCAACTGACTTTCAGGTTATAGTTATCATTCAATAGTCAAATTCTATGCAATACTTAAAAATCTTACAGGAAAACTCTAGAGCATTTAAAATAGTATTAAATGCTTCGACAGAACAGTACAACATAAAATTGTAAACTAAGGCAATATTGTGGCAATCAGGGCAAATTACGCAACATGCCTGAGTGTCTGCATATTAAGCAGAACTACTCTGCGGTGACTGGTGCCCAAAACTAGCTCATTCTGGTTGCAAGAAAGTCTTCTAATTGTTGCACAGATCCTGTCACACATAAAACTTTCCGGGTAACACAGAAGGTTGCTTTTTTTGTTTGCTGACTAATTTTTTCCCTTCTTTTGAAAAAAAAATTGTTTTGCTAGTAGTATCTACAGGTTTCATTCAAGTAGAGCAGATCAGTATTTATTAGGAAAAAACTAAATTGCACAAAGTAAAATGTTGCTTGGCAATATAGTTTTCTTAATTAATTGACATACTATTAGTAACTATAATTAGTATTTTTCAACATTGCTCCATTTGAGAGTACAAATGTAATTATGACAAAATATCTTGGTCCTAAATTTTATTCTTATTTATATTTTTAGAGAGAGGGAGAGAGAAAAAGCACAAGCAAGGGGGTGGGGCAGAGGGAGAGTAAGAGAGAATCTTAAACAGGCTCCACACCCAGCGTGGAGCCCGACACAGGGCTCGATCTCACAACCCTGAGAGCATGACCTGAGTCAGAATCAAGAGTTGGACTCTTAACCAACTGAGCCACCCAGGCGCCCTCTTGGTCCTAAATTTTAGTTTCTATTGTTCATGTGCCCAGTAGACAGGTTAGCTTTTTAAAAAAGTACAATCATGGTATTCATTTAAGCTTTGCCATATACAACCACTACTCAAGATTGTAATCTAATGAAATAATATTGGATTAATTAACACATCAGTAAAGTTCTTATTTCACTGGCCAATTTATTACATAATTTCAGAAATCATGTTCTGTTGATGCTTCCCAAAATAAACAATGACATTTATGTACAGCATTTCCTAGAATTAAGAAGAAAATGAAAAAGAGGAGGAGGATGTGAAGAAGGAACATTATAGGATGTATCCTATATAAGGTATTATTTT
Organism: Ursus maritimus; assembly: GCF_017311325.1. Classification (NCBI taxonomy): domain Eukaryota; kingdom Metazoa; phylum Chordata; class Mammalia; order Carnivora; family Ursidae; genus Ursus; species Ursus maritimus. The sequence goes on from NW_024425563.1 coordinate 29,940,271, forward strand.
CATCACATTTCACTAAACAAGGAGGTACTAGGTGCACAGAGAAGCTACATAACTCCCCCCCCAAAATCACACAGGTAGTAGAACTGAGATTTGAATCCCCATGATCAAGCTCCAGGACCTATGCTATATCACCCTTTTAATAACTTAGGAAAATGCTGCTTTCCTAACACTTTACCTTCATAGTTCTGTGAACTCTTTTTGAACACAAGAATCTACTGATCCAGAAACAGAATATTTTTTAAAATTATTTTTAATTATTAAATTAGTTTTTAAATTACTTTATAAATCACATTGTCCATTCCCGTGCTGGTAATCTTTCATGATGAAAACATATACTAGTAAGATAATCTATGAGTATCCCATAGCCTTGCCTAGATATATAAGTTATATATAAGTATATAAATACACACACACACACACACACACACACACACACACACATTGTGCTTGGCCAACTGAAATAAACAACATAGGAAACACTTGATTTTAGAATCAATCAGAGTGACTTTAATTCTGAGCCCTGTAGATTTTCTGAAATTAGTATAGGGACCCTAAGGTCAAAAAAAAAAAAAAATTGCTTCAAGATCATGATTGCCTATAGTAAGGGTCGGATAATACAGGCTGTACCCTGAAAAATATATAATAAAACCTTTTTCATCTAATAACTATTTTACTGGCAACTACTGTTGCTAAGGGCTGTGCTCTGTCCTGAGCAATACAGTGCAGATACTCCATTCCTTGTCCGTAGGGAGTTTACAATTTAATAGGGGAAGGCAAGCATTTAAGAGATCGATTAAGTGTAGTATCTGCCTAAAAGGTAAAGGGCAGACGGGTAAGGAAGCAACTGCTACTTAGGAGAGCAGATTCAGTCTAGGATGCTCAGGGAATCAAGAGCATTGAGATCCGAAGAGCATAATTATCAGCTAAAGAGATTTGAGGGGATGGTAGGGGGAGAAAAAGGAGGAGAATGTTCCAAACGAGTGCTACAATACTTAAAGAATTGCAAAACAGAACAGCATGGAAGGAAGAATCTTCAAAGTGCACGAGGATTCTTGAATGCTAATCTAGGACTAGATGGTTAAACACTTGAGGGACTCTAACTGCTGTCAGTCAGACATCTCTGTGCTTCATTTGCACTTCTGCAAAGGATAGAGAGGCTTTCGCAGCGGGCCTTGAAGAAGGCCATGGTGTAAGAGGGCAGAATTCTTGCCTGCTTTACCCTGCGCTGGGCTCCTAACTCCCCAATAGAATCCCACTGTCCCTACGATTTGGCCTCATAAAGCAGCACCCTTTTTCATAGGAGGAGCAAGCTGTCAGAGCTTACTCCTTTCAGCTCAAGTGACTGAGTATTACGCTCCTCCCCGCCGCTGCCACATGTCCCACTTGGAAGCACTCTTTGCCTCCATGTCTTTCCCTGGATGATGTAGCAGAGCTGATTGTTCAAGAGAAAATCAAACCAGTCCCTGGGGTCAGAAAGATGAGCTTCCAATTTCTTCTTTTTCTTCCAGTACAGAATCATTTTCTCTGTGTGTGCATGTGTGTGTGTGTGTGTGTGTGTGTGTGTGTGTGTGTCGGTGTCTTTGTGTGTGTAAGAGAGCTGAAAGGCTGCTCTCCACATAAGTCATGTTGAAGAGTATTCTAAAAAGGAACTGATTGTGTTTCTGAGGAAACTAGTCTCTTAAAATGTTTAGGATCCTTGGACTTAAAGAAAACAAACTTGAATTCAGAAATTAGTAACACACATTGGCTTGCATGGTAAAAGCTACAAGCTATCTACCAAAATCTTTTTTCTTGTTTTTCACCTGGGCACACAGCAAAAGCTACCACCCCAACCTTTACTGCAGTTAGAAATGGCTATAAAACTCGACTGTAATTAAAGTATTGTGAAGGGAGTGATACATGCTACCTTTAGGACAGATACTTAAATTTTTCTATGCCTATCCCTCCATGCTCTTTCCCCTTCTGTTGCCTACAATTAGAGAAGACACATATTGAAGATGGAAGCATTCTTATTGGTCTGGGATTCCAAATGAACCCTTGGAGCAAGACTCCCTCACCCTAACCGCCCCCCCACCCAACTGCCCCCCCCACACACTTTTCACTGTCTTAGAAAACTGGCCCTGCCCTATCAGATGACAAAGAAATATGTTGTTCTTCCCTTGAGTCTGTAACATTTTGTTATTAGCTTGGGTAGCTTAGCCTACCCTGACACAGAATCTCTAAGTTCTCATTCCACATTTGTGAAACATTTTATATTACAGATAAATAAAATTTGTAGCCTATTAATATGATTCATTTACCTTTTGAGCAATTAAACTCCTTTGATAAGATAAAAAATAATTCATTGTATATTTACTTTGTGGCTAATATTTTAAACTCATATAAGCGAAACCTAGAAAATAATATTCTTCCCCTGAGAAAAATGTTTTCTTTTAATGGAGAGTTCTTTTATAGGACTATTGTTTGGCTGAAGCGCCCTACTACTCTTAACCATGTATTTCAAATATATGAAATTGAGTTCTTAAAATACTTCTCTATAACTCTTAGAACAAGGATTCAAAATGATAAAACCCTAATTTGGACCTGAAATTTTCTCTCATATTTCAACACATATTATTTAAGTATGTTGGACTTTAGTGTGTTCTTCTGAAGCATAGTTATCAAAGTTTTTTTTACATAAAATTTTAAACATTTTAAAAATGTAAGACCTATTAATAAGCCATAGTGTTGTATATTATTAAAATATCTTTGCACCTAATTGGAAAATTATTAATACTGGTCATGATTCTAAAGTTACTAAAGTATCCCAAGATGTTCTGGAGGAGCTCTGATTTATCAAGCTGTATATATTATGCCATGAACATTCAAGGTCAAGGTCACTGGCAGCCGTTGGTCTAGAGCTATGCATATGAAGGAGTCTTATGAACTTCCACTATATATGCCAAGGCAAATTTCTTCCATTCCATTATCTTACTTTTTGTACAAATAAGCAAAAAACAAAACAAAAAAACCCAAAAAGCAAAAAACAACAAGCTCATAAAAATTCTTTCTTTGGTTAGTCATGATCAAAATACTAAAATACCTACAAGCATCTTTTATCAAAGAGAACTTTTATTAAGGATAAGTTTCCTGAAAAAAAAAAAAAGAATTATGCATCATTTAGCTTGAAATAAACTTAAAAATTGGAAACTGGTTTTCATGTGAAGTGAATTCCATTTTTTTCCTCTTAATTCAACAGTTTCTTGTTTGTTTAATGTAACTTGTTACAACTCAACTAAGCCAATTTTAATGCCATCTAAACAAGTCACCGATTTCTTCTTGTGTCCTAAACTGAAATTAGAAGCAAAAAAAATTTGGGGGGGGCGCCTGGGTGGCTCAGTCATTAAGTGTCTGCCTTTGGCTCAAGGTGTGATCCCAGGGTCCTGAGACTGAGCCCCGCATAGGGCTCCCTGCTCTGCTGGGAGCCTGCTTCTTTCTCTCCCACTCCCCCTGCTTGTGTTCTCTCTCTCGCTGGCTGTCTCTCACTCTGTCGAATAAATAAATTAAATCTTAAAAAAAAAAAAAAAAAGAAGCAAAAGAATTTTGTTGCCTATGCATTGATTTTGAGAGTCTGGAAACTGTTTTTGTTGTTGTTGTTGTTGTTCTTTTGTTTTGTTTTTTAATTCAGGAAAGAAAGTCACAGGAATCTCAGAAAGTAGAGAAGGCAGTAAATACAGATTCTCATACGTTCATGAAATCAAGCACTCATTATCAATTCTTTGGCAAGGACTATCTCAATTTGAAATGGCCCCCTGAACTCCGATAAATATATATCCACACAAACATTCATGCATAAACACATATAAACAATAAAAAATGCTCAGATACCAAGAGTAAACTGATATTAACAAATAGTTTAAATCAAATGATATTGAAAATCTTTCTAACATTTGCCTCTTTTTTGTGTTAAAGAAAAAGAATGAAGAACAACATAGTATAATGATTATTAACTTCAGGAAGAGAATAAAATGTGAGGAGATATTACTACATACTATGGGTTAGCCACAGTCATTGAAACTATATGAGTGAGTTGGGATTCTTGAAGCAGAATAGGAATTTGTGTATAGGTGGCAGACTGGGCACGTGCATTTATTACTCCTTTCAACCAATTTTCAGTTAAATTCCTTTGAATTAGCAGAAAAGATATTCCTTTTAAATATATAATAGCAATATAACAGGAAACAGTAAAGGTAACAAACCTAGAAGATAGAAAAACAGATGAGATCAGGTTTGGAAAAGGAAAAAGTCCTATTAGCCAAAACAGGTACAAAATAGGACTGTTGTGTAGGTAAGAATAGGCTTTGCCACAGAAGCTACTGAGAAACATCAGGTTCAGTTTATATCAACTAAAAGTGAGCTGTGACAAGATTTTATGAATACCTAATTGAAGGACTGCTTAAGAAATAGATCAATCACTCAGTGCTATAGGAGTAACTGGATTGTTATGTTTACCTCCAGATAAACTCATAAACTCAAGGTGGTGGGAACTTTTTTTACTGTTATGGGGGTCAGAGACAGAAACAGAGCAGCAAAGCTTAATATAAATCTGGATTTTCACAATAGATATGGAGAGGTAATGGGTGAGGAGAAAAATCAGCCCCATTGCTGAAATGTACTTAAAAACCATACTCCAAGTAAACCTGTTCTTAATTTGGTCATTATAGGAGTCTCCATCTGGCTCCCTATGTCCACAACATGAAGGGAAACTAGTCTGTAGTACAAAGCAATACATCTCAAGATAATTGGGCAGTATTACTAAAAGTAAATATGGGGGAGGGGGCTGGGTGGCATAGTCGGTTAAGCGCCTGACTCTTGGTTTTAGCTTGGGTCGTGATCTTGGTGTCATGGGATCAAGCCCCATGTGGGGCTCCATGCTCAGTGCAGAGCCTGTTTGCGACTCCCTCTCCCCCTCTCTCTTGCTCTAAAATAAATAAATCTTTTTTTTTTAAGATTTTTTATTTATTCATTTGAGAGACAGAGAGAACACAAGTAGGAGGAGAGGCAGAGGGAGAGGGAGAAGCAGACTCCCAGCCTAGCAGGGAGTCCGACATGGGGCTCGATTTCAGGACCTGGAGATCATGACCCGAGCCGAAGGCAGATGCTTAACCATCTGAGCCACCTAGATTCCCCTAAAATAAATAAATCTTTAAAAGTAAATATGTATAGGCGCTTTGAATGAATATTAACATTTTTATAATGGAGGAAGCAGCACTAATGTTATTAGGGCACTGATAAAGTACAGTATATCCTTACAAATCAATACCATCCTATCAAACAATTGTGTCACATGGAGATGAAAATAAGAACAATGGAGATGTTATATATCTTGATTGGAGGAATAGTTATATGGGTATATACACTTGCCAAAAGTCACCAAACTTTAATTTCTATATCTTCCTGAATATAATTATATATAATTATATATAATTATATACCTCAACAAGTAAAGCTAACAGAGAATCCATCATGAGTTTTGTTGAGATATGTTAGGAGATCTGAGGACAAAATATTTTGTGCTATTTACACCTTAACAAAAAGGGAGGTGCTTATAATAGCAGAGGAACAAAGAATAACACGAAAATTTAAAATATATAAATGTATGACAGAGATGAGAATGTAAATTAAAGATTTTTCCTACCCCAATAAATGAGAGGAGAAGATTATTTTGATAAGAGTACCTGAGAATGAGCAGTTAATCACTGGTTCTTCACATGGCCACTCATTAGAATCACTTGGTAAACTTTAAAGGAACTACTGATGCCTGAGTCTCATTCCCAAAGGCCATAATTCAATTGGAGGAGGGTATCACCTGAGCATTAGGAGTAGGAGTATTGAACACCTCCTGGGTGATATTAATATGTAGCAAATTTTAGGGACCAACAATTAATCATTCTCGGCTTGACTGAAGCCGGTAGAATGAAATTCACTTACCTAAAGTTAAACAAAGATGGCTTTAGAAGCACTGATGTGTTTCATGTATTTCATGATGTATATGATGTAGAAGCATAGAAGAACACTGATGTATTTCAGATTACTGAATAGACGCTGTTGACATAGATAAATGATTTCACACACACAAACCGTTAAGAGGTGGGTATGGGGATCCATCTTTTCGTGCTACTTAACTAAATGATACGAGATTTGCTAAAGAAGCTACATTTCTTAAGATGAATGAAGATCACCACTTCTCCTCAATCAATAGATCTGTTCTCATTCTGTCTTAACCTCTCTTGTATTACCTACTCTGACACAAAGATACTTACAGGGACATTAACTGAAACAGAGTATACGGGTTTTTAAACCTTCTTCCAGATACCCACTTCTGCACCCCATATCATGACTGAAGTATGCAAATGGAACAGAAGAATACCTACTGACCATCTCTGAAACATTCCTCTGGTAACCTCACACTAACATCCAAATATGACAGAGTTCTGGTGCATGGGTGGAACTTCTCCTCAGAAACACTGTTAAGAAACAGTCCTCCATCTCCAGGGACCAGTTAACAATGAAGAGATATGCAGAAAAGCATGTTTGATGACCAACTCTTAATCTTTTCTCCAAGGGATGGGGGCTGATTTCAATTACTAATCCAGAACGAGCTATTCTTGCTTGTTCTCCAGCCAACATCTCTGTGTGCCCAATCACAATGATTTATACCCATGATGGAAGGACTAAACTCACAGGGGTAAGATAATCTTATCATGTGAAAGCCAAATGCAGATAAGCTGATTATCATGGAGGGTTTGAAGCAAGAGAAACTGGATACAGAACTCTAAACATTTCTTATTATCAGCAAATGTGCACAGCAGCTGCTGGTAATCACCAATCACAACAAGCAGATAAACAGAAAAGGGGAAAATATTGTGGATGCACCCAAATTCCAAATCTTGGCACCTAACTGAATTTAGCACAGAGCATCAGCATGAATTCAAATATGTGTGAATCACAGTAATCATGTGAAGTGCTAAATCACACATTTCATGGTTTATCCAAGCTATCAAAAACACCAAATTCCATGTACAACAAGTTCTACCAAGCTTTTAAGGGTCAAACTTCTAGAGTCTCTCTCTCTCTCTCTCTCTCTCTCACACACACACTTTCCAACAACATGATTTGCTACAGTATTAGCAATTATTAAACAAAAAATTAGTATGTATAAATCAGAGATACTGATGAGAACATTAATCAAAATTGGCAAAATACCAATTCAAAGAACTATATATGTACATATATTTATACATGTCTATCCATCTATCCATCCACATAGACACACACACACACACACACACACACACACACACACATATATAATCAGAAAATTTACTTTCCAATATCTATTAAACTTACCAACAGGCCAAATAAACTCATAGAGTTCATTACATAGGGAAAATCAAGCACAGTAAAGGTCAAAGTGAGAAAGCCTTGCAGTGATAGAATTGTTCCATTTTTTACTTTGGTGGTGTTACACAAACATACTTGTGTTAAAATTATATAAAACTAAATACACACACACACATGCACACAATACACAAATGTCTGAGTAGATCTGAGTAAGATCAGTAGATTAGATCAATGTCAATATCCTCATTGTGATATTGTGCTTTTGTGAGGTATCTGCTATAGGGGGATACTGGATAAAGGGCATGCAGGATCTCTGTATTATCTCTTTCCACTGCATGTGAATCTACAATGATCTCAAACTAAAAGTTTTACTTAAAACTGAAATGCAAATCCAAAAATAAAGGGAAGCACAAATTGTTACAGGGTGCATAGTAGGGCTATACAATCTAAATTGGTAGGTTAAAGAGTTTGAGTAGAAAGAAATTAGCCAATTAGCAAGTAAAATTAAAGCAGTCCAGCCTTAAAGATCAGTTTATGCAAACAATGTAGTTTAGTCTGGAATGTACTGTGTTTCTGAGTTGTTAAGTAATTTTGAAAATCCTCTAGGCAAGAAAGATGAGATTCTGTTGGTGAAAGAGTTACTGGACAATTATTTATGGAATATGTGATGACATTAATGCTTATGGATCCAAACCTTAAAAGATATGTGAAGCCCTTTAAAACTTGTATCTGGAGACACTGAAATGATCTAAAGGCCATAATAGTGAATGGCATGGATGAAGCTAAGCTGGAGGCATGAGCAACATAAATAGTTGCAAAAATCCACGTGAAATTCAAAACAGAGTGCCTGTCACAAATTGGGAACTGGACAAATATTTGCTGAATGAAAAGGAAAGGGTGGTTGTAGAAATGGTAAGAAGGGCATGTATAGCCTTCCCTGAATATCCATTCGATATAAATGGTGTTGTAGACAAAGTAATCAAGATGACTCCTAGATTTCTCCTTGGGATAATTCAGAAAGAAATGACTCCAGGGTTACAGATATGCATCTTAAGTGCTTAATTATACCCTTTATCTCCATATAAACATGAGTGTTAGCTTGTAACTCCTTTTCTCCTTTCTTTCTCCTTTCTCTAATGGAATATTGGAATACACTTTGTATTGGAAAAATTGAGGGGACATCAAAGATTACCAGGGGACAAGATAAGCAATTTCAGTTCTTTTGGTTTAGAGTATCTCAAACCATGCTAAGGCGTCCAAAAATTTTAAGATTGTATTACATTTTTCATTTCACTTTGGAAAGAAGTGTACACTACACTTTTTGTTCCAAGTATTCAAATAATATGTCCTCCTGGAAATCAAGAGTATAACAGTCACCTGGACTTCATAAGCAATGACCCTCAATAATCTGCAGTGCTTTGAAGACTGCCAAGTAGGTGGCAAAAACACTAATTTTAACTTCAAGATAACATACTGCATTTCTTTTATGATATCCCTGCAGTGGTGAAAATGGAAATTATTGACTCTGGGAACCAGGCCTACAGTGCTGTTAATCACTGTATTGCTATTAATTGATTTCCTTAGGAGTAAGCCAGATCCAGGACACTACTTATTAGACCTCTCACCCACTTGTAATATAGTGATTTTGATATTCCTTACAGAGTTTTTAGAGTAAAACGTTTGGTTTTCAGAACAGAGATGCCTTTGTATGAAACAAATAAGAACGCATCAGTTTAAACTATACAGTAATGGGTTTACTCTTTGAATGAGACTTGAATTGTTCTTTTCTTCTTGTCAGTGTTATCATAAACAATTTGAGAATACTCATTCAGTTCAGTTACTTTGCATGTATGTGCACAAACCTCAAGACCTTTTATTATTTTGAAATAACACTGAGGGACCTTGCTACTTTGTCTAATATACCTAGAGAAATCATTGCACTTTGTCAAACAAAGCACCCAAATTTCTAAAAGCTAGAAGCTAAAAGCCACTACTTTATTTTTTTTTTCCGCAATCCATAACTGGCAATGGAAAGGATGAGATTAGATATTAAATAAAAGTATAATTCATAAGAAAAAATACATAATGGTACATTCGAAATAATAGAACACCTATGCTGGCATGAATATATTTATGGATGTATTTAAACAATGAACATATGTCTATCTTAACTAGGTAAAATCGGAGGACTATTATCCAACACCTTAGAAAGTCTGATTGATTGATCATTTTGCCCTTTTTCTTAATAGACTATTACAGTAGTAGACAAAGGAAGAAATAAAGTGCCCAACCAATCGATCTGTATCATATTGGAAAGGTCAAAATAGAATTGTACATTACTACTGTCAGAAACATATAAAACATTAACATTTCCATACTATATTCTCATCACGGAAATTGTAATGGGGACTGAAAAAGACACAATATCCCTCCATTCTTATGATCAAAATAGCTATTAAGTTGGAAATGGAATGACATAAATCTAATCACAGGAGAGGTGCTAACTGGAAGAAAATACTATGGGTTCATTCCCTTCTTTTGAAGGATCTTGAGGTCTCACTCAAGCCATCCTACATGAACTTGGATAGCTTTTCCACAAGAAACACTGAAACTGACATATTTGTACCCACGACTTACACAATAACATCTGTTAGAAATAGACCAAGGCATAACAAAATACTAAGTAATAATAAATGTAATAAATATGACAAATAAATATAATAATTAAGAACATCAATAACACTTTGTGAGGCGTCTGGGTGGCTCAGTTGGTTAAGCAGCTACCTTCAGTTCAGGTCATGATCCTGGGATCAAGCTTCCTGCTCAGCAGGGAGCCTGCTTCTTCCTCTCCCTCTGCCCCTGGCCCCCCACTCATGTTCTCGCACCCTCTCTCAAATAAATAAATAAAATCTTTTTTGAAAAAAAGTCTATAACAGTTAAAAAAAGAATTACATTTTGTATCTTGTTAAAATGAGAAAGTATAGAACCTTGGAAAGAACTATATATAAATGTAAATATTCTATGAATGGCTTCAAATTGAATAGCTTATGATATGTTTAAATATTTCTTGTAATTATTAGCTATGTAACTGTGTTATTCAGAAAGGACTATAAAAAATGCAGTATTTCTAGGGGTGCCTGGGTGGCTTAATTGGTTAAGTGTCTGACTTTTGATTTCGGCTCAGGTCATGATCTCAAGGTCATGAGATTGAGCCCCAAGTTAGGCGTGGCTGGGCATGGAGCCTGCTTGAGATTTCTCTCTCCCTCTCTCTCTGTCCCTCCCCCCTCTCTAAAAATAAATAAATTTTAAAATTATAGTATTTCCTAGTAAACTCTGTATTAATATAATATCAACTCTGTATTGTATTATGTGGGATTTTTTAAAGTCATAGTGTGTACATGAGTTGTACACACATGCACACATACACCAAACCATGAATTACGTTACTTATTTAATATGCTTAAGAGGACAAAACCAGTGGATTCACAGAGCATATTTTTTTTTTTTTAGAGATATGAATTCTAAGAAGCTTGAAAATCTGCGGTCCTTCTTAGCCTTGAAAACAGTTTGTATTCTTTTTCTGCATCCTGGCGATTCAGTTTAAGTTGAAATTTATGTAGCAAACATCTTATCATGATTCCTACCTCTGAAGAAACTCAGTAATGATACTTGCACTGGAGGCTTCATTGTTATCTTAAAATACCCTTACTTTGGAAAAAAAAATTAGGTATTCAACTCAGCATAATTGCTGAAGACACAATATTTATGAAAATGAAAACTTCCAGCAAAATTTTTGTTTTTGAAAAAAAATTAACTTGCAGGGGCGCCTGGGCGGCACAGCGGTTAAGCGTCTGCCTTCGGCTCAGGGCGTGATCCTGGAGTTCTAGGATCGAGCCCCACATCAGGCTCCTCCGCTAGGAGCCTGCTTCTTCCTCTCCCACTCCCCCTGCTTGTGTTCCCTCTCTCGCTGGCTGTCTCTCTCTCTGTTGAATAAATAAATAAAATCTTAAAAAAAAATTAACTTGCATTAAAAAATCAAATGTAAATCAATAAATATTTGAATGCCTAGAAAGTACAGCACTTATGTATTATGAAATACACATATGATAAAAAATAGGGAATATTCCCAAGGAGTTTATAATCTAGTACAGGTATAATAAAAAAAGCTGAATACCATTAATACTACAAAAAACATTAAAATATACAGTAGG
>NW_024425563.1:29951869-30154378 GCF_017311325.1 Ursus maritimus
TAGGGAAAGTGAGAGGAAAAAGAGGTAATACATATGAAAATATCAGAAAATGCTTCATGAAGGAAGTGAACAGGGTTTAACAAGCAGAAATGTCAGAAGAGAAAGCTTGAGATGGATACTCCAAATGAAAAAATTAGAAAGTGTGCAAAATAAATGGGGTTAGTGTATGAAGAAACTGTGAACAATCCAGTTTAAGCATCAAAAGAGGGTACTGGAATAGAAAGCTGAAAAGTTTGGTTGGGTCATATTGCTAATAGCTTGAATGTGCTAGATTGTACTTGATAGGTAATGAAGAAACTAAAACGTTTTGGATAAAGAAATGAAGAAGGAAGTTTAACACACTCATTGTATCTAGAATGAATTGTGTGAACCACTTTCCTAATTCATTTATCTTACAAAGACTTTTATTCGGATTAAAGAATAATCCTCCCATGCAAGAAAATGGAGGCATACATAATATATATACACCTTGTATGGCACCTCAAATGCACTTAATTACAGAGTTTGGTATAGTGTTTGACACCTAAAAGAGAAGCAAAAAATGTTTTCCAATGATTGAAAGAATAAATTGTATAGAAATGATTAAACTTGTCTGAAGACCACTATAATTCTCTAAGCAACTAGAAATTAAGGCACGATGGCGAAAGGAGAACCCTCTTACACTGTTGGTCTAATGCGCACTGGCACAGACACTCTGGAAAACAGTATGAAGTTTCCTCAGAAAGTTAAAATAGAATTACCCTACCATCCAGCAATTACACAACTATTTACCTAAAGGTTACACTAATACTAATTCAAATTCAAATACTAATTTGAAGGGATACATGAACTCCAATGTTTATAGCAGCATTATCAACAAGATCCAAATTATGAAAATAACCTAAATGTCCATTGACTGATGAATAGGTAAAGAAGATATGGTATATATATATACAATGGAATATTACTCAGCTATCAGAAAGAATGAAATCTTGCCATTTGCAATGATGTGAATGGAGCTAGAGAGTATTATGCTAAGTGGAATAGAGAAAGACAAATACCATATGATTTCACTCATATGTGGAACTTAGGAAAGACAACAAATGAACCTGGGGTGGGCAAGGCGGGGGGAAAGAAAACCAAGACAGACTCTTAACTACAGAGAACCAACTAATGGTAACCAGAGGGAAGGTGGGTGAGGGGAGTTGTGTTAAATAGGTGATGGGGATTAAGGAGCGCCCTTGTGATGAGCACTGGGTGTTGTATGTAAGTGATGAATCACTACATTCTACACCTCAAACTAGTATTTCACCGTATGTTAACCGGAATTTAAAAAAACGCTTGAGGGGAAAAAAAGAAATTAAGGCATGAAATAGGGCAGGGAAGTGGTAATAAATAAAAATAACGAAATTTAAGATTAAAAAAAGGAAATCAAAGGTTTGATTCCAAGGTTTTAATCTGGAGGACTTAAAAGAACGGAAAACCAGTCATCAAAATACAAATTAAGAGAAAGATGTTTAAAAACAGTAGGGTCAACAGTGTTTGAGAACACGCTAAATTCCAACTATACATGAAAGACTGGGGTGAAGGTAGGTAGGATAAAGTCACAATCGTGGAGCAGGATTTCTAGAAAGAGGTAATTTCTACAGGTGAAGTTTTGTTGATAATCTATATGACAGAAATGATTAAAACAATGGAAGGAAACGCTACTCATAGGGTAGAAACTATAAAAAAGGAATTCAGGGCACCTGGTGGCTCAGTTGGTTAAATGTCCAACTCTTGATTTTGGCTCATGATCTGAAGGTCCTGAGGTTGAGCCCCACATCAGGCTCCCTGCTGGGGCGTGGAGCCTGCTTAAGATTCTCTCTGTCTCTCTCTCCCTCTGCCCTTTCTCCCTCCCCCCCCCCCAGCTTGAGTGTGTGTGCTTCCTCTCTCTTAAACAAACAAACAAACAAAATTCAAAGATGTTACCATTTAGAAAGCCTACATTTAAATGAAAGAGGGTAAGCAAAATAAAGAAGTCAGGCTGAAAGAGAAAGATATTTGGACTGATGATGAACATGATTCAGATAATATTGCTGATAATGAAGATGGAAATAACATTATGTGCTAACCACTGTGTCGGTATTTTTAAAGCTTTTCAGATTTAACTCCCAGAACATATCTATGAGGTCTAGATTATTATTTTTCCTTTTTCTTTGTAGGTATTTAGGAAGTGATCTCCAGAGGGTTTAAAGGGAGAAACAGCCTTAGGATTAAAAAAAAAGGGGGGGGTATTTTTTAACTTAAGGGCCCTAGATCTTAACCTTAAAAATATTTCCTTTAATAGTAAGAAACAAACCAAAACAAAGCAAAAAAAAAAAAAATACCCTAAGTCTGTACAACCACAAAATAGGATAAATCTGCATAGCTGACACATAGTATCTAAATACATGAGGCAGAGGAAGATGTAATAAATGACTCAAGAGGAAGAAGTCATTCCTCATTGCCTTCAAGTTGGGGTGGAGGAGAAAAACCTAGCATAACCTTTGGAAAGCTTCAGGAACCGCTGTATCAGGGGCTTATTAAAAAAAAAAAAAAAGCAGTCTATATTTGTTCCCCAAGTCCTATATCTGATACAGGCGCAAAATGTGGAAGTTTACTTTTTGCATTAGGTCAGTCTCTGACTACCCACCCTTTTTCCTAAGCAGATCTAGAAAAACAGCAGCCAGATTTATACCATGCAGGCAGGAGATCTGACTGCCTTACAGTAAATTCAATGCACACAGAGCTTCCAATCAATTTTTAGTGCCTCATTTGTAAATATAAATGGGCTGCCAACATGTAAGGATGAATGATATAGACAAAACAAGCAAATAGGAAAAAGGAAATGGTGACAATGATGGAAGGAGAAAATATATTAGTAATATCTTCAGAGATATTGGAGAAGATACAGCAGCATTAAACAATACTTTATAATCATTCAGAGAAAAAGAAAAGAAACCTTGGAAATTTTAAATAGCTGTAAAATAGTAAAATGATTGGAAAAAAAGTCAAATCTTATCTCTCAGGGAAAAGAAAAAGATGATGGTTTTCAGTAAGAGAAAATAGGAAAGAAAATTGGTAAAGAAATTGAAGTAATCCAAAATCTGGCTAACAGAATTCCAACAAAAGGAGAAAAGTGAAACTGAAGGAAAGGAACTTTTGAAAGCAATCATTAAAACAAACAAACTCAGAAATAGGGGCTCGGAATTCCAGAGTGATGGGGTCCAAAAAATGCTCAGCACAGAGAATGAAAAATAGCCCCTTATTTAAAGCATATTATCATGAACATATAGGACACAGGAAGTAAGGGGAAGGTCCCACCATGGTATACAAGTCCTAAAATTAGTATCATTTGCTTCCCTGTCATTTGGTAGAATTGGGATTGCTTCTAATGGCCAAACGTGCAAGGCCCTCCTCACCCCCACTCTGCTGCTGCAGATAAGGTTCTCTACCCAAACACCCTCCTTAGCAAAGGGATCAGGGACAGTTCTGCTTATTCTGGAGCAGTGGGTTTCAGTTCATGGGTTATTTCAGCCCATGATATTATTCAAACAAGGCAATCACATCCTTCCACTGGAATAAAGGGTACCCTAACCTCTTGCTACTAAAAAAAACCTGCCTCCTACAACTTCTTGTCCTTCACTCTGTTCCAGAATGCATCCCCTGTGGGCCTGAAGTAACCTCCTCCCCTGGACTGTAAGTATATGTACCTAATAAAAATGCTGTTAATCTCTGCTCACTGTCAGGGGTCACATGTTCAGACATCCCTGTAACCACAGCACATGAGTTCCTCCCTCACTAATGAGGTGAATAAGGGACAGTTGAAACACTAAAATATTTTAAAGAACAGAGTCAAATAAAAATGATGATAAATCAGAATATTAGATTTTCGAATATAGCAGGAGAAACAGGAAGAATTTTCAGCAATGTTTTTCAAATTTTGAGGAAAAACCTATTTACAACCTAAAATTCTTTATCCATTAGATTATCTAACACATATCAGAAAATAAAAGTACTTTAGACTTTCAAAGTATAGGACATTTGAGTCGCCCTGTACCTTTTTAAAGGAAGCTATCTGAGGATGATTCCTGTCAAAGCAAGAAAATGAACCAACACAGAAGTGCTGTGATCCAGGACAGGAGACTCAACACAGTAGAGAGTGAAAAAAATCCCGAGATCATAGTAAAAAGGAAGTCTCCATGTGATGGCTGTGCGGTAGGACTAGAGTGCACAAGGTCATATTTTAGTAGGAAGTCAGATGTCTCCATTAGACATGTGTTCAGCAAAATAAAATATGCTTGAAAATGAGTTGAAAGCTGTGGCCATATGGAAAATTTTATAATGAGGCATTTTACAGAGCTTTTGGAGTGTTTGGAGTGACTTATTCCTAAGTTCAAAGAAAACCAAATCAAAGCAGGGTGGGGGTTGTTAATTTTTAACTCCAGTAACAAAATCAATGTAGAAGAAGGAAACATAATCAGAATACATTTCCTCGTTCACAGTAAACAATATCTGAAAAGTCATCACAGGAATACAATGTTTTTAAGAAAAACTAAGGTATACTTACATTGAGAGGAAAACAGAAGGGATAAGTGAGCCAAAAAGCAATAAAATCTTACAATAAGAATCTGTTAGGTAACATTTAAATTGATTAAACAAGATACAGCAGTATATTCATATTCTTTAGAGTTATGGAGATATTACCAAACAAAATAGTTCAATATTAAATGCATTTCACTTTGAGGTATAGGAGAGGTCTTAAAGAGTCAAGGAAAATTTTCTCTAAAGTAATCATTTAGAGGGGATGTGGGGTGGCTCAGTCGGTTAAGCATCTGCCTTGGGCTCAGGTCATGATCTCAGGGTCCTGGGTTTGAGCCCCGTGTTGGGCTCCCTGCCTAGCAGGGAGTCTTTTTCTCCCTCTTCCTCTGACTCTCCTCCCAACTCCACTCATGCTCTCTCTCTCTCTCTCAAATAAATAAAATCTTAAAAAAATAATCATTTCAAGAGTTTACTTTTAAGCCAGTTTTATCTAATACATTTGTTGAAAAATATTAATTTTTAAAACTATTCTGGCTTATATTTCTGATTATTGAAAATGTGTCCCATAGTCATACCGACTGACAGATCATGTGGTGTTTTCCACTATTTTTTTCTGGTGAAAATATAAGTATAATCGCTTTTACTATGTCAATTTTTGCTATATTAATTCTATTTTTAACTTAATTTTAGTGTTTCATTTCATTCCCCTCCAGCTCACATGGTAAATTAATTGGAATCTTCTTAAGAACCATTATGATGCTCTCATTAAGATTACCCTTTTGGGATCAAATTATGTTAAAAATAAAATGATTCTGGAGTTCTAATTTATCTCTAGTTTATAGCAATTGGGGACCTAATATATTTAATGATGATCTCCCTGAATCGCTGGGCCATGGGTGGTGATGGGTACCTCATCATTTTTTAGGATATTATATCTCTAAAGATTCTAGTTGTAACTTGAGATATAAAAAAACAAGTTGATGATTCATTAAAAATCTATGGCCAAGTTACATTTAAAAGCTACTCTTACAGAAAGCCTTATATTATTTTTTATTGAGGTATAATTGACATATACTATATTATTTTAGGTGTAAAACAAGGATTCCATATTGTATATATTTCAAAATGATCACCGCAATAAGTCTAGTTAATATTCTTTACCATACAGTTACTGATTTTTTTCTTATGGTAAGAAATTGTTACATTTTCTCATAGGAACTTTCAAATATACACTACAGTATTATTAACTATAGTCACCATGCTATACGTTACATCCCCATGACTTATTTTATAACTAGAAGTGTATCTTTTTTTTTTTTTAAGTGGGCTGCACTCCCAGAATGGAGCCCAACCCTGACCTTAAACTCATGACCCTGAGACCAAGACCTTCAAGACCTGTGCTGAGACCAAGAGTCAGATGGCTTAACCAACTGAGCTATCCAGGTGTCCCCGAAGTTTATACCTTTTGACTGCCTTCACCTATTCGGCCCACCCCCCACCCTCTGCCTTTGGCAACCACCAATCTGTTCTCTGTATCTACGAGCTTGTGTTTTTGTTTGTTTAAATTCCACATATCCCTTTCTTCTCCTACCGATCTTCCTAGTTCTTAAGTTCCATAGATGAGAGAAACCATATGATAAAGAAAGGGGGGGTAATCAGAAGTGGGAATGAAGCATGAGAGACTATGGACTCTGAGTAACAAACTGAGGGCTTCAGAGGGGAGGGGAGTGGGGGAATGGGATAGGCTGGTGATGGGTAGTAAGGAGGGCACATATTGCATGGTGCACTGGGTGTTATACGCAACTAATGAATGATCGAACTTTACATCAAAAACCAGGGATGTACTGTATGGTGACTAGTATAATACAATAAAAAAATATTATTAAAAAAATAAAGATTCTTTGATCAAGTTGTTTTCACTGAAAATAAGTATGGTTTTAAAATTACCAAAAATTCTTCACAATAATTGAAGTGCTACTTGCTTTATCCATTCCTTAAGGGAAAAAATTAGCTGAACATTTGTTGAGCTGGGTTGAAAACCCATCTATTATTGGATTCACTGATATTTTAATTATGATTTAATTATCAATGATTAAAGAGGAAAAAAATCATAATTAAATAATCTGTTATACTCCGAAATTTTTAATTAGTTGATTTGCTCTAAATACAATATTGAATCCTTTCAGCCAATCATTTTGAAAATAATAACAATAAAATCGATCTTTAAAAAATAAATAAATAAGTAAATAAATAAATAAATACCACAAAAAAGTGAGATCACATGATACTGGTGTTTCTCTGACTTATTTCATTTAGCATAATGTCCTCAAGTTGCCCTGTAGAGAGCCTTTTAAATGTCTGATAATTCACTTCGGGTCTAAGTGATAAAAGGATAATAAAAGGCCATTATTAGAATTGAGTTTGTAAGTCTACATTTGGAAACTAAACATTACCGAGGTAATGCCTTGGATCCTAACGTGCATCCAAAATGATATTCAAATCTTTTTTGGCTATTCAAAGATAATCCTAATATTAAACATGCTTTTACTTGTTAAAAAAACCCACATCCTTATATTTGTAAGAACATGTATATTGCTGTTTGGTTCTAAAAGTGATGGTCACATGAAGATCTACCTAAAAGTGAGTTTAGTTTTATGGTTACATTTAGTAGAAATCTGCACTTTGGCACTGTGGTTAAGGAATACGGGGGTCTGTATCTAGCAGCACCTATAGGGATAACTGTTGGCGGAAATATAAACTATGGGGAACTCCAGAGAGCTGCGTCCCACTTGAGAGTGTAACAGAAAGAGGGTAAGTTAGACAGGTAAAGAGGTATACCAAGGGGTATAAGATAGATGTGCGTGTTTGAGGCCACTCCAGGGTAATGAAGTTGTCAAAAATGGATCCTTAAACTAATGTCTCATTTTGCACAGAAATTTTTTTATTCTAACTTTTAAAAAATTATCCTTTAAATTTAGATAAATCTAAAACATTTTATAAAGAAAACTAACAATTTAGTAGTGAACTATAGAACAATCCTTTTTGATTTTGAAGTTAATATTTGCTAAGCTAAATGGATTGGGTTTTTCTTTTATGTTGACAGAAGAGACTACAGACAAAACTGTCAGATCTGAGAGGAACCTCCAGTAAGATAATTAGGTGAAGAAAATAAAAACCTTAATCAATATTTAAGGTATTTCTTTCAGATTCATTTTACCCTTAAACAAGATAAACATCTAAAAAACAATTCTAAGGGTACCTGGCTGGCTCAGTTAGTAGAGTATGAGATTCTTGATCTCAGAGTTGTGGGTTCAAGTCCCACACTGTGCCTGGATCTTACTTAAATGAAAATAAAGTAAAACAAAACAAAACAAAACAAAACAAAATAAAATAAAATAAAATAAAATAAAATAAAATAAAATAAAAAACAATTCTAGTAGGAGCTGGTAAACCAAACCAACTTACAGAAAAAAATGGAAAAAGGTCATAAAGATGCACCAATAACCTACATACAAATTAAGACATAAAAATATTTATCTGGCATAATTGAATCATGATTCTAATTAAATATTATCAATAAATACCACAATATATCAAGTATCAACAGAACATGAATACACATCAAATGATTCCAATTCCAAAACAGCCAATTAAAACTGAGAAGGTGTGGAAAACAACACTAATATAGCATATGAATTTTACAGCTATTTCAAATTATTACAAGATCCAGAGGACTTAATGCATTAGTTTCAGGGGCTTCTGAAATCGAAAAGGCAATTCTCATCACTTCAAATAAGGTATCTAGGCACACGAATTTGGTTTTATAAATGTCTAGGAACAATTTTTTCTTAAAACCTAGTCATAATTATAGGAATCATCATTTCTGATTTCCCCCTGTTTAGTTCATCGATGTAGAAGGTTTCCTAAATTTTCACAAGCTAGATAGAAATAATATATACTGGGAAGACAGGTGATTTAAAATCGATAGCTGAAATCTGAAGTTAACACCGAAATCATCCTAAAACCTAGTGACTCTAAATCAAAGAAACTATTAGGGGTGATACCCCCTTTGTGTTACTACACGTATACTTCTGAAATTTGTGAATTGCATGAGGGCGATGTCTCAGGGCATGGCAGTGTGCAAGTGTAATGAGGAGTAAAGTGTTCCTGATAAGGAAAAACAAAAATAAAACATCCTTTTTTACAAAGTATACAATGCTATATGTAGCCAAAAGAAAAAAACAAAGTGAAGAGTTGAGGTCACTAGCCAGATAACATATTGATATTTTTCACTGGAAATTGATAAGATCACATGGAGCATTCATATTGCTTCCAGGGGTCCTCTACTTTTTGGGGAGGCTATGGTGAGGCTTTAGAAAGTGAATTTGAAGTTGCACATGTATATGACTATGATTAACAGATGATCTGTCCCTTCCTTGAAAAAACTGAGCTCACTCTTTCTTTCTAAAATTGTAAAACTCCGTTCTCTGCTAGCGCTTATGCCACACTGGCTGTCATCTTGCTGCAGGAAGAGGCCTGTTCAACCCTGCCTGAAGGGATGAATAGAGTATCTTGGTTTGTCCTTCTGATGCACCAGTCACTATCACTCAGAAAGTGAGATATGAAAATGACAGAAAACATCACAATAGCAAATTGACATATACTGACATTGTTACACTAAAGCTTTCCCTGTGAAATTAAATATTAATTTTTTGTAGATGGGAAATTGTCTGCAAAATAACAATGTCTTGAATTATCATTCCACGAACAGATATGGAGTTTATTCATAGTTTCAATTGATGTGGTCTGAGAGGTTCTGCAAAGTGAATAATTAAGGGCAAGGGTAGTAAGAGGACATCTGAGCATATTTCAGAGAGTTGCCATGTTCATTGCAGACAAAGAGCCCACAGAAGTGGATTTCTGAAGACAGAGATGGCTGAGCCTTTATGGAACACCCAACTGTCCCTGGACAGGCAAGATTCTGAACCTAACGGCATCCGCATAATGATGCGATTAGTTTGTTTTACAATCTACTACTACCAAACCAACTTTGACACACGTCAGAAAACACTGAGGAGATGCTGAAAGGAAGAGGAGGGGAAAACTTATAAGCTAATGCAGGTGGGAGGGGAAAAAAAACCCCACACCCAAAACCTGACATCCATCCTCAAGAAAATTTTACCAGGTACACCTATGTTCTTAAAATGTGTATAAACAATGATTTTTTTTTTTAAGTACAGTACAGAATCCCATTGTGCAACTACTAAAAATTACTATAAGCTGAATTACTCTGTATTGTGTGTTGCTAATTTAATAACCACTTCAAGAGTAAAAATCTATCTTGGTAATGAATTGTATTAAATTAGTAGAGCTAAAGATCTAATCTATCCTTTTCTTAGTGATTCATGCTATCATTTTCTTGGGGGAACTAAACCTAGAAGATTTATCTTATTGTTCAAAAATGGGTAAATGTTCGGACCCCAAAGGGAATTTAAATATATTTAATTGAAATATCTAATTTCTCAAATGAGGTAATTATAGCCCATACAGAAGCGCTCATGCTCAGTGGCACAGAACAAACCATTAACATCGACACTCCTACGCTTACCCGCCACTCTGCTCTGTTGTATCTCAGGCTGCCCATGCTTGTGTGAAGCGGAGAAAATGTCTAACATGAGGTCACGTGACCTGGTAATACTGGAAATGAGTATTACGAAGCGATAATCCCATATTTAATTTTATCTGAATATCTGATGCCAGATACCTTTAAGTTTTTCCAAAGCAGAAATGAGTCCTTTATCAAATATGATATTCCTATTCTCATCATAGTGATTTTATTTACATGAAATGTTTGGGTGAAGAAGATAAAAAGGCCACCACCTCAAAACAGTACAGTAGGGAATTGTGGTGATAAATAGCTCTTCAAAGACATGATGACAGATGCCATTAAAAGCCACAAGCTGTTAAATCTAGAGTCTCATGTATGCTTTGTTCTTGATTTCTAAATATATCCCACCAGGTTGTTTTCAGAACTTAAAACACAGTCATGGGAGGTTGGTGATTAGAGAAACGATTTGAAGTTTCACAGTCAGAACAGCTGGTCCAGAGATAACAGAAGATGATGCTGAGTTTTACGAAGCAAATGCAAAATAGTAAGTGGAGGATGTTTTGGCCAATAATGAGAGAAACCATGAGACTTATTGCAGGTGTCAGATCACATTTCGGTTATGTGTGTTTCGAGACCCAATGTTTCAAGTGGCCCTCTTACCTCTAAGTGAAAAAGGTGTATGATTATTTGAGAAATAGAGAAAGGAATAGAGTTTTTATTTCAAAACAAGCATAAAAGTAATATATGGCATGAGTGTTAAAAGAGCAGGTCACAAGTTCTAAGGGCGTAAGACTGTTATCATCTCTATAATCACTCCCTAACTGGTCTCCCTGAATAAATCTTTCTCCCTTAGAGTTTATTCTTCGTAGACAATATGGAGAGGCCAATTTTTGATCCAGGACATCTCATTATTCTACCCCAATCTCCCAAGGCCTTTCATCACATTTAGAATAAAATTCAAACCCTTTTTCTTTGCCTGAATAGCCTATGAGATTTGGCTCCTGACTAATCCTCTATCAGCCTGTTTCTGTCCCATACTTTAGAACACAGTGGACTCCTTGCTGTTTGTGAACATGCCAATTACCAATCAGTTTCAAGACCTTTGCTCCTGATGCTTCTTTCCTCTGGAATAGGCTTCTCCCAGATATTTGTATGCTTGGCTTTCAAACTTCATTCAAGTTTATGTTCAAATGTCACCTTCTCACCACCTTATTGGAAATGATTTCCATTGACTCTATGTCCTTATCCTACTTTATTTTTTATAGTATATAACATTACCTGTGTTTTGTTATACATCTATTTGTTTTATTTACACACTGTCTTGTGAACTTGAATGTAAACTCCATTAGGTAAGATTCTTGTCTGTCTTGTTTATTTTATATCCTCAGTGCCCCAAACAGTGCCTTGCACATAATAGCATTCAATAAATATCCCAAGGAGTAAAAATGAATAAGATATTTTTACATTATATAATGTTGCCAAAGTATTCATATGGTTTTAAAGTAATTAGAGTAATTAAAGCTTAGCTTATCCAAATATACTAGGCTCTTTAAGGGATGGGAGTGGGGAGGTGGCCAATTTTATCCCTCATGTTATCATGATAGATTATACTTATGGTCCAGGATTTATCTCTTGATTTGGATGTGGCTCTGCTAAGTTAATACCAAAGTCTGTTATTAATGTCTTCTTTTGGACTATTACTTGATTTTCTTGGTATACCATTTTAAACGATATTCATTTCCCACTGTTTGTTGTGGAAAATGATAGATTCCCAGTTGGGTCTCAAACAACATCTGATTCAAGAAGCAAAATATACACCACACCAGTCTTCCTTTTCCCCATAGCTTTCCCCTAATTTTTGTCCAAAACATACCACACCAGCCCTGTGCCCTGATTTAGATGAAATCTTCAACTCTGACTGGTAGAGCCAAACAACCCCCAACTGGATCACATATCTGATTAGATTAGAAACAGGGCTATCCTCTTCTAAGATACACTCTAAAAAGCAGGGAATTATATTATTGTCATAATGCTTAATTTATTTGAAGTGACAACATCTATTTCTACTTGGCAGTTAAAATATTTCTTACTCTCTTAAGTCAATTTGTACGCTATCTCAAATTCTTTGCATATTCTAAGCAACATAATACTCAAATCAAAGCTGATGAAGTCTATATGACACTTCTTTAAAAAGGAAGTCTGCTGCTACCATTCTGACAGAGAAAGGTGGTTCCTACAGCTGCTAACCTTCCTATAGGAGGAAGGCCTGTGAAATAGACAATTACCTCTCCCTGGGCATTTATGTTATAAGATCTTGACCCGAGGTCATATTTTTGTTTTCACATTGCGTTTCTTGAAGCTAAGTAGAAAGGCGTGCTTAAATGGTCTAATTTAGTGTGAATTTATTTTATTAAGAAGCTAAGATATCTCTAAAGATTAGGCTTGCCAAAAGGGCTGAATACAACTGAAAACCTTGAAGTTTTATCTCTGGTTCAATATCATCAATGTCCTCACTACCCTCTCTTCTTGCTGAGGCACTGGAATGCTCTCTCAAAGATGAAAAATTATTATGCAGGTCCATCCGTTCTGAGGCTTAGTGTTAATGCCAAATACCATTTTCTGTGTTCGTAACTTTCTTCATGGTGTGTGAGCTGGGTTTATTTTGACTGTCCTTCCAGGTACCTGTTCACTCTTCTCTAACCCTGCATTATGCCCTGGGAGACTGACCCTCATGGATTTCACTAAAGGGATCCTCCGTGCTACAGTTAAGAGTGGAGAATAAAAGGAACTGGTAGAAGCACCAAAAGAGGTTAGGAGAATAAGGTCAATCCTGGCTCTCTTCTGCGCTGTCTTCTTTGGCTGCGCATGTCTCATGACATCTCTCTCTCTCTCTCTCTCTCTGGGTTATTCTACAAATCCCTCTGCTCACCACTTGGGCTTCCATATGTTATTGGTGGACTACTGCTAGTGCTAGGATAGTCCATTACTACCTGCATTTTCCTTACTTGGCTTCCTGCCCACACCCTGGTAAAATAGTATATTTATTAAACTCTCCTCCAATTCCTCAATTTGAGGGTCATGTTAGAAACTTGACTGATGGGTGCCTGGGTGGCTCAGTTGTTAAGCATTTGCCTTCAGCTCAGGTCATGATCCCAGGGGCCTCAGATCGAGTCCTGCATCGGGCTCCCTATTCAGCAGGAAGCCTGCTTCTCTCTCTCCCTCTGCCCCTGCTTGTGTTCCCTCTCTCACTGTCTCTCTGTCAAATAAATAAATAAAATCTTTATAAATAAAATAAAATAAAGAAATCTGACTGATATCATCATTCAAAGTTAGTCATGGGGAAAAATAAAAGACAAGTCCTCTGCCTGCCACAGAGCTTTAAAGAACCATTTCTGATCATAACTTTCCCCTCAGAGTCCACACTTGACTCTGAAGCAGGAATGTTTTCAAATATGTGTAATAAATAGAAACTAGGCTTAAGGAAGTATAGATGAGTACCAAAGAGATTAAAATACTATTTGGTGTGATAAGTACTTTGACAAATTCTAGGCAGTTTAATTTTTAATCATCTTTTGAGATTCTATTGCCTTGCTAATTTCAAGTAAATTTGGGAAAGTGATCTTAAAAGTAGTAACTTTATGGTATACCTTGCCTCTTCCCTCTCTTCTTTAGGACACCGAGTTTAAGATGATTTGTTATGTGAATTGTGTGAAAAGAAAAA
Source organism: Ursus maritimus (assembly GCF_017311325.1). Classification (NCBI taxonomy): domain Eukaryota; kingdom Metazoa; phylum Chordata; class Mammalia; order Carnivora; family Ursidae; genus Ursus; species Ursus maritimus. Next base: position 29,965,741 of record NW_024425563.1, read on the forward strand.
TCAGAGTACTCAGGATGCATGGATTAGTATGGAAATGACAAAGTTTGTTATTTTAAGATATTTTTTAAAAATTTTATTTTTTAAGTAATGTGGGCCTTGAACCCACAACCCCAAGATGAAGAGCCGTATGCTCCACCAACTGAGCCAGCCAGGAGCCCCTAAGAATATTTTTATTCACTGATTCAAATAATCTACATTCTGCTCAGCTATGACAAACTCATACATGCATTATTCAAAAATACTTCTTTTATATTTAGGAAAAATATTTTATTTTCAGTTTTTTCTTTGATTTGTAAATTTTAGTTTTTTTAGAGGCTGGGAGGGGGAAGGGGAGAGGGAGAGAGAGAATCTTAAGCAGGTTCCACGCCCAACTCAAGGCTCCTTCTCACAACCTTGAGATCATGGCCTGAGCCCAAATCATGAGTCAGACGTTTGACTGAGTTACCCAGGGGACTGGTAAACTTTGACTTTAAGCTTTTATTCTTAATTTCTAGATTTATTTCATTTAGTCAGAGAACAGGAATGGCTGATGTCTTATTTTTGGGAATTCTATGAAGTTACATTTATTATTTAAAATAGGATCAATTGTGGCTTATTTTTTATGGAGGCAGAATATGCAGGCTTTTAGTTTATAAAACATGAAATATTTAAAGGGGCTTACCAAAGAACACCTCTCTTCCTCTGTGAGTTTCGAACTAATTGAGAACTAAGACAGACAGACAGTAGAGGGAGAAAAAGTACTAACTTCATTGAGAGGCTAGAGTGGAAGACATAAGCTATTACAAACCCAGTAATTCATGAGCTAATTCTTTCCCTATAATATAGATTATAGGACAGCACAGTGAAGTTTTAGTTTGCCTGACAGATAAACTCACCTATGTCCCTTTTCCTCATTGGCTTAAGGGAATACTGAAAGTCTAAATTGGAATTGGTAATAAAAAACATAACACATTTTATTTAACTTTTCAATGTGGTAAGAGTTCTTTGAAACTCAAACCTACACTTAAAAACTCAGATAGAATCTTAAATTTGACAGATCATCCTTTTTTTTCCTGAAGTATATCTATCTAGCTATGTATCATCCACTTCTTTATCTATCCTTTTTATTCATTTTTAAAAAGATTTTTTAATTTATTTGACAGAGAGAGAGAGAGAGAGAACACAAGCAGGGGGAGGGGCAGGAAGAGGGAGAAGCAGGCTTCCCGCTGAGCAGGGAGCCTGATGTGGAGCTGGATCTGAGGACTTCGAGATCTTGACCTGAGCCAAAAGCAGACGCTTAACTGAGCCACCCAGGCACACTCACTTTTTAAAATAACATAAAACCAAATAATACTTATAATTAAAAACTAAAAAAACAAAAACAAAACAAACAAAAAACCCAACAAATTAATCTCTCTCTCTCCATGTCAAATACACAAAATCATTTTCCTAAGAGGACACCATGACGAATGTAACGTCTAAGCTTTCAACCTTTTTGTGTGTATTCATGTATTCACATTTACATGCCTACAGAGAAATATATAGTTTTGCTTTGTATTTGTTTCATATAAATTTTTTTTGAAACACTCTTCTTAAACTTAACATTTTGATTGAGAGATTTAGTGGATTATCGGAGAGACAAGTCACAATTTCTTTTATGGTGCTTTTCTACAGTGTAGGGCTTAGACAGAGAGGAAATGATCTGAATGGATCTGGCAGTGACTCTCTTCTACCCTGTTCAAAAGAGAGTAGTTATGGAATTAGAAATTATAGCTCTGGGTTGCATTTCCTCCTAGAAACATGGACTTTCTGATCAACCTGATGAGAACAGCATTAACATCTGATGCCACTGGTATTTGCTGTCCTCAGGCCTGCTGTTAATGGTCATGATAACCATTTTAATATAATTATTTCCTTTCTCTTTAAGTGTACTCTTTTTTTCATCCCTTTCTTTAGTACAGTTACATCCCTCTTTTTCCAGTTGCATCCCTATTTTTTCTTTATAGTGATAGTTATCACTCTTTCCCAGTGCAGCCCTTTGAGATTTTGACAAATCAAACCATGAATCGAGAATCAAAAAGTTTTAAATCTCTATGCTTGCTTTTCCATTATGTATTATTTCCATTTCGTTCAACTTTATTTGGCCTACACAGAACAAGAGGGGAAATATCCAGCTCTTCTTTTCGCCATCATAAATGAGAGATGTACTATTGTATGTGCTGGGGAGGAAAAGTATATATAAAGTTCTTGATGGAAGGAAGTAAACAACAACAGCATTTTTAAATGACCTTAAGATATTGTGAGGAAAAAAAATATGTACACATGCAAAAATTTAAGAAGCTATTAAACTGAGGGGCACCTGGCTGGCTCAGTTGGTGGAGCATGTGACTCCTGATAATCAGGGTTGCGGGTTCGAGCTTCACGTTGGGTATAGAGATTACTTAAAAAAAAAATAATGCTAGTTCCAGTGGTTTGAATGAGAAGACGACAGAACCGAACTGAAGCCAGGCATGGTCAGTGGATGCAGTTCCACCTAGAGTGGAAGATGGCACTGAACATACACTCAATGTCAGCCACCAGCGATAACCTAAGTCGACAGGACAGGCTGGCCTGGATCAATGAGTCTCTGCAACCGAATCTGACAAAGATCGAACAGTCATGCTCAGTGGCTGCCTGTTGTCAGTTTATGGACAGGAGGTTCCCTGGTTCCATTATGTTGAAGAAAGTGAAATTCCAGGCTAAGCTAGAACACGAATACATCCAGAACTTCAAAATACTACATGCAGGTTTTAAAAGAATGGGTGTTGACAAAATAACTTCTATGGACAAATTAGTAAAAAGGAAAGTTTCAGGGCAATTTTGAATTTGTTCAGTGGTTCAAGATGTTTTTTGATACAAACTATGACGGAAAAGACTGTGACCCTGTAGCTGCCAGGCAGGGTCAAGAAACTGCAGTGACTCCCTCCCTGGTTGCTCCAGCTCTGAACAAATGGAAGAAAACTCTCAGCTCTAGCAGTGAGCTCCCTAGAGGCTCACTGCAACAGAGAACCACTGCAATCCTGGAAGCCAACCCAGGGGTGGTGTGAAAAATCCTGGTGCAGGCAATGGGGATGACTGAGCAGTTGCATTAATACAGCAGGTCAACATATTAAAACTTACTGTCTAAGACGTGGAGAAAGAGAGCGAATTCTACTTTGGGAAGCTAAGGAACATTGAATTGATTTTCCAAGAGAAGGAGAGGGGAAAACAACCCTGTATTGCAGAGGTTTGTGGACATTCTCTATGGCACAGAAGAAGGCTTTGTGCTACCTGCTGAAGGGGGTCCACAGGAGGAACAAGAAGAGTATTCACAGCCTGGACCAGCGAATTAACATCTGAATTTCCCACTTCAAATCATGGGCTTCCCTGTAAAATACTTCCTGCTATTATTCTTAGAGGACTCACTGGTTTCTCTACATAATCAAAAAGCGCCTCTTCTTAAGGTGCACTTTGCAAAAGTCTGGGTTAGGAGCTTTGTAGCAGAGCACTATTAACATCTCGTTGGGTCACCCAGGGAACAAAGAGGCTGCCGTGGGGCTCACTGTGTGGATGCCTGCTAACACTCATTGCTCGAGAAGGTGCTTTTATGTAACACACTGAGGTGGAATCCTCAGTAGAGAAATGTAAAGACTGATTATAATTTTAAGCTAATGTGAAATCTTGGCAGAGAACGTTTTAATAAATAAATGCTTTAAGAGTTCTTTAAAATGTGCTTCCATATTTCGAAATATAAAATGTAACATGACAGGAGATTTTATGTGTCTGACATTGTGTCTGGGAAGGAAGGGCCAGACCTCTGGACCTTTGGAAGCTGCTGTTCACAGGCCTTGCAGGGCTACCTGAATCTACAAAGGCCTAGACCTTGGCCCAAAAGGAAAGTTTAAAAAGTTGCACTGTCAAGCCTTTTGGCTTTATAGCCTAATGATATCCCTGCTCTAAGAAGCAAGAAGCATTGTTTGGATGAATAGAAGGTGTGTTTTGGCCCTGAGATGTCTGAGTTGAAGAGCTCGAATTTCACTGAATATTTCTCCACCAATTTTTCAAGTTATCCCTGAAATTTCCATATATTATGTTTTTTGGGAAATGAGGTATGTCCTGTTTTTAAATCTAACAACTACTTTTGAGGAATTGCCCCCATCTCTGGGATTTGAATGGGGGTTGTGCCCCATTTTACTGTCTTCTAAGTTTACATTGAACACGTTTCTCTTTTCTGCTCCCCTCACCCACTGGGGACTCCTGTTTGGCTCCTGAAAGTTTGCTGCTTAGAGTTTAAGTTCAGCAGGTGGTGGTCACGCTGCAAGTTCTTTCTGGGCCCCTGGCAAAGGGAGTGACCAGTGAAGGCCATTGCTACCTTGGGATCTGCAAGACTGGGTGTTCTCGGTACCTGCTGTCCACAGCCCTCCACTGTTACTGGAATACTTTGCCAGTGCACTCATCTCTTTGGAGATAACACTCGTTAGCGTGTTTGCTAAATGTTAATTTTCTTTTGCAGAAAACACAGTACCGTGTCTGAATTATTAATTTTTAACATATTTCATTCCTTAACGCTTCCTCATTGGCTCTGTCCCTAGCCTATTCAGTTCCTTTGCTTGGCAGGATTCTGCAAAATGTGCATCACCCACTAGTGAGACTGTTCATCCCCTGATGTTCTGTTTTGTTTCCGATGGTAGCTTATCCTAAAATGTGTGTAGAAAGCAGATATTTTATGATAAAATTTGTTGTGTAGTGCATGGTCTGTGGAATTCAGAGGAAAACCCAGATTCAGTGATTAACAATGCCAAAAAAATGTAACTAACTAGCCATTGTTCCAATAACAGTGGTGCTATTTTGTTGCCTAAAATTCCATTTTGTTGGGAACCCATTTTCTACCTGGTCTTACTTGACAGGATTTTTTCCTACACTAAATGGTTTCTTTTTTTTAAGATTTTATTTACTTATTTGAAAGAGAGAGAGAGAGAGCGAGCACACAAGCACAAGAACAGGGGGAGGGGCAGAGGGAGAAGCAGACACCCCTGCAGAGCAGGGAGCTGGATGTGGGGCTCCATCTCAGGACCCCAGGATCATGACCTGAGCTGAAGGCAGACACTTAACCAACTGAGCCACCCTACATTAAACAGTTTCTAAATAAAATCTGGTATTTCAAGAAAAAAAAAGCTATTAAACTACTGTAAAAACAAAGTAAAATACAGTTTTCTGATCTGTCATGTTCATCTTCCAAGTTCCTGTTTGTAGCCACCTTTTACATTTTCTTGTGTATTTCCAGAAATTCATAATACATAAACAAATACACATAACCATGTATTTACATATATGCACCTTTTATACAAATAGTTACACACACATATTTATATTATTATAGACATATATATATATGCATATACACATACTAATTTGTAATCTACTTTTTTCCTTACTTTATCCTGTTTTTTTCCCCCGTATCTATACTCCTAGGTCTACCTTATTCTTCCTAATTAGTAAATGATACTTTATTGCATAACAACTATCATAATTAATTCAGCAAGTCTTGAATTTACATCAATTCCAGTTTTGCTGTTAAAAACAATGCAATGAGCATATGTATATAAATATTCTCATGCACTTGGGTCAGTATAAACTTTGGCAGACTTAATAATTCATCTTCATAGGTTTACTAGGACTTCTGTGTGTGTAATGTTTTGAATCCTTAGCTTTTTATAGATAGATAGACAGACAGATAGAGAGAGATATGTCTATCTGCATCTATACAAATATTTCTCATTGCCTTTTAGGAAGACTTTGCTTGACCTTCTCATGGTATTTCTCATTGCCTTATAGGAAGACTTTGCTTGACTGCTTTTAATTAATGAAAGAGAAGGCATTAAACTCCTCATTAATACTCACACTTACCCCTGTGTGGACACCATTCTACCTCTATTTATTGCATTGAAACAAGAGATTTTAGATAATAATATCATGTCTATATCACGGCTATTTTTTTTTTTTTACAACTATAAGCGAGGTCTTTATAAGAGCCCATAATGATCTGTTTCCAATTATGAACATTTTTCCTGAGAATTCCAAGATTTCAATGTAAATATTCTTATATGAGAGAATGAAAATAAATATTCTTAGGAATTTTTTCTAAAGTTTTAGAGAATTGTCGTATACCCCTGAGTCATAACAAAAAATGCTGAATTTAAAAATGAAAGGGGTTCTTCAAATTTCAACAGCTGTCTCCATATTCTTTTTACTGTAGGTACAGGATGAAAGGGATCCTTGGTTTCCCTTCTGTTCCTGGGCTCTTGTTTATTTAATTCTGCATTCCTCAGGGGCATGTTTCCTCGGCTGGCCCTCACACTATGTTCCTGTTCTGCCCCTAACTTACACTGTTTGCACTTACTTTCTCATTCCTCTCAGAAAAGACCACTTTTTTGTTGATGGTGATTATGACAGTAATTTTTATTTTGTGGAAATTTATGTTTTCATTGGGGACTGAGAATTTACCAGGAGCTTAATACAAACAGTAGAGTGTTTAGTTCTTATCCTTCATTTACACGGGGGGGGGGGGGGTTTGAAATTGAGGCTTTCATAGTTCACTAAGGCTGCCCTATAGACTCTCTTTTTTTTTTTTTTGAAGATTTTATTTATTTATTTGACAGAGATAGAGACAGCCAGTGAGAGAGCGAACACAAGCAGGGGGAGTGGGAGAGGAAGAAGCAGGCTCATAGCGGAGGAGCCTGATGTGGGGTTCGATCCCATAACGTCAGGATCACGCCCTGGGCCGAAGGCAGATGCTTAACCGCTGTGCCACCCAGGTGCCCCTATAGACTCTCTTTTAACCACAGATTCCAACCCACAAATAACCCACTGTCAGGTATTAACAGTGGGCGATAAGACAGAAAACGGCTAAACTCAATCCCAGAGATTCTCAGAGGCAAAACTCTCACTTGACTCCCTGAAAGTTGTGCGTGGACAACCATGGTGCTGCATAAAGATTCTGTTTCTGTTTGGATAACAAAGAAACTCTCTTAAGTTTTCAATCTCAGATGGCTATAGTAAATTGTCTCTGACGCACAGCAAAGGAACTAATTCCATATGTAGACCTGTGTCAGGAACAAGATGTGTCCATCTCCCATTTGGCTAGAGGAGCTAGTTTTGAGGAAAATAGAATTCATGAAGTATACATTTTCCCTGAAATACAATAACTGTGTGTTTATGTATGCCATGCAAATTAAGCATCTATACGTGTGTGTGTGTGTGTGTGTGTGTGTGTCTGTGTCTGTGTCTGTGTGTGTATCCGTATAAATGCTTGGTAAACATAAATACCTCAAGAGGTAGATAGAAGCATAGAGACAGAGACAGGACTGTATCTAGATAGTACAGAACAGTAGTTCGGAGCATGGCTTCTGAGTCAGACTGCTTGGTTTTGAATCTCAACTAACAAGTTTCTTTATTTTTAAATTGATTTGATAACCCATCTAAAGTGCAGTCTAAAGGCAGAAATGAACAATACAATGCAACACAACACAACCAAATCAAGCCAAAAAAAGGGGGGAGGGGACAAAAAACAAACAAAAAATTGAAAGCTAATAGCTCGGATTCAGATCAGAGCCCCACTACTTACTAGAAATAAGATCTTGGTTTTTCACTTCTTTGTTCCTCACTTTCTGAATCTGTGAAAAAAGAACAAAATTCCAGTCACTTCAACTAGCTGTGAGGAATAAATGAGAGTGTAACTTAGAATTTTACCTGGTACATTATAAGAATGTTAGAAATGTTAGCTATTATTGCCATCAATCTATTCAGAAACCAGGAGACAGAGCTACTGTTCATTGAGCTACTGTTCACGTTTAGCAGATGCTTTGCAAAAAACATGGATTACAGCCTCCACCGGAAGTGCTTTCTCCCTACTTGAGTACGAATAAGGATGCAAAGCCTTACACCAAAGGTCTTTGACAATGATACTCTAAAATTCTAGTAGTGAATAGTGATACAACTATTTATAAAACAAACAAAAAAAGATGTGATTGAACTATGTATCAGCTGAAAACACAAGAAATAGGTTACATGAGTAAGGCACAGTTTCTGCAAAGCAGTGGAGCCAAATACTAATGGCAGAATGAAGGTTTATGTCCAAATCTTGTACCAGCTAGGCTGGCTTTGGAAATTAAAGTTAGCTCAAGATGAGAGATAGTCCACTCTTTCAAATGTGACATCCTATGGAAGAAGTAATATGGGTTCTACTTGGTAAGTTATTGTCAGAAATGTAATCTGATAAAATGTGATCATCGGACATGATCTAAGAACATTTGGTTTTGGCTAAGTGATCACCATGGAGTTCCAGTCAACTACCACTGATAAGAATTCATACTAAACTCTAACACTTATAAGAATTCATAGTAGAGGGTGCCTGGGTGGTTCAGTCGGTTAAGCATCTGCCTTCAGCTCAGGTCATGGTCCCAGGGTCCTGGGATCAAGTCCCACATCAGGCTATCTGCTTTGCAGGGATCCTACTTCTCCCTCTGCCTCTGCCTCTGTCTCTCATGAGTCTCTTAAAAAAAAAAAAAAAAAAGAGTCTCTTATTAAAAAAAAAAAAAACCCACAAAAAAAGGACTCATAATAAATTCTAATACCTCTTTTAATCATTTCCCCCAAAGTGATCAATTCAAAATAAATTGAAAAATTTTTACATATCCACACCATAAAAATTATAAGGGCAGGATATAATTTTACAAAGAAATGGCATATCTAATAACAGTAATTCAATATTGTTATTTCCCCATCACTAAAATTTTTAAAAATATAACTATGTAAATGTTTATTTCAACTAAAACTGCTATTCTAAAATAATTAAATTTGGGAATAATTTTGATGTCAACCCTTTTATATTTTATCTCTTTCAGAAGTAAAACACTGTGAGCAAACTAACAGCATATCAGTGTATTCTCATTTAATTCACTAATCTCTCAACACCCCACAGGTGACAATCATGAGAATTTTGATATGAGTATGCAAAGTATTTTTGTACATTTCTCTGTGTCTGTGTGGTTACAAATGTATATCTTTAACACATGTGGGGTGAAATATACTTTCTTACATATAACTTTGCAACTTGCTATTTTACTTATTAAAAAATCTCTAATCCTAAAATATACTCTTAGGTCTCTTTGCTCCTGGTAACTATGTTTAATGATTTTATAATTTTCTTTTATATGAATAATTCACAGTTTATTTAACCATTCCCTACTAAGTGGGTATAGATGTTATTAGTAACATGTGGCCATTATAAACAATGTTGCAGTGAACATTCATATATATGCAAAATACTTTGATTATTTCTGTAGGAATCAACTTTTTAGATAAATTATCACTCTATTATTATTAAAATCCCTGTAGAGAAATTAGTTTATTTCTTAAAATCTACTGTTTGTATCTTTCTTTTGTCCATTATTCTAATTTTCTGTACTTCAGGAAATCTTTATTAATCTTTTGCCTTCTATACTTGTTGTGAATATTTCCCTCCCCACATGTTGCTTGTCTATTAACCATATTTATGATTTTTAACGCAGAGAATATCGTCATCTTTTAGTAAGCAAATCTGTTGGCCTTTTTGTTGACAGCTTCTAACATTCTTTTTGGCTTTCTTAACTAAAATCAAATTGAGCGGCAGGAACTCTGGATGAAAACCTCATCTCAGAGAATACTTTCGAAGCAACTATAAATTAGTGAGTGGGGTTATAATTCTTGTAGCATTAGTATCAAAGGCATACTACACAGCTAGAAAAGACATATAGACTGAGAGTTGTCATTGCTGATCAGACACTGCCATTTGAAGATATGTCTATAGGAATCTCATAAGGGCTCTGCTTTACTACTTTAGAATAATAATTAGCATATGCTTTTTATATAAATTGTGTTCTTTCACATTTAAATTGATTCATCTTGTGATGTGCTAATGTTCGCCAGAAACACAATCAAACAACATTAAGAACATATCTTAGCATATTTTTTTTCCTTAGAGGTATCTATTTACAAAATATTGGAAAGTAATTTTCAGACCAAATTTATTCATGCTCCTGGTTAATTATCCATACACTGTGCCACCACTGCGTCTGTCCTTTCGAAGGAAAACAAAAATGAATCTGATAATGCTAAATTAGTCTAAGGTGCTGTCTTAGTCCACTTGGAGTACTGTAACAAAAATACAAAAGACTGGGTTGCTTATACACAGAAATTTCTCGTAGTCTGAACGCTGGGAAATCCAAGATCAAGGTACCAGCAGATTCAGCGCCTGATGAGAACCCACTTAGATGGCTGTCTCTTGCTGTATCCTCACATGGCAGAAGGGTTAAGATAGTTCTCTGGGGTCTCTTTTATAAGGGTAATAATTCCATTCATGAAGACTCTACCCTCATGCCCTAATCACCTTCCAAAAGTCCCACCTCCAAATATCATCACAGTGGGGATTAGGTTTCAATACATGAATTTGGGGGTGGTGGTGAGCACATTCGGTATACGGCAAGTGCTAGAAAATGTATGTAACCCTTCTTTAGTGTGTTGTTAATGTCTACTTGATGATCACAGGAAAAATATGAACTATATCCTTTAACAATTTGCAGATGGAGAAAAGGAACTCAAATCCAGGTTATCTTATTCAAGTTCAGATATTTTTATTTATTTTGTTTTCCCACCGTATAATAAAATAAGTGAAGTTAAAGTTCCCTTCATAAATTACTAAAATAATCTGAACATCAATTCTGAGAAGGCAAAAATTACACTGGACAAAGTTAATCAGATAAGGGAGACTTTAAAGACTATTGTGATACAGGAGAGAGGTTGGAACTCTAAACTCAACTCCAGTGAAGGAGAGGGTGGTATTATTCCTTAGGGCTCACTGAGCTAGTGGAAATTTAGTGGAGAATGTTATAGGTCATCTGTGTTTGTTCAATTGGCTTATCCAAAAGGAAGATAAGGTTGTCATATCTCTACGACAGAAGGCAGCTTTATAACTCGGAGCAAGGCACCTGTGGTAGTTAGATCCCTATTCTCTCACAGAAACTAAGAGATAAGAGTACCATCACCTTTGATGATTACATTTCAAATAAATGGGTCTTACTTCCTAGAGAAAATCGTTCCTGGGCTGTAAAACTTGCAAGAAGCTTTTAAAAAGATTTACATCTCAACAGGGCAGAGAAAGAATTTACAAGTTTTCTAAAGTAAGTGCTCTAAGAAAGGGGAAGTCAGGGGCCTATCATCTGGAAGAAGTTTGTCTAAAGCATAGTCAAGCTGAGGGGAACATTAAAGCCACCTTGATCAATACAAACTGAAAATCTCAGACTAAAAGTGGATTTTGCAAATGATGCCACTCGTAACCTCAGCATGAGATTCAAACTCCTCACGCTAAGTGATGTTTAAGTATCAGCCACATTCAGAGATATGCATGCTGAATTTCAGTAATTGGAAGAGTGATTTTTTTTGATTGAGTGAACATATTTTGTTGCAATTCATCTTTCACGGAGTGTGGAACTAAACAGTAAAAAACAATTTATCCTTCTAAATTAAAGAATTTATTCTTCTAATTTAATAATAATTAATTTAGATAAACAGTTTATTCTAAATTATTTTTATCCTTTACTAAACATGAAAAATTATATACTTAGGGTTTTGATTTTTAAAACTCTGCAAGCTCGGTCATTTGTATTTACTTTGAAAAACCAGGTGGCTGTGGTATTGTACTCTTAATAATCTTAGCCTATTTTTCCCTTCAAAATTGCTTTTCAACCAAGTAAAAATATTTGGTTTTAAGATATTTTATTGCCACAAATGTTAAAATCTAACTCTCCATATTTTCACTAGATTGTAAATTAGATCTGTGAGTTGTAATGATAATTTATAATTAATTATGCATAATTTAATAAATAATAACTAGAAATATATATTCAGTAATAAATTAGGCATTCGCTGGCAAATGTCTAAGAGATGGGATATCAAAAATAATGTGTTAGAAATGACACGTCTCTAGGGCACTGCTGAACAATATACTAAAAGTTCACAGCATTCATTGCAGCAATTACCATACTTACTGTGCCTTTAAACGTGTCTTCACTTATAAATCTTTGGGCGATTAGTTTTAACAGCACCAACATATGTTCACCTATCAAACACCTCCACATTTTTCTAAGCTATTATAAAATTCAAGCACCTTACAGTGAAAAATATATATATATTACACATTAAAACTAGAAAGAAAGAACAATAAGTGGATATATTCATAATCTGTAATGTAAAAAAGACAGAGGTAGTTAAAAGAGACAAAAACACTAACAACTAATATTTGACAAGGAAGCCAAGAATACTCCATGAAGAAAAGACAGTAATTGGGCCTGGGAAAATTGAACATTCACATGCAAAAGACTGAAACTGGATCTCTATCTTATGCCACTTAAAAAAATTAACTTGGGGAGCCTGGCTGGCTGCCAGTGGAGCATGAGACTCTTGCTCTCAGGATTGTGGGTTTGAGCCCCACGTTAGGTGTAGAGATTATTTAAAAATAAAATCTTTAAAATGAATAAAAATAAAATAAATCTTCTAAAAAATCTTAAAAAAAAAAAAACTCAAAACAGATTAAAGATTTAAATATAAGAACTGAAACCAGGAAGGTCCTAGGAGAAACACAGGATGGTACTGTAAAATTTAAAATATCAGCAAATTCAAGGTATCTTTGTTCATGAACTTTTTAAAAAGAATATAAATTAAATTCTTTTTTTAATTTTTTTTTAAATTTTAATGTTATTTTTTTTTTATATTATGTTAGTCACCATACAGTACATCCCTGGTTTCTGATGTAAAGTTTGATGATTCATTAGTTGCGTATAAATTCTTAATTAAATAGATGAAATTCTTAATCTTTTAACATAAATAATATTAATAGGAAATAAAATATTAACAGAAGCACCAACACTGTACGAACACTGTACTAACCATCTAGAATTATCATCTATTAAATATGCGAAAATATGCATTGAATAAAACTAAAGGTAATGTTGAGAGATAACAGAACAAAAAAATACCAGAGTACATATTACTGCTTTAAGGATCTTGGTCAATATTTGAACCTGAACAATGATGTAAAAATGGCAGAACTCAACTGCAACACAGTATCATTTTCTTTAAATATTAAAATACACATTATAAATAAAATCCTTAAAAAATGGCTACTAGGCAAATGAACATGATTCTAGAAACTGCAAAAACTGTCAGAGTTTTGGCAATCAAGATAAATTGAAGGGGGGCACAGGATAGGCAAACAGAGCCCAGGAAATTCTTAATATTACCCTCAGATATAAAGAATAAAAATCTGAGGTTGTCTCCTTATCTTACATTTATTAAGAATGGTGAGTTCCAGAAAGGGCTGCCTACATGAAGGTGTGAAAACCTTAAGGTACGTTGTATTTTTGTTTCTGAATATTTCTCCCCTTCCCTCAAAGAGTACATGCCTCTTCCCACTGGTATTTCTAGGGCTTCCCTGAGGACAGCAGATGTACTTCTTCACCAATAGCAGGTACAACCCTGTGCCTTGCTTGCACAAATAAAATATGAGTGAATGCAAAGTGTGCCAATTCCAGTTTTATGCAGCATTGCATGAATTTGCTAATTCTAATTCAAGTGTGAATTTCAAAGTACATAATGAATAGAAGAAACATCCTGGAGCAGAAGGGTGATAACCATTCAATTATGTGACAGGTGCTCCGGTCTAAGATAGTTATTCCTTCTTTTATTTAATAATCATTCAGTGATGATTATTAAAACAATGTGCCAGGTTCTATGGTAGGCACTGAGGACACAGAGTGTGGTCATTTAATATCACTGCAAAAACCAAAACAGAACTTGGGTTTTCCAAGAAGGATTGCATACTGCCTCACTCAAGCTTTTTCCTTTACCTGTCATGCTTTCAGGCTATAGAAATGTGGTTAAAGCAGAAAATAACTAAGTATTAAACAGTAACAAAGTAGGGAGAACAAGCAATATGGATATGGTGAGAACACTGCCAAAACACATCAAAGAGCATAGAAAAGATCTGGACAAAGTTAACCCAGGCAGGAAAAAAGTGACAAGAAATGGAATGGTAGCAACACATACTAATACATGCACACAGTATATTTGTTTATATATGCTGAAACAGAAGAAAAATTTCCCATAAATGATAAGAACACTACAAATAGTGTAACAATATTTTAAAAAGATTTATTTGAGAGAGAGAAAGCGTGTGAACAGAGGGAGGGGTGTGGGGAGAGGGAGAATCTCAAGCAGACTCCCCCTAAGTGTGAAGCCTGTCATGGGGCTTGATCTCAGGACCCTGAGATGATGACCTGAGCTGAAACGAGGAGTCAGGGGCTTAATGGAGCCACCCAGGTGCCCCTTGTAATAATAATTTTAATAAAACAATACCTCTAAGATAGAAGGTAAACGGGGGAAAAAGAGGGGATGAAACTGTAACCTGCAGATTAAAAAAAAAAAAAATCAAGGGCAAAAATAACACTTGAAAAAAATAAAATTAATTCAAAATAGCAAGAAACCGAATGGACAGGTAAAACTAGCATAATCACACAGACTCTTTTTGATCCTTTATATTATAAAGAAATGTGACAGAAATTCAAGTTTGAGGGAAAAAAAATATTTTAGTCACCAAATCGGGGATAAACTTGCATAAAGGGGAACAATTCAGCACAGCTTCAAACTTCTAACACCGTTAAGTGCTTGAGAACGCTGCAGTGATGACTGAAAAGCTTGGGATGACACGAAGTGTAATCTAAGAATATTGTGCTCTTTAAAGAATGAAGAATATGTAAACTTTAGGTCTGCATGTTATCAGGTATTTTCCAAAATATGTTGACATTGTTTGTGTCTAGTTAGTAGACTGTGTATTAGAAGCACCAGGCACTTTCCAGGTTAACATATTTCTCACTGTGCATGGCTGATACTTAAATGAATACTACTACTTTAACAAGTTAATGAAAGAATGATTGTATAGTATCAATTGATTAACAAGGTAATGTTCTTGCGAAAGGGTGTCTTGCCTTAGGTGGGTAGTTCTCAGTTCATAAAGTCATGTAGTCTGTTTGTGGTAAGTCACAACTATTTTTTATTTACATGAAAATATTAATTCAAGTTTCTTAAGTCTTGAACTGTGGGATGGTGTATAAAAATATAGAAAATACATATATGCAAGATCAGGGAGAGGACTACTGACAGAAATCAGGTCAAGAAACCGACTATTATGTTAAAGTTTTTCTCTTCTTTTTCCTCTTTTCCTTTCTTAAACATGAACACACAAAACTCACAACTTCAGCGGTCTCTCTCTCTTTCTCTGTCACATACAAGCACACCCATCCAACCACCCATTTCAAGCTTTAAGATTTTCTTGTAGAGGGGCCCCTGGGTGTTTCAGTCAGTTAAGTGGCTGACTTTGGCTCAGGTCCAGATCTCTGGGTCCTGGGATCAAGCCCCACATCGGGCTCCACGCTCAGGGATAGTCTGCTTGTTCCTTTCCTTCTCCCTCTCCCTCTGCCCCTCCCCACTTGTGTGCTTGCTCTCTCTCTCTCTCTCTCTCTCTCAAATGGATAAATAAAATCTTTAACATTTTCTTGTAGTTCAGAAATAGAATTATTGGATCTTGTAGATTAAAATGGTATTTGAGAACCACCAACATAACATCTCCTACCATGCCACTACAATATCTATAAATACATACAAAATGATGAAAACCTACAAATGTAAATATCAGAATAAACAGAAGTATACAATGTCTGAATCTTGTAATATGAACCCATATTCAAAGCCTAGCAATTTTGTGGTGAAGAATTTACCAAGCTTTCCCTCATTACAAAGCATGTTTCTTTTGTTTCTTCTTTTGCTTCTCTCTCCCTCCTCAACCTACTTCTCTTCCTCTCATCTTTTCTCTTTCTCTCCTTCTCATTAAACAGCAACTGCCCAGAAAATGATAGAGGATGCTTTAAATTTTTCTTATGGCCTACCCACTGCATCAAAGAATCAGTCTTTGATGACATGAAAATTGAGCAACCAAATATATTTCAGCTGTTTGCTGATTCTTTTTCTTCTCGACAAAGTATTGACCTTTCAGTTACCTACCATTTTTCACATGCATTCAAAGGTAGCAATTCTCAGGAGAGAAAAAAATCACGTAGGATAAAAGGGGGGGGAGAGAGAGTGTGTGTGTGTGTGTGTGTGTGTGTGTCGGGTGGGGGGGGGTGCTAACAATGGCATTTTAAATTCTCAACTGTACAGTCCCCACAAATAAAGCACTAGAAAAGAGTAGTCAACAGAAAAAAAAATAGTTCATGCTTGTTTTGAAAAATCTTTCTCGTGTCAAGAGGTACAGATGATCAAATAGTATGGTCACAAGAGGATGCTGCTTCATTTGAGGAGAAAAGTACAAGGTGAGATTTTTGAGGGAAATTATGGATTTTACTTGGAGCTCTAGATGATAAATTGTCTTTTATATGTAAACCAAAAAGAGAAATGGACAAGTGGACAGAAAGCAAAGTGCAAGAATTACTATTATATAGTAGTAATAATTATTATAATAACTACTACAATATCAGCAAACACTGAAGTTACTAAATATTCCTCAATTCCAAGCATTGTTTTAAGTACTTTGCACATATTATATTCTTTAGTTCTCAAAAGAACTAAGAAGCACTATTACTAACCTCATTTTATAGATCAGGAAACAGACACAGAGTGTTCAATCAATTCACCAGGGTCACACCACTAGTAAACAGCATTTGAGGTGCTGACATCGTATATAGGGCTTAAGTTTGCTGCAGAGACCTTGAACCGCAGGCCAGGTCTGGATTATTGATAGAAGGTGTGATACTAACAACAACAAAAACACCCACTGTATAAAATTTAAAAACAATTTTTAATTGTTTTTGTGTTAATTGTAGGAATAATGCTACACAGTCATGTATGGATATGAGCTATATTCCAACCTTGAATACTGCAGAAATTTGTTTCATACTTTCATTTCTTTAAGGTTCTGTATTCCTTTTCTTAATATTTTATATGTTCTAAGAAATTGTCTAATTCTTTGCAATCCGAGGTCTTAATTTATTTCATCTTTAAATACAGAACTGTTAATGAGCCTTTTTTCCCCTGAGAGTTATCTAACCTGAAACCCAAGCATGCCATAACCTTTCTGAAAGTGTTTCTAATTGATTAGCAATTACAAGTAATTCAATTAAATGAGCTCATTTTTATTTTTAATGAAGTTGTTACTATAATAATTATTTTCTGAGCATTGTACTTCAAGAATCTAAACATAGGGGCGCCTGGGTGGCTCAGTCGTTAGGCGTCTGCCTTTGGCTCAGGGTGTGATCCCGGAGTTCTGGGATCGAGCCCCACATCAGGCTCATCCACTGGGAGCCTGCTTCTTCCTCTCCTGCTCCTCCTGCCTGTGTTCCCTCTCTTGCTGGCTGTCTCTCTCTCTGTGTGAAAGAAAAGAAAAGAAAAGAAAAGAAAAGAAAAGAAAAGAAAAGAAAAGAAAAGAAAAGAAAAGGAAAGAAAAGGAAAGAAAGAAAGAAAGAAAGAAAGAAAGAAAGAAAGAGAAAGAAAGAAAGGAAGGAAGGAAGAAAGAAGGAAGGAAAGAAAGAAAAAGAAAGAATGAATCTAAACATAATTCTATTTGCCTTTGTGAAAATTAAAACAGTGCCTCTCTTTCAATGCTTAATCTTTCCCTCAACAAGCAACATTTTTGGTAACTTTGTAACATTCAGACACTGTCACAATATTTTCAGATGAAGACAATTATTGCATGGTTTTATGAATTTATATAAAAATAGAACAGTTTAACAAGAATGTGGAGGATCACATAGCTGCTATTTTTTTTTTCCAGTATTGAAAGACTGTCTGTAATGATAACTCTTGCCACAGAGCAGTTGAGGTGTTAATTAGTATACTTGTTTCCCGTATAGATATTATTAAGGACTGAAGGAAGAAAGAAAAACATGTCCTGGATAAAATGATAATAATAATAGGAAGGAAGGGAAAAATGGGTTAGGAAATTTTAAAAATGATAATATTTCCAAGTTGAAAAGGTACAGTTAATAATTTAACTTACACGCTTTCTCTGAGAAGGGGTGATTTCTGATAAAGGAGAAGAAATTAAGCACATTTGAGAGTTAGAACAGAGCTTGGGGCACGTAGGTTATGTATAATATTTTCTACGTGTATCCATATCTCTACAATATAATCATACGGAACACAAGTACACTCAGCAGTGCATGTCAAGACATAGAGAGAGGCTCAGGATGAAGGAAATCCAGAAGACACCACATGAAATAAGAGAAGCAAGTTATAAAACGGCATAATATGCTTACCCCAGACCAAAGAGAAGTTGTATAATAGGTGTAGGCATTTCCAGGAGATATAAGATGAATTGGTGATTTGGGTGACTGAAACAAGGTCAATTTCCTCCATTTGTTGAACCAGGTAGACAAGGGATAGTGATTAATGAACTAACTTTTGCAGACACGGTCAGCTGAGAAATGTTATTGATGGGACAAGGGATGGGAACTGATTAACTCAGTTTCCTCAGCTTCTTATTTTTTTAGGAGATGAGGAAAGAGCAGTTATCATTTAAGAAAGGGCACAGGTATCTAGGAAAAAAGTTTCCTAACCTTTTAACTCTTTCAGAAGAAATTAATTTCCTAGCACTTTTTGTACAATGAGAAATAGTTCAGTGAATTGTACATTATTAGGGAAATTTATTCAGTACATTGAGTGTGTTTGGTGATGTAAGATTGGGTGATAGCAAAAAGATGCAGTATTTCCTTCCCTGAATATTTTCCTAAACTATGAATGCCAAAATAGTTCATTGAAACATTCTCAATACTTTAGCTGACTCCAAATGTAAAGACAGCTCCTGTAAAAAGGGAAATATTTATGATTAAATACTGGAATAAAGCCATACGGCATCTTGAAAACACAAAAGAAAATCTTTATGGTGTAGAAAAGATCTCCAAACAAAAATGCTCAAAAAGAAGAAAATATGTGTGTGTATACACACACACACACACACACACACACACACACACATTATAGATAACTTTCAAGGATTAGATTGCTTACAATGGAATAACAGTCTTCATTCATTAGGAAAATAAATGTATTTTGATTTATCTGAGAGTACATAAACTCTCAGAGGATGAATATATTCCAGAAAGAAAATTAAAAAGCACCAGAGAAGAAAGCAAGGAGCTATAAGGACAACAGGTAAGTAAATCAGTTAAGTATATTGCTAATCCATGTAACAGAATTTTTAAAACACAGCAGTTAGAGTAATTCAATTTGCTGTATTTAAATGCTAGCTGGAATTAAAATTTTAGATATTAATAATACAGAAATTAGCAAAGAGAAACTTGAGAAGAAATTAAAGCAAGCTTTTACTTTACATAAATATGCACATATATGTATTTTTTTTGTTAAAATTTAAGGGGGGGGCTAAAAGTATATGTAGAGGTATATGTCATCCAAACCAATGGAGTAAGAAAAATGAAAGTCAAGTCCAATCGCTGATAGGGAAATCAAGAAAGGTGAATGAAGCAAACACAAAAAAATGTTAAGTAGAAAACACAAAATGGTATATGTCAAGTAATCCCAAATAAATCAGCAACTATAATGACTATAAATAGATTACATATTCCTTCAAAAAGCTGAGACTCCTTCTGGATTAAGAAAAAATGAAACCTACCAAGTAACCCTAAATAAATCAGTAATCATTAAAAAACGAACATATTATAGATCTCATAATAAGCACAAGTCCCTTTTGATTAAAAACAAAACACAACTCTCTGAGGAACAAATATATCAAATATTTAAAAATGAATATGTATACATTGACTAGAAAGACAGAAATTAGAGAAAATAGGTATAGTGAACTTCAAAGGCATTTTCCTGCAAAGAGGAAAGAAGTAACACAATAGCTGATGGGAAAAAAGGGGATAAGAACAGTACTTTTTTTAAGAAGGGAAAACAGTAGGACTGTGCATTTGTTCATGGAAATGACCCAATAAAAAGAGAAAAAAATTGAAGATGGAGGAAAAAACGTGGATAATTGCTGGAGCAATGTTTTATACAGGTAACAGCACCTGCTTATAGTTTACAAATCAACAAATAATCTTTTAATGTAATATCTGAATCATGAAAATTACCCATATAAGAGGAAACCATAACAAAATATCTTAGTGATACATATGGACAGAGTAAGGAATAAGAGTTAAGGTACAACTGTTCTAATTCATGATGTCACATCAACAAATACTCTTAAAAACTAATAAATTAGAAAATAGGCTCAAGATACATAAAACATTACATATATACATATAATATGTACACATATATACATATGTGTATATGATACATATAATATGTACACATATATACACATACATATGTGTATATATGATAAAAATATTAGAAGAGCTAAAAACAAATTTTTAAAAATTTTTACAGATTTTATTTATTTATTTGAGAGAAAGACCGAGAGAGAGAGAGAGAGAGAGAGAGAGAGAGATCACGAGCAGGGGGTGGGGTAGAGGGAGAAGCAGACTCCCCACTGAGCAGGGAGCCCAATATGGGACTCGATCCCAGGACGCTGGGATTATGACCCTAAAGGCAGACACTGAACCAGCTGAGCCACCCAGGAGCCCTAAAAACAAAAACGTTTAGCGCTGGTTGCCTTTATGAGTGAGAAAGATGAAGGGTGCTTTTATTTTGAATTCTGCATTCTTCTGGGCCATTTGAAAATGATTACCACTTCTATGCATTGTCACTATATTAGAATAAAAAATAAGTTATTTTTTTAAAAGATTTTATTTATTTATTTATTTATTTATTTATTTATTTGAGAGAGAGCATGAGGGAGAGAGACCACCGGGGATAGGGGTAAAGGGAGAAGCAGGCTGACTCCAATCAGGGAGCCTGATGCAGAACTCGATCCCAGGACCCTGAGATCATGACCTGAGCCAAAGGCAGATGCTTAACTGACTGAGCCACTCAGGTGCCCAAAAAATAAGTTATTTTTTATGCTAATGAATTATAATACATTTTATCAATGGGACATAAAGATGTAACTGCATAGAATAAGATAAATCAATATATGTTGACAAAGAAAAATGTTCCAATATATTATGATGTGAAAAAATTCTAGTTGCAGAAAAAATATTTATTAACTTCTGAATACATTAAACTGGGGGGATCTACTTTCAAGTTGGACTTTTTAAAAACCATGAGCATGAATTACTTAATTATACTCTTAACTAATAAGGTTTAGGAACTAATACAAATTCTAGAAGTCAGGGGTTTCTGAGAAATACTTGAATTATAGTGTAATGATATATGCCATTTTGGAGAATAAAACACTTTCTTCTTTTGAAAGAGTAAGGGATAAGGTCATGGAGCCTCCATTAACTTATATCAATTTGATCACTTTTAGTGACATCAATTACTGACCACTGAGAAATGAGAACCTATCTTTCATTCAGAATTTCTAAAGAGATGAGAACAGTAGGTCAGATCTATCTTTCTGCCTTGACTCCCTGTGCAGTATTTGCTATAACCTTGAATCCCTACATGTAAATGATGATAATAATTTCAATCCTTTCATAGGGCTATCAGATGTTTTTAAATTCCATTAGTTTGTAAATTAAATACAAACTGACAATTTTTATTATAAAAGGTAAATGTTTTAGACATTCCAAATTAGAATTGTATTAATCATTGCAATGTTATAAAGTTGTCCATCAATGTTTTGAAACTAAGTTTAGCTGTGTATTTCAGAGTTTAAAACCGCAGACTCAGAATCCTGAGAGTACCTAAAATTAAATGTCTCCTGGTTCTAATATTTATCAGTTGTGTTATTTATTTTAAAAACAAACAGAAAACACCAACACATCTGTGTGTTTGTTTCCTCATCCATAAACAAATGTTTTTAAAAAGCACTTAATTTATAAGGCTATATTAAAAATCAGTGTTTGTAAAAGTACTAGGAAAAGAGGTTGGCAGGTAGTAAAATGCTATAGGAAGTGTTTGTGAAATCAATTAAAATACAAACTAATAGGGAAAGAGTTAAAGTCTGGCAATGTAATATGTTATATTAGACACGGTCCAAATTTTTCTCAAGTCCATTTCTAGTCATACATTCCAAAGTTTTGAGAAATTAATTTTTTGAAAGTAGATATTAATTGAATGGAAACACACTGTGTATATATTATTATGTATTTATTTCATGTGTTTTTTCAAAATTAAACAGCCACTGTATTATCTCATGTTAGAACAATACTGATGAACTCACGCTGTAGGACAATTTCTGTCAAATGAGAAAAGAAATCTAGTCTATTAAAATTATCAAAGGCACCTACTGAATAAACCAAAGCATTATGTTAACTGGTTAAGAGTTGGCTTGGAAATATGGTTCCAAACCTAGATGATCATAAGGATTATATGAGGAGTTTAAAAAACAGATATTTAGACTCTGCCACTGATACATAATCCAGAATCTCTAGATTTCTAGGGCCAGGACTACAGAATCCTTCTTTTAAAAAGCAAAAGAAAACAAAATCTTCTTCAAATGTTGTAATATAAGCACATGTGGGAACCTGTGGTTAAAAAAAAAAAAAAAAATCTTAGGGGCGCCTGGGTAGCACAGTCGTTAAGCGTCTGCCTTCGGCTCAGGGCGTGATCCCAGCGTTTCAGGATCGAGTCCCACATCGGGCTCCTCTGCTGGGAGCCTGCTTCTTCCTCTCCCACTCCCCTGCTGTGTTCCCTCTCTCGCTGGCTGTCTCTCTGTCACATAAACAAATAAATTAAAAAAATCTTAAAAAAAAATTCTTAAAGGACTCTTTCAAATATTTACTCTTTTCATTGCTTTATTTAGGACTGTGAATCTGTGTATGAACTAACCACCATGTATTACTTTAGAGCCAAGAAACTCAAATTATGCTTTCCTTGTCTGTGTTGCCCATCCCACTCTTCATGATCCAAGCACTACCAAGTTCAAATCTGTATACAGTAGCTGTCAGTTCTCCATGTACTCAGTTTGTATGGTATGGATAATATGACTCGCATGGAAACAAGGGGTTCACAAAGATAAAGAAAACACTTTTCATTGCTGTCAAAAACTAAAAGTATAGCTGCTAACGAACTAGGATCTTGCTTTCAAAAAATCAACATTAGACGATCAGGTCATTACCCAGTGATTCATTGTACTTGAATACAGCAACTAAGCTATAGAAGAAGACTGAATTCTGTATTAAGGAGATGGGTAAGGGAGATTGCCATTCTGGTTCAGAATAGACCAGCTGACGAAGCTCAAATGTATTTGGTGATCATACAGTGAAAAGAGGAAAAGAATATGTACTTTTATATGACTTGGCAAATCATGATTTCACAGTGCTATGCTATTTATTTTCTAGATAAAGACACAGCTACATCGTTAATAAAAATAAGGTATGTGGCTATGAAGAGGTGATTTGTTTAAGAAATATTAGATATATCTCAGTAGGCAGATTACATAAATCCACTTGCGTTTTGCACCAATCTGGTACAAGTCGCTAGTAATGGGATTCAAGTAAATTGTAAGCAGATGGTTTATTGGGAGGCATTCACACTGAAGTGTTGACAAACATTTCAATAAGATTGCAAGGGGTTCCATTTCATAGTCAAATTAGCTACAACTGTCTATCTTCCATTAACCTGTAATAAAGAGATGTATTTTAATAGGGTGTAATTGGTTTTAGATTTCCATGTCTTTCATCTCTTTTCCATAAAGGTTCTGGAAGTATCCTAGAAAGGTACAGATAATCCCTTCTTTCCTTTGGTTTTCGTTCAGAGTGGTATTTAACATTAACTCTACTGTTATGGGTTTCTGTGGGAATAATGTTTTTGCAAAAATGAGGAAATAGAAGGACTTGGAGTCTAAGACATTTTCATCTTCTGCCCTTAACAGGTTTGTCAAGCAAAATGAGTTGTTATTTTACTTGCATGATATTTTACCAGTACTTCCTTCTATGGCTCACTCAGTATTTTCCCCCCATTAGGGTTGCCCAAATGTTATTTTTGTTCCATTCTGTGATTTCTTTTAACTTTTCTGTTAATTATCAAAATACTTATTTACTTTTTTACATAGGTATATTTTACTTTGCAATATGGCTCTCGTTTATACCATCGGCTAAAATTATATTTGTAGGACATTTAACTTTTAACCATTTAACTTTTTTGTTCAGAACATACATGTTTTAAGTCAAAATGCTACTCCTTTTTTCTTTTCCAAAATCACCTAGTTAATCCAACAAGAAAATCAAAGAGACTCAAACTGGCTTCCTGACATGAATCAAAACGGTTGTTCACACTTCACATTGTCTCTCTGTTTCTCTTTCTCTCTCCATATGGAATCACAAAGGCAACATTTATTTTTAATGTTTTAATTTTTTTTTTACAAAGGCAACATTTATACGGACACTTCATATCAAAGTCCAATTCACTCGTTTTGGTACGTGGATTTGATACCGCCTTTCCCACAGGGCAGCAGGGAAAAGAGTGCTATTCTAAATCCTCCCTGTTGGGTTAATCAACCTTGTTCAAACTAAATAGAAGTCTGGCAACTCTTAACTGGGCAGAAGGGGATCTGGTGCCAATAGGCTCTCAAAGATTACTTTTTTTTTTTTTTTTTTTGGTTTAAGTAATCTCTACACACAACATAGGGCTCGAACTCATGACCCTGAGACCAAGAGTCTCATACTCCACTGACTGAGCCAGCCAGGCACCCCTCAAAAATCACTCTTATAAAATTTTACTTTTATTAACAAGCATTCGATTTCCTAAAGATTTAAATAGTAAAATTTTAGAAGATAATAAAGAGCCATTATGACTGTCACGTGTCTTCTTTAGCGGAACAATGTATCTGTCCCAATACTGACGGACTGTGGATGGCAGACATACTTCTTACAAAATCAGGAAACAGTGATTCTTTAATCCATAAGAGAACAAACTTGACATGATTCTATGCCTGTTGTCATGAGTGAAGAAGCTATTCAGACAAACCCTATGTAATATTCTTCTTTGAAAGCCCCTGTTATTTGAGCACCAGATAGAAATTACAGTTCATTAAATTTTTATTTTTCACATGGTGTTTAGAGAAAATACTTTGCAAAATGTTTTTATTCTGAGTTAACTAGTAGCTTCAGTAAATAAAATGGTCAATAACTTACCCAAGATTTTAATAATATAAAATAATTTTATATTGATATATTTTAATTGTGATCATATGTGTCAGTAATGTAATAACATCTTTTGCGAAATTTTCTCATACCTACATTCTTCCCTATCTACCATCCTTTACTTTTCTTTTTTCTATTTTTGGGTCTTTAATGATTTGCCAAAAGTGGATTAGTCAGTGTGTAATAGCTGTATAATTGTTTGCAATGGTATTGTTAGCTGTTCATGCTTTTTTAAATTCATGTGATTATTAAGTCTCTCTGGCAAGTACATTCTATGTTATACACATAAGTAGAAAAACCACATTGTAGAGCACCGTAAATTATACCAGCTGAGCTTTAAATGCTACACAAATGTAGCCTATGAGTAGGTTGAACTCCCACCTACTGTAGGAGTACAATACTAGATAGGAAAACTGTTCTGGAATTCTAAAGATGAACAAACATGGAAAGAATATAGAACACCAGCTAAAAAAGAACTGAAGGAAGCACATCTCCCTTTTTCCCAAAATAGTTTAAATTCAATTATTCAGTGGCATCTATTAATAGATAAATATTTTAATAATTAAGTAGAACTATAAAAATTCAATTAATTATATTTATATAACTAAATATATTTTTCTTGTAAAAATGGCTACTTTCCTGAAAACTATATCAATTTAAATCTAGTATTGCTTGATATTTACTATGATTTAAAATGTTCTACAGATATAATTTTAACCCACAATATAAATGAGAGCCATATTCTAAAGTAAAACATACTTATGTAAAAAAGTAAATAAACATGCTAAGAATAGACAATAAACCGAATGTGATGAAAACTTAATGCTTTACACTCAATAACGTCGGTACTTACCAGTCAGTGTTTGAAAACAGACATTTCATCTCACTCACTGAACAAAGAAAAACAAAAGTATTTTTTGAAAAGAAATAAGGTATCTCGAATATGGAAAGAAAAGGTGGTAATGGAATAATGTGTATATTTTGGTACATGGATAGAAGAAAACTGTGAAAATTCAGTAGCAGATAGGTATAGTTTCTCCATCTTGGCCCAAATCCCTAGAAATAAGTAAAAGATGTAAACAAATAAGATAGATCCATATGAAAAGATACATGGAGATGAATGAAAGAGGAAATCACAACTCCAAATGAGCAGGAACACTAATGCAAAAGATAAGGGACATGATTTTCTAGTAACCAGAGTCAACCTGTGAATCAACATTTGGAATGTTGCTGTAGAATCCACCAAGCAAATCAACATTTTGTTAATAATGTCCAGTAGGGTAGCAGAGATATTGATCCCCAAACAGCATCAGTGAGTGTGAGAACTCGGGAAAGGGGCAGAGCTGGCTGAGCAGCTGATGAATCCAGGAAGTGTGCAAAAGCCCCCTAAACCAGAGAATAATTACTGCCACAGAGGACCTAGCAATAGGGGCTGAATAGCAAAACAGGAAAGACTAAAGAAAAAATTAGTAAACCCAGGAATTCGTTCAAGTTACAGTGTGCATCATGTGACTGTTGTTTTGAAACCATTACTCATCCCTTCTATTTCTTACGATGACATCTTCATTTTGTTTTGAAAATCTACCTCCCCATGCTCCATTCCTGAGTCTTGTGAGATCTGGAGCTGCTGCTGCTGCCCTCTAGAGACCATAAGGAGAAATATTTTCTGGGAAGAAAGGCAGCAGTCGGAAAAGCTTATCTAAGAGAAATGAAGAACCACGTTCTTCGACTTTGGAAGTGCATCATATCCATCTGTAGTCAGCAATACTCCTGACTTTCCATTCAGATGAGCTTATAAATTCCCTTTTAAGATTGAAGCAGTTTAAGAGATTACTTGCCACTTGCAACAGACAGACTAACATGGGATATAAAAGTCAATAGATGAAAAGAAAGAAAAAAAAGTTCAAGAGATATGGGGCATCGATATGGAGGTACCAAATTTCAATTTTTTTTCCTAATAGGAACTCCTGGAAAATATATATATTTACGTGAGAATAGGGAAAATCAAAATTGGCAAGATGCATAAAGAAACAAAACTCAGGGTCAACTAAGTGCTAAGCAGGGTGAATAAATGAAGACATGACATCTAGATGTCTCATGATAATATTTTAAACTGGCTAGAATTTATAAATTCCAGATTTCCAAACGTTGAAATTTGCTTACTCTGCCTAACTCCATTTTTCAAACCTACCATTCTGTTTAAGGATGATGGCTGTTGGGCTTCTAAGCCCAGTGCAATCCCTGTCCCAAACCTCTTCCAAAATCTTTGAAGTTTTTGTTTAATGTCCTTGGTTTCTATGCTGTTTGAGAATCTTCTCTTCGTGTGCATCTCCTTGCCTCACATATTGGTGAAATCAGGATTCAAGCTCTACCTCATTCCAGTCTAATCCACGTGTTTAGATGAACAAACTCAGTCTACACATTCAGTTTCCATCTGCCACCTTTTGATTTCAGGCACGCACTGCTTTGGGTAACCCCTGTATTCCATTCAGACTCTCCAACCAAGCCATCAGAGCTGTCCTGTGGTCAGTGCTTTCTCTAGATGCGGGCAATTTAGTTTGCTAAAAGATTCGACTTGTTTTCTGATTTAAACATTTTGAGCTACTGGAGCATATAACAACTGGCTTCTGAATATCAGAGTAATGAAAAGTTATTATGGCTTCCTAGTTTACAGGCAACATGTATATTAAATGTGCTTATGAACATTTTAAGAAATTCTAAAGTTATATTCTGCAAGAAAACTCTAGGAATTCAGCCAAATATTCCATGACTTGGCTGATATTCAAGTAGAGCTTTATGGGGCACACTTTTACTACCCCATTCTACATGACATTGATTTGCCTTTGAACCCAACTAAAGTCCATTACTCTGTAACTCAAGTTAATGGGTATATGTATGGGAAATTTCCCTACCACAGCAGTATGTCTCTCAATATTTTTTTATTTATTAAATTTACTGAATGCTCAAAATCCATCAATGTTTAGGCACTTCAAAGTATAATAAAGGATGATACTGGAAGGTGCATATCACTTCAAACCTACTATGAAAGAGTATCAGAGGAGTTTTCCATATAATATAGGCCACAGATTTTTTTTTATCTTGCTTATTTGGATTGCACAATTTTAATTACCCAACATATTATTTTGTTCAAATAATTTTTAAAAAAGTAAGATACAATGCTGATAGGTAACTGTCTGACCTATAAGTGGACGGATGCTTTAGGGTTAATATTCATACATATTCAGTTGTTAATTTTGGTTACTTTACGATCCAACTACTTTTCAATGAACCACCCAAAAGCAATATATTTAATAAAAAGAGATTTAATCCTACATAGCTGAGTAATGCTAATAATTGAGAGCTTTAAAATGGCTCCTCTAATATCCATTTTTGAATGTTGAGCCACTAATCAAAGCAGTGATTCTGAGAATGAACTGAATTACATAAGACAATCACAGCTGATATCCCAAGGGATCAGCAAATAGTTCACTACAGCCCTATTAATCAACTTCCAGATAATGTGCCAGAGGTCCAAATGCTCTGTAAGAAATCTCAAATGCATTTTCTTCTATACTGCACACAACATTATATTTTAGCTAACAGAAGAAGCTGGAGGAAGAGGAGAAAGAGGAGATATGTTTATATAGCTGAACACACTTATGTGATCATCCCTCACGTTAATAAACAGAACATTCCTGGGGTGCCTGACTGGCTCAGTTGGTACAGCATGCAACTCCTGATCTCAGGGTTGTAAGTTCAAGCTCCAGGTTGGATGTAGAGATTACTTAAAAATAAAATCTTCTATAAACAAACAAACAAACATTCCCATCACTCAAGAAAAACCTTGAGTGTCTCCTTCCCTGACTACTACCCCTAAGAATGACCGCTATCTGACATATAACCACATCTTACAGCACTGAATAGTTTACCTGGTTTTACCCTTCATATAAATGGAATCATAACATGCTATCTTGTGCCTGGCTTCTTTCACTCAACATTATGTTTATGAGATTCAACTCTATTGCCACACATGGCTCTTACATTCTATTTGCTATATATCATTCCATTATATGAATTTCCTAGAATTTAATTTCCATTCTCCTATTGATAGCTTTTTGATTTTTACAAGAGGTGTTGCTACAAAGATTCTTCTATTTTACCAAATTATTCTATTTTTATTTTGGCATTTCCTTTGAGTATACACCTATGATGGGATTTCTAAGCTGTAGAGTATGTATATGTTCAATGCTGCCTGATATTAATCAACAGTTATACAAACTGTTTATATTCCCACCAACAATGTATGAAAATGTGGGTTCTCCATCATTTGCCATATTTGGATTTTACTAATTTAACCATCTGGGTGGGTATGTCGTGGTATCATCGTAAAGCTTAAACTTGCATTTCTTTGATAACTATATGAATTGGACATCTTTTCACGTGATTTGGCCTCTCGAATACCTTTTTGTGTGAAAAGCTTTTCAAGGATATCCTTTGCACATTATTTCTAGTAGGTATAACTTCTATGACTGATTGATTTGAGGGAGTTTAAGATATATTATAAATGCTAGTTGTATGTTAGATACATTATTAAAATACCTTTCCCACACTGTTGCTTGATTTCCATCTCAATGCTATTATTTGATGAACATAAGTTCTTAATAATTTGTTTCAACACTTTTTTTTTTTTTGGTTAACACTGTGTCAAGATATTCATTGATATTTGAGGTCATAAAGCATATTATTTTTTCTGTAAATGTTTCATTTATATTTAATATTTAGATATTAAATCTACCCTAGGAAGCCATCTGGCCCTGGATATTTGTTTGTTGGGAGATTTCTGATTACTGATTCAATTTATTTGCTGGTTATTGCTATGTTCAAATTTTCTATTTCTTCCTATTTCAGTTTTGGTAGTTTCTAGGAATTTGCCCATTTCTTCCAGATTGTCCAGTTTGCTGGCATATTATTTTTCATAATACCCTCTTATAATTGTTTGTATTTCTTTGGTGTTGGTTGTGATCTGTCCTCTCTCATTTGTGATTTTATGTATTTGGGACCCTTCTCTTTCCTTTTTGATAAGTCTGGTTAGGGATTTATCAATTCTACTAATTATTTCAAAGAACCAGCTCCTAGTTTCATTTGTCCTGTTTTTGTTGTTGTTGTTGTTTGTATATCCTTTATTTCTGCTCTAATCTTTATTATTTCCCTTCTTCTGCTGGCTTTAGGCTTCATTTGTTGTTCTTTTTCTAGCTCCCTTAGGTATAAGATTAGATTATATATTTGAGATTTTTCTTACTTCTTGAGGTAGGCCTGTATTACAAAAAAAGTTCCTCTTAGAACCACCTTTGCTGCATCCCAAATGTTTTGGGTTACTGTGTTTTCATTTGTTTCCACGTATTTTTTAAATTTCTTCTTTAATTTCCTGGTTGACCCATTCATTCTTTAATAGGATGTTCTTTAACCTCCATGTATTTGTGATCTTTCCAAATTTTTTCTTGTGGTAGACTTCAAGTGTCATAGTATTGTGGT
Source organism: Ursus maritimus (assembly GCF_017311325.1). Lineage (NCBI taxonomy): Eukaryota > Metazoa > Chordata > Mammalia > Carnivora > Ursidae > Ursus > Ursus maritimus. The sequence continues at coordinate 29,996,565 of NW_024425563.1, forward strand.
CAGAAAATATGTATGGTATGAGCTCAAATTTTTGTATTTATTTGTTGAGGCCTGATTTGTGACCCAGTATGTCATCTATCTTGGAGAATGTCCCATGTGTACTCTACTGCTTTAGGATGGTATGTTCTCAACATATCTGCTAAGTCCATCAGGTCCAATGTGTCATTCAAAACCATTCTTCCCTTATTACTCTTCTGCTTAGATGATCTGTCCACTGATGTAAATGGGGTGTTAAAGTCCTCTACTATTATTGTATTATTATCAAGTTCCTTTATGTTTGTTATTGTTTTACATATTTGTGTGCTCCCCAGTTGGGGGCATAAATATTTACAATTGTTAGATATTTTTGTTGGATAGACCCCTTTATTATGATACAGCGCTCCTCTTCAATTCTTGTTACAGTCTTTGGTTTAAAATCTAGTTTGCCTGGGGGCACCTGGGTGGCTCAGTCGTTAAGCGTCTGCCTTCAGCTCAGGGCATGATCCTGGTGTTCTGGGATCGAGCCCCATGTCAGGCTATTCCGCTGGGAGCCTGCTTCTTCCTCTCCCACTCCCCCTGCTTGTGTTCCCTCTCTCGCTGGCTGTCTGTCAAATGAATAAATAAAATCTTAAAAAAATATATATAGTTTGTCTGATATAAGCATGACTATTCTGGTTTTCTTTTGACATCCATTAGCATGAAAAATGGTCCTTCATCTCCTCACTTTCAAACTGCAAGTATCTTTATGTCTAAAATGTCTAAAACAAGTCTCTTATAGGCAGCATATAGATGGGTCTTGTCTTTCAATCCATTCTCATATCCTATGTCTTTTTTATTTTTTTTTAAAGATTATTTTAGAGAAAGAGAGAGAGAGCACAAGTAGGAAGGGCAGAGGGAGAGGGAGAAGCAGACTCCGAGCTGAGCAAGGAGCCGGCTGCAGGGCTCGATCTCACAACCGTGAGATCACATGAGCCAAAACCAAGAGTTGGATGCTCAACCCACTGCGCAACTCAGGTGCCTCATCCTATGTCTTTTGATTGGAACACTTGGTTCACAATCAGAGCGATTGTTGATATGAATTTAGTGCTAATATATTACCTGTTAAGTCGATGTTTCTGGAGATTTTCTCTGTTACTTTCTAGTCTTTGTTGCTTTTGGTCTTTCCTTCCCAAAGAGTCCCCTTTAATATTTCTTGCAGGGCTTGTTTAGTGGTCACAAACTCCTTTATTTATTTTTTTGGGGAAAATCCTTATCTCTCCTTCTCTTCTGAATGACAGCCTTGCTGGATAAAGTATTCTTGGCTGCATATTTTTCCCATTAAGCACATTGAATATATCATACACTTTCTTCTGGCCTGCCAAGTTTCTGTGGAGAGATCTGCTGCTAACCTTATTTGTCTTTCCTTGTAAGTTAGGGATTTCTTTTCCCTTGCTGCTTTTAGGATTTCTTCCTTCTGTATTTTGCAAATTTTATTACAATATGTCTTGGCGTTGGCTTGTTTTTGTTGATTGTTGGAAGATCTCTGTGCCTCCTGGATTTGGATGTCTGTCTCCTCCCCAGACTAGGGAAATATTCAGCTATAATTTTCTCAATAAACCTTCTGCCCCCTTTTCCTTCTCTTCTTCTTCTGGGACTCCCATGATACACATGTTATTACACTTTATGGAGTTGTTGAATTCCCTAAGTCTACATTCATGGTCCAATATTTTCCTTTCCCTCTTCTTTTTAGCTTCATTATTTTCCATAATTTCATGCTCTGTTTCACTTACTCATTCCTCTGTGTCTTCCATCCTTGTGGTCATTACATCCAGTCAGTTTCACATCTCAATTATAGCACTTTTTTTTTTAATTTTTATTTTGGGCCTGACTAGTTTTTAGGTCTTTTATCTCTGTGCAAGGGACTCCCTGGTATCTTCTATGCTTTTCTCAAGCCTAACTAGTATCCTTATGATTGTTGCTTTAGGTTCTGGATCAGGTATATTACTTGTATCTGTTTCAATTAGAAACCTGGCCATGACCTTTTCTTGTTCTTTCTTTTGGGATGAATTCCTCCAACTTGGCATTTTGTCTAGGTCTCTGTCTTCTCTGTATTAGGAAAGCCTGTTATATTTCCTGCTTCTAAGTGTAATGGCTTTATTAAGAAGAGGTCATATACTGTCCACGGTCTGGTGCTTCAGGAAGTGTTTCTGGAGTATGCTATGTGCACACTGCTGCTGTGTTTTGGCTGCTCTTTCCCTCAGGTCAGTCCTCTGCAGAGCTTCTCCTTTCCTGCAGGGGAGAGTGTTTGGACCTTGTCCAGACTGTGGTGCATTTTAACTAGGTGTGCTCTGGTCTGCTTGTTAAAAGAGGGCTGATCTTATTTCCATGTGAGCTGAAGCTCTGCAGCACTCTATGGTCAGTAAACCTGGTACATGCAGGGGGTTTGTACTGGCCTTCCAAGGGAGGGGCCACTGCTCTGACTCTCTGGCACACCTGCTCTAGTAAAGAAGCACCTGCAGAGTGCAGAGGGGTGAGGCTTGGTGTAAGTAGCTCTGGCCTCCACTATTGGAGCTGTACTGCTCACTGAAGTCAGTCTGTGCTGACAGGTGGGGGAGAAAAATAATGCAAGCCCTCCCTCACCTCCCTAAAGAGGAGAGTTCATGCCTATTGCCATCTGGAAAGCCCTCACAGAAGAACAATTTCCCCTCGTGTGTCCCAGGCATCCCTCAGATCCCTGGTTTCACCCTGTGTCTGGGATGCCTGCCTTCTGGGCAACACAGCACACCTGTGTTTCATCTCAGTTGAGTTTCAAAACTCCAAACTTTAGGGACCTGGCATGGCATGGACCCTTGCTGGTACTCTGGGGGAGGATCTTGCCACACTGGGGCTGGTGCTGGTTTGTCCCAGAAGGGCAGTCATACCAACACGCAGGGGCTTGAAATTTAGAGTAAAGCAGAGCAAAAAGCCTGAGTTCAGGTTAGCCACCCTCAGCGGGTGTCTCTGCCCCTGTGCTTAAGGGGTAGGGGAGAGCAACAGTGTTCACAGGCTCTTTTGTCCCTGGAGCGGCAATGCCACCTCTCCCAGATGCACTCCAAGAAGGGGCGAAGGTCTCTCCCAGTGTGTCCCAGGGGATCCTCAGCACCCACTGCTCCTGGACCTCGTTCCTCCTCCACAGGTGCATTGCAGTGGTTGCCGGGTTCCACACGGGACACAGCATGGACTTCTAAACTCTAGACTTTGAGTTCCACTGGTTGTAAAACCTCACAATAATAAGCCCCTCTCGTTTTCCCAGGCAATGGTTTTGAGGAAATGTTTTTCTTGTGTGATCCCCTGTGTGCTGCGTGCACTTGCTTACTCCCTCTCTCCCTTCCTCCCTCTCTCCCTGATCAGGGCTCCCTTCCCTCCACAGCTCCCATGATCATCTTCTCCCCCAAATCACATCTCCACACTTTCTACCTTCCACAATGTTGCCTCTTCTCTCCCTCCAGTTGTGCAGTTTGTTCTCTCATTCCTCAGATCGATTTCCTGGGTGTTCAAAGTGATTTGTTATTTATCTAGCTGTGTTTGAGGGATGAGGCAGGCATAAGATCCTCCTACTGCTCTGCCATCTTAACTCCCTGATTCTTTCCCATATACTTTAAAATTATTTTCTTACAACTGAGCTTGAAAGTTCTCTATATGTTCTAGATACAAATGTTTTATCAAATATGTTTTTGAAATATTTTCTCCTAATCTGTGTCCAGTTTTTTCATTATCCTCACATTGTCTCTTGAAGGGCAGGCATTAAAACAAGAAGAGAGATTTAATATTTCTAAGATAGGTAGCGATGCCTTCTCACAGACATTCATTATCTGTGACTTTTCTCCAATACCTTTTAATCAGCCTGAGAAGAAGAAACATTCTTATCAATCCACCAATCATGTCATTTTTAAACAAAATGATGCTCTTAAGCATAAAACCCATTGTACCTTTTTTTTTTTAAAGGTTTTATTTATTTATTTGACAGAGATAGAGACAGCCAGCGAGAGAGGGAACACAAGCAGGGGGAGTGGGAGAGGAAGAAGCAGGCTCCCAGCGGAGGAGCCTGATGTGGGGCTTGATCCCATAACGCCGGGATCACGCCCTGAGCCGAAGGCAGACGTTTAACCGCTGTGCCACCCAGGTGCCCCCCATTGTACCTTTTCTTTATCTAGGACCATTCATATACAGAAATGTCTCCACAAGAATTAAGTCCATCTCATGACTGATTTCAGTGACTCCCAATAATTTTATAAATGTTGACGTTTATAGTCAAAAATTTCTCTTATTCTATTTAAAAGCTCCACTGTTGCTTTATATCTGAGATTCAGCATTATTTGCTTCAGGTTGTTGGGCTTTGTAAATGAACAACCACTAGCTTTCCGGGATCTCATAAATAATTCCCTTTGCTCTATTGCTATTCTTTCAGCCCCCTCAGCCAAACTGTGTTCCTTCAACACATCTCAAAATATATCTCAGTGAGTCTGTAAACATACTCCTCTCCATCACTTAAATTATCACACTTGGGTGGTTTATATCCTCCACTTCACTCCTTTATTTTTTCTTTCATTCCCAGCCAGTAATCCGAAAGATCTGTGTGGTCCAAAATGGTTCTGGCATCATCAGATAAGAATCTGGTGTGTTAAATACTTTGGAAACACTGGCCAAATTACACTTGGGCACTGAGATTGAGCAATACTAGGAACTATTTCTAAAAGTTATCAATCTCTTGATAATTTCACATGTCTGCATTTGAATGATGCAAAATTTGAATGATATTCTTCAAAATAGGAGTTTGTACTTTAGACAGCTGTATTGTTTCTACAAAGTGAAGCTAAGAACAGTTATGAATGTGGAGGCATTATAGCAAAAAAATAGAGAAATCCTTGAAGTATTTTCATTAAACATAAAAATACAGGTAACAAAGCCTACTATTATTGCTATCATTTAATAATTTTTCTAGGAGTTATGAAAAGTTAAATGATTCAGATAAAAGAAGAATATCTATCAGAGAAGGAGGAAAAAACAAGAAATACAAGGAATTCTATAAATATAAATGAATAAAATGAGCATCTTTCCTTATATCAGCAACAATAAACTAAAGAAAATATTTGGGGAACAAATTTTTTTTTTAAAAAAGGAACAAAAATGCAGATAGTTTACACATATTAAAAATGGTATTGAGAAATTAAAAATTATATTTTAGCAATTTAGGATGCAAACCATGTATCTTGCTTACACGTATTAATTTATAGGCTTAACATCATTCCCCAAATATCTTAATATGATTAAGTCAAATTAGATGATGCCATTCTCAAAACCATCTATAATAATATTCAGGTTTTAATAAATTTCAAAATGTTAAGTATAATAAGTGTAGGATATTATTGATGGATATAAAAGTACTCAAAACTATATTACTTTAACCTGAACACATTAGAATCAGGAGTTGGAATAATGAAACAGACTTGTGTATTAGATTATGCCATAGAAAATTACAAAAAAAATAGCATTCTCCATGTTTAAGCTAATAATTTTTCTCATGTACATACTTTATTATGTAGTCCTATTAATTCTATATTCCAAATGGGTCTTCAATCTTTCAATTCCTTCTTATCTATACTGTCTCTACACCAATAAAAACAACCATTGTGTATAACAAATTATTACAATAGCCTTGCAAAAATCAGAAATACAAAAGTGTGATCGTGAGTCTTGATAACAAAGAAAATAAAGTTTCAAACATAATAGAACACAGAATAAGCTTTAAGAGGCAGTTAATATTCCCACAGTAAAAGTCTATTTTAAAAATAAAATAAAATAAAAGTCTGTTTTAGAGCAGATATTTTAGTTTTGGACTATGGTAGATTAAAAAAAAAACAACACACCAAATTTTGCAACTCTCCTTATCAATGCAAAATGGAAACCTAGAAAATCTAAAACACTGTAAGGCACAGAATAGAGAGGAAGAGAAACATCTCAGGCAGAAGCACTGATGATAAGAAAATCAAGAATAAACTAAATTACCACTCAGCCATCTTCTAGACTTTGTATTTTAGCTTTATAAATCAGCATTTAGCTATTCTTTTTGGAAATGGACTATAGTTTCTTGTCATTGCATGATGTGTTAAATATACACTTTAAGGGTAAACTCAAAATGATAAGAAAAACTATATATTAAAAAAAGAAGTGAATCTTCTATAGGATGATCTTAGATTTTTGCTTTTTAAAGGTTCTCACTGAGGAATAAAATAGGTGCACATAAGAAAGTAGAAAGGAAGGGTAGATAAGCGGTATGTCTTCTTTTGCCTTCCTTTTATCTTCTTTCTTACTTTTAAACTTGTACCTCTATAATAAAATGTTATCACTTTAATTCATGTATCAAGTTCTGTTTCCTGGAGGACCAGAACTAAGAAAATAACCTTTCTGAAAGTATACTGAAGATAAAACAAGAACATTTATTCTTGTGTCCTGTAATCCAAGACTTCTTAATTCAACATGAAAGCTGGTAGGGTTGGACAAGACCAATACTGGAAACTGAGATCATATTATTAAAAGACAAGTCTAGGCAGGTTATAACAATACGAAAGAGGATGGATTTTCCTGGACTTCCTTAATGCAACTCCTTTCATAAACTCTCTGACACTGTTGGAGAGATGCAGCCTATACTCCCTTATAACCCAGCCGGCCATTACTTTGAATTTCAAAAGACGGAGGTTAAAATGGATATACAGGCCAAGAACGAGCCAGTGAGCTAAATGGAAACCATAATGTAGATACGAAAAGGAGAAACAGGGCACAGAAGCCTGTTGATTAGAGACAGAACTTTCTAGACAAAGAATTAGATTTAAGGACTATAAGTGGACAAGATCTCTAACACTGCTTAATAGAAATGGATTTCAATAAAAATAAACCAAGAAGGTGACAAACACACAGACACATACAAACAAAACAACAAAAAATACTTTTCAAAGTTATATTTTTGACAGAAGCCTAAGAAAATCGTTGTTTTGTAGCCTGGTCTACAAAATATCTGGCTTCTAAGGATCACACCTTGCAGAATGGAAGGCCATCTGCATATTTATCTCAGATAGGTTCAAGATGCATAAGGAGAGTACAAATATAAAATGCAGATGATGTAAAAAACAAACAAACAAACAAACAAAGTAACAGCAGCAAACACAAAACCAGTTCATCACCAGTTTAGGAAGTCCTTTCTCTTCTATATTTTAAGATACATGTGTTATGAATTAATACAATGTCTTGTTTTCTATCTTCTCTTCTCAAAAAGTTATCTTTTTCTCCTAGATGTTTACCACATTTTGTGGCCAATTAAATAATTATAGATTGTCAAATACTGATGACTTATAATCTGAGTTTAACCCCACTCAAAAATCCTGGATGTAAAGCTAGATGTTATGACTATATGAGATTATTATAAGTCCTTTTAGAACCACGTATATATGATTTATATACATATACACCTATTATATGATACATGTGAATGTGGTCAAAAAGTGTGAACTCTAAATATACTTTACTGTTAAAGATTCTTTTGTTTTTATTGGTTGCTTTGAGGGATACAAAATGGAAGCTATCTTGAAGAATCTGAGAGTAAAGCCAATTAAACAGAAGTGTCAAAAAAATCAGGAAAACTGGTATCAGGTAGCGTTTAAGCAAAGAACTCAGCTCTAATTGAACCAGTATTACCTCTAGATTTCTTAGGTAAGGAAGACAGTGAATTCTGTTATTGACAGGTGTGAACTGGATGTCCTGCTACTAGCAAGTAGAGAGAGATTACTAACAACAACAAAAACAATAGAAAACAAAAAAGTGCATGGAAAATGATTTGGTATATCAATTATTTGCATTGTTGGTGAGTAATCTCTTTAATCACTAAGACTTCTGAAGAGATACATATTATAATAATCAAGAAATATCCTCATTTAACTTGTGGCTTCACTGAGCATTTCAGCAGTAAGTAACCATATACCATGACTCTTCAAAAGATATATATGGGGGCGCCTGGGTGGCACAGCGGTTAAGCGTCTGCCTTCGGCTCAGGGCGTGATCCCAGCGTTACGGGATCGAGCCCCACATCAGGCTCCTCCGCTATGAGCCTGCTTCTTTCTCTCCCACTCCCCCTGCTTGTGTTCCCTCTCTCACTGGCTATCTCTATCTCTGTCAAATAAATAAATAAAATCTTCAAAAAAAAAAAAAAGATATATATGAATTTTCAATGATATAAAAATCACAAAGATGTTTTGCTCCCCTCTTATTACACAGAATAAATACTCTAGGACGACAGATTATATTTTTTCTTTAACTTCCACAGAGGACTAATGATAATGATGTATTTGAACATTCAATATATTCAAGTGATTAACTTTTATGCTACAACAGAAGGCTCTGTTGAATAGATGCTGTTGAAGGCCAAAAAAAAAAAAAAAAAAAAAAGGCAAGTATTTCAGATGTGCTGGTTACAATTGTGTCCACTTCAGCCAGCTAACAGCTACAGTTGAAACTGTAATGCTTACCTTCAAACTCACTGGATTTCAACTTGTTTTATAGTAAATGGAGTTTCAATATCTTTGTGTTTACAATAAACAACTTGCAATACATTCTACAATTTGGGAATTATCGAGGTCCATGAGCCAGAAATACTATACTTTTTGGCAGTCTACTAGCCCCTGGGACTTCCGTTAACTAAGAAATGGTTTGAAAGAATATAGAATTCTAGGGTGAGAAAGCCCAAGAATTTAAATGACTTGCTTGTTGCAGATGCCTTCTCTGGGAAAGCTGGAAGAATGCAAATTTGATTTTTGTTTTTTGAGCATTTCCACTGCATTTGCTATCACACACATGCACATGCACCAGACTGTTTTATAAGAATTTATCACTTTAATGGTTTCACTCAAACTTGTCTTCTCATGATGTATTGTGAGGGTTTTATTTTATATGATTAAACCTTACACATCATTCTGTTTATGAGCTAAGGGCAAAGTTGTTGTGATCAACTGGAAAATCCGGCAAGACAGTAAGTGCTAAGTAGGGAAGAAGTAAGGGGTCTATTCTGGAAATTAGTCCAGAAATGTAACAGGCAGGAGGTCAAGAACTATCCATTATTGGGGCACCTGGGTAGCTGTCGGTTGAGCCTCTGACTCTTGGGTTCTGCTTAGGTCATGATCTCATGGGTTGTGGGATTGAGCTGCAGTCAGGTCGGCGCTCATCGTGGGGTCTGCTTGAGATTCTCTCTCCCTCCTTTCCTGCTCCTCCCCATCAGCTCCCCCCCCCTTGCTTGTGCTCTAAAATAAATAAATATAATCTTAAAAACAAAACAAAACAAAACAAAACAAAAAAACCCTCTCCATTATCATCTCCTATTTGAGGACATTTGTTCCAAAGCATAAGAAACAGAGACTTATCTAATAAACAGACAAATATCTGTAGGCTATTTGCTTACAGTAGTTGTTTAAGTCATGGGGAAACACACAGATTGTCAGAGCAAACAGTATATTTGATTTTTTTTTTTTTCTCTAGTGCAAAACAGCTATTTCTTCCCAGGATTTACCTATCAGATATCTAATGGATTCTATATTTCCTCATAATATTAGCTACATACAGATGGTTAAATAAAACTTCATGTTGACAAATATTTACAAACACATGACACAGTAATACATGTTCCAAGTGAAATTCAGTAGAATTTATATTTAAAAAACCTGAATTTGTTTTGTTATACATTTTACAAATGATTTGAGATTTTTAAAAATAGTGAAATTTGTAACATTAACTTAGTAAAAATATCTGTGAGTCCCTTAAATATAATTAAATGGAATGAGATTTCAATAACCATGAGAACTGGGCTCTAGTCTTGAATGACAAATTGATTTTTTAAAATATTGTCTGAAAGGAAAGAATTTTAAAATTTATGTAAAATAAGTATTTCCAAAAAAATAAACAAAATATTTCCAAATGTAGTTTCACATTTAAATGATTTTCACTATGATATTAACTATACACACATACACACACACAGATACAAACATATATAAGCATGACAAGCAAAGCCGTGAATGAGTTAACCATTTGCTTGAAACTGGTTAGTCAAGTGCATCTATTTTTAACTAGACCAGGAAACTCTGCCTGAATAATATAGGAAACTTTCTTAAGTCTCTTGTTTATCAAGTATGGTTATACATTGTTTTTGTTTTTCTTCTGTACCTTCACAATTATGTATTAACCTATGTCACAAATGTTTGAATACTCATTTTGGCATTATGAAAGTTCAACATTCAAATGCAATCAAAATCATTAATTGCTTTATATTTATATGAATCACATGTATAATTAATTTCGGCTCAGGGGGGATTGGGGATGCTAGCAACCATAATTTAAGAAGACCTGCCTTCTGACTTATTAGCTTTATAGCCAGGACAAGTTATGCAACTTCTCTAATCCTTAATTTCCTCACTTGTAAATCTGGAATTAAAAGCGGTCATCCCTACCTCTTAGAATTTTGTGTGAAGCTTGCATGAAACCATGAGAGTAACTTTATAAACTGAAAATATCATATAAAGGTGAGAGGCTAACGTAGAGGCAGAATACTGTATTAGGCAGTAAGTACAGGTAGTAGTAAGCCCTAGGAACATTTTTGCTAATTAGACTACTTCATAGACGGAAACGGAAATATTAATTAAAGTTGGGAGTATTATTCTTCCTTGTTTTCCCCTTCCTTCCTACCCATAGCTGTAAATGCAGGGAACAGTCCTTTCTCCCTAACCCAAGCCATGAGGAACACAAACATTTTCCAGAGATTTTGGGGATGTCTACAAAATTTCAGGCATAAGTGATAAGGGTAGATTTCAGCCAATCTTTTCCATCCTGTCTGAAAGGATAATAAATATAAACTAATAATTTAAGAGTTGTTAAAGTATTTAAACAAGGAGGCCATTGGACTGATGTGGCTCTATCTAATGCCTCGGGAGCCTGTGCAAGCAAACCAAAATCTAAGCCAGAGTCAATGTACTTGAATCCAGGAAAATAAACTTAAGAAAACCAAGAAAACAACCAACGAGGCTTTCCCAAATAAGGCAACTGCCTAAGCTATAGCCAATCCAATAATTTCCTTGCTTTGCTTCCAGATCTTCTCTACAAAAAAATCCCTCCCCAGCCCCTGGCTGTGGAAGGCCCCTAATCACCTTTGGTTTGGCACGGCCAGACTAGAAAGGATGTATACACAAATAAACACTTGAAAATTTTAATGTGCGTCAGTTTACATTTTAACAGCATGCTTGAGTTTCTGCTTAAGCTTTAATACATATGATTTTTAAGCATCTTTTTGATTTTATGTTCAGAAATACTCTTCTATGAAACATGCTTGTTAAAAAAAATATGCAGATCTCTTAAAGAAGTTATGGCAGCATAGATGTACAAATATCTTTCAAATCAAATATATTTCAAAAAGACCTGCATTAAAGAAACTTAAATTTAAAATTGTCATATCTTCTAGAAATATTAAACTCTAAATCTGTAATATTTATATATTAATGTGATTAATACAGGCTTTCAGGTACAATGTGCCTTTATATTACACAAAACTAATAAATATCTCCTTTATATGTACTTAACATCATGTGCATGAGTTATATAGTTAATATCTCATACATATCAGTATGATTTTCCACTTAAAAATCATATTTTTAACAAGTGGCATTTTGCCAGGATTCTTATTTTGTTATATCTAATCATGATTGAATTTATAGCTATAAAAATTGCTTTTCTTTCACATTATGGGTTATACTCAAATGTTATTTTGAATTAAAACATTAACAATAATAGGCATTAGTGGAGGGTGTATCACTCATATAAAAATATATTATTTTGGTCTTGCCATATCAGCATTGGTACTTATTCAAAGCCATTATCCTTTTTCCTCCTAGGAAAATTGATTACTTTGAAATTGAACATTTGAAGTCATGAAAAGGAAGGGCAATAATATTCTTGATTATGCTTCAGGGTCAGGGGTTCAATTCTAAAGGAAAATACTGAGGTTACTCTATAAGTTAATGCTTCACAGTGAAAAGTAAAAGCACTTGAATTTTTTGGAACAGAATACAGAGACACACAAAACATTTGGCAAAGATATAAGCAGAACTTATTACAAGGTTGAGCTCATTGAGAGTACTCACATTAATTTTTGCTGCAGAAAATAAAAGAGTGTCTTGAGAGCAAGGGCAAAGTTGCTTCACAAGGAATTTTCCTTTCATTGTGTGAAAACTGCTTCAATACTCAAAGCTTAAGGGCATCTTATCCTGGCATCACTTGCAAAATGCTTCCTTCTGCTTCACTTACCAGAGGAAGCCTATGCTGATCTCAAAAGTGTTTTTAGACATTGTTCTTATGTTCACAGTCTATGCAATGCTCTCGGTGTATTATTGCAGATCTAGGCACTCTCTTAGTATAAAAAAAGCCCATGGGATTTCTCTTTCCTGAGGCTTAATTTTCATAGCTTTGTTATTTCTATTTAATATTTGCATAACAAAAAATCTTTAGAAAATAAATCATAAATTGACATAATCTATCATTAAATTAGTATGTCAGAGTTTATGGAATCAAACGGATTATGATTTTTGCCAGTAATTTATGAAAAAGTTTTGAAGTGACCTTCAGATCATGTTGAATACCCTTCTGCCCGTATTCAACAGAGGTAAATATCTAACTTGGCTTTCTGTAAACAGTTGAGCTTAATTTGGAGTCAACAAGGGATCAATTAAACTAATCATTTTTCAGTGATAAAACAGACTATAAGCTAAAACTCACTTCTCTTTTTTAATTGTATATCTATATTCTGTGGATAGGAAGAGAAAGAAAAATTTAAATAATCCTGGATCATACAAGACAACTGTGTCTAAAAAAGAATATATCCCCTGGAACTTGATGGTCTTTTTTTTTTTTTTTTAAGATTTTATTTATTTATTCGACAGAGATAGAGACAGCCAGTGAGAGAGGGAACACAAGCAGGGGGAATGGGAGAGGAAGAAGCAGGCTCATAGCAGAAGAGCCTGATGTGGGGCTCGATCCCAGATCGCCAGGATCACACCCTGAGCCCAAGGCAGATGCTTAACTGCTGTGCCACCCAGGCATCCCAGAAACTTGATGGTCTAAATCATAATGCAAATGAGACCTGCCTCCACAGAGCCAAAAGAAAAACAGTAGCCCAAGTTTGTTTGCCAAATAATTTGTCAAACTTACATAAAATATACTAAAAGTAGTTGTACTGAAATAAATTGGACTGAGACAAAACAGAGGGTTCTTCTCTCCAGAGAGAAAAGGAGTTGGTATTTGATTAAATTTTTCTTTGAAATATTTCCTATTAACAAATTTACAGGCAAATAAGATGAACTATCTCTTTTGCTTCTGAAATACTACCTTAGAATTCCCCACCCACGTGAATACTAAGGAGATATTTCATAATTGATAAAATAAGGTTATTCTTAATCTCTAGGTTTCCACGGGATTCACTTGGGTCTATTTATTAATCTCATTAGAGAACAATATTTGTTTTCACCAAAAGTCCATATAGTAAATGACTCTTAGAGGTTCTGTAAAGAACACCACAAGATGGCAGTATTTCAGAAATTAATCCATGGAGGGAACATTTCTATATAGCACCTAAAATAATATAATCAATTGGGCTGTATTTTTAGTGACTAAAAATATTTAAAGTCATCTCTACAAGTGATTAAGAATTAATGATACCAGGATGTCTGTTTAGTAGTAAACAAGTTGTTTCCTTTAAGTAATATAACTGTCACTTTGATTGTTCCAAAACATTAGTAAGCTTCATCAACATATAAATGAGTTGATGCGAAAGGATTGTCAGTGGATTCATAAATCTCATAATTGCTTACATATTGGTCTATAACTATAACCATATTTTTAAAATTGTTTGAAAAATAAGATTGTAATAAAACATCAATTATATTTTATTTCTGCACAATAACCAGTTTTAGAACAATAAATTGAAATTAGCAATTATACATATTAAATACATCATTTATATTTTTCAAAACTATTCAGGATTGGGGATCAGCAAGCTTTTTTTATTGGAACCACTCTCATAAAACTCTAAATTCTTGTAAAAAAAATACAGCTTTAACAAGAAACTATAAAAATAATATGAAATTATTTCTATTTTATCACAGAAATTATATTTTTGCTTTGTCACCCTGCTTATACAGGGCAGCTGCTCTGGTTATCATCTTTACAGGAATCACATATAACTTCTGTCTTTTAATTCATAATATATCTGTATTAAATGGACCTAATTCCCCACTTCTTTACCACCCCCCCCGACTTTCTTAGGTATGGAGTTATCTCAGAAGGATATGGGGAATAGCCCACCCATTAAAGAAGATAAATTCATCCTTTTTATATTTTCTTGATTATTCAATTGAAATCTGGCAATATTTACATCAATTTTCCATTAATTCATTTTGAAGCAATATATATATATTTTTCCTTATATGTTTTTAATAGTGCATTCCACTTCTCTGTCTTTGCTTTGATTTAGGGGGTAGGTACAATTTCCACATGCTCTTATTTCTGTCAGTTCAATTCTGAAGTACTTTAGCTCTGCAATAAATTCCTGAATCTGACTCAGTGATTAGAGACCTTCAATTTCATCCAATGATGACCTCCAAATTACTGACCCCTTTAATGTTGATTCTGAATCATTCTTAGAGACTTGGTAGGATATCCCTACTCCTAAGAATATATCTACTCATCATTGTTTTCTCTTAGATTGTAGTGATAGTCCTTGCTGCATTTTTAACATTCATCTTACTACTTTTATCCTGGACATACAAATAAGGTGCTCTGCAACAGAGACCTATCGTGGTTATCCGATTAAAAAGCAAATAATGACAACATGTTTTTCTATATCCCTATTCTTATGGCTGGATTGATACAAGGAAAACCAAGTCAAGTATATTACTGATACAAAGTCTGTTAACATAAGCAACAAACAGCAAAATGGGTTTTCTCTGCTTACATATAAGAAAAAGAGATAGCTGCCACCCACTACCCTCCTGAAGAAAGAGAAAAACCTTTGCTCCTTGGAGACCAGATGAGAACTCTAGAGTCAGTTCTCACTCTAGACCTTGAGAAAATAAATACATCTCTCCAAGGGGTAGATACACCTAGGCATATCCAGTCCATAAGACTTAAGGAATTCTAGGTCCTGCTCTCATTTTCCCTTGAAATGAAAACATACACATCTGGAATTAAATAAATCTTCCAAATTCTCTATCTATGCAGTTATAAATTAACTTCTCAACATTAGGTCTTAAGAGTTTATTCATATTTCGTGCCAACTGTATTATATTTGTACTATACATTATCTTCTCTTTCGTATTCAGGAAATTATCACCTCTTTATTTCTTAATTATGAATTACTCATCCCCCTGCCATCAGGATATTATCAAAATATTCTACTATTGATCCATGAGAGGGCAGAATTTGCCACCCCAAAATAGGTCTTTTTGGCATAAGAATTACCATAGGCTGATTATTTTAAGACAGAGGAAAAGCTCTGAAAACCAAGTAGAAGTTACCAAGCAAAGTTTATAAACAAGTAGAAGTTTGTAAGAGAAATTTACATTTGTAAGGAAAATCATCATTTGTAAGGGTGTCTCTCTCCTGTTCTAGGAAGAAAAGGAAGACTAAATATCTAGAAATTCTGATCAATGGAGAAGGCAACAGTTCAATCTGTGTAACAACCTTACCCTTATTTAGTGTGGTGGTTTTGTTTTTGTTTTTTTAAATCTGGAGATAGTATTTATGATGGTGGCTTGTGCAGTTTGGGGGAGTTACTCAGTCTTCCTGAGTCTCTCCCATGTATACAGGAACTATACATGTTACTAAACTTATGCTTTTCTCCTGTTAATTTGGCTTTTTAATACAAAGGGTTATTAGCTAAGAACCTAGAAGGGTGGAAGGAACATTACTTTTTCTCCCCTACAACTTCCTTTGAATTCTGACTTAAATTCTGTCTACATAGCTTGCTATTACCAAACTATACATCCTTTTGTTAATCTAGTAATTGTGTATAAGGTCCCTGTCTTTGTGAAGACAGCGGGTAGAATTTACTTATGCTACTAATACTGCAAAATCTATGTTGCTCAAATGTATAATTTGATGTGAGAAACAAAGGCAGAAGAAAAATTATTAAATTTCCTTATGACCTACAGCCCATTGAAAAGTCCTTGAAACAGGCAGAGTGACCTTCCTCTAGGAACTCAGCTGCCTTGATGCTGACACTTTGCTAAAGGCAAAAAGCAATCTAAGCTTAACATTATCCTGACCCCCTAGGATCCTGTTAAGTCTTCTTTAACATACAAAAATTCCTTTGGAAACTTCCTTTATCTCTACCCACCAAAATACATGTTGGCAATCATCCCCCAAGCATATGACCCACCGATACACATCTGAAGGGTCTCATGACTCAGTTTTTACTAGACAGTAAAAAATGACCTTTTTCCAACAATAGCTGGATCCTGAAAATCTTGTTTCCAAAATACCTGAAAGGCTTACACTAGCTATCCTTAACTCCCTCCCAACTTGAAAGCATATAATGGACCACTACTCATGACCCCAGTGCAGCTCTTACTTCCCACAGGTCCTGCCCTGTGCTTTAATAAAACCACCTTTTTGCACCAAGATGTCTCAAAAATTCTTTCTTGTCTGTCGGCTTCGAACCTTAATATCTTTCCTGTATCAGAATTGACACGCATTTTTAGGCGCTGCCTGAAATATGATCTAATAATTATCCTTTGTTGTGAAGTGAGCCTGATATTTCAGTGACATTTTCTATTTAATTCCTAAAGTCAACAGGCATTTCCTCTCCTTTCTCCCCACTCGAACCATAAAGTTTCCAATAATTTTTGCCCCCCACCCCTGACTTCTTGGGGGTTTGGTTTTTAGACAAAAATTTAGAGGAAAAAAAAAAGTTCTAAGAAAAATGCTAAAAACAAATAAAAAACAAAAAAAGCCTCTATTTCCCAAGGGTTTTCTTTACTAGCCAAATGGAGAGGTATATGGACAACAATGAAGATTTTTTTTCTAAAATGTTATTTTACTCTATCTTCCAATCCTCCTGACATTAGATTGATGAGTTTTTACAGTTTGGTCTGATCTTAGGTATGTCAAGATTGCATTTAGTTTTATCTATTATATGTACTGTTATATTTTGTTTCTAATTTTCCTGAGCACCCCCCTCCATAGTACCCCTCCCTACTATACACCCATAAGTTGGTGCCTTTACAACTTAATATTTTTTTAATGACATCCTGAAAACAATCTCCACTGTTCCATTTCTTGTCATTTGGTCATTGTTCTGCAGGAAGGCTCATTTTTACCTCTTTTCACTCCCAATGACTAACTTGTTCTAGAATTAGTTACTTGTGAGTCTGTCTACCAATTATATTGATTTTCTTCATCATTTTGGGACTTATATGTACTGGTTATGATTGTGTACAGGCAATTGTCCTCTGACCTTGCCCCAAACCCAGAAACAGCACAACTAGAGGTCAGATTTCCTAATCTGAGGGTTTAGAGGATTTCTAACCTTGAAGTAGATTACATTATATTTTTTCCCCTGTGTTTTTGTTTTGTTACTTGTTTATTTATTTAAAAGATTTTATTTTTTTATTTGACAGAGAGAGAGAGAGAGAGAGAGAGAGAGAGAGAGAGACAGCCGGCCAGCGAGAGAGGAAGTAGGAAAGGAAGAAGCAGGCTTCCCAGCTAAGCAGGGAGCCCAATGCGGGGTCAATCCCAGGACCCTGGGATCACGCCCTGAGTGGGAGGCAGACGCTTAACGACTGAGCCACTCAGGCACCCCGTTTTGTTATTTAATCTAGGTTTTGGTACTAATATAAAAGCCTTGTTTTTTCTAACAGGGCTTTCACAGCCTTTTCTGATTGGATTACACCAGTATTTCTATAGTACTGGCATGAAATGTTTTTGGTTAATGCCATTTTCTTGTTTTCATTCCCCCATTTGCCCACTAAATTATCATTTTTTGTTATATACAAATATTCTTTCATGCTATTTATAGGTAAAACACACTTTGCCTTTAGAGATATTCCTATCTAGTATAGATTTCAAGATTTTTTTTCCTCAACATTTCTTCATAGCTAATGGCTGAACACACACACTCAAGCACACAAACACAGACTCACACATGTGTGTGTGCATGTGCCTGCATCATAAACTGCCTTCTTTGTATAATTTTTAGACATTTATATTGTGCATTTCCTCACTCATTCTTAAGGCATCCATCAATCCTTCAATTTTTGTCTTTCATAGCAGCTATAATGCTACATACTTTTATTGGTGGTGCAGATCTCACTACTACCTTTTTAATTTGCTCTGTTCCTTCTACATACAGAGGTCAGTCCTCTATACCTCTCTAGTTTTGATTAGTATATCCATTCAATTCCCCTATAATAGTTACTAATTCAATGGCTGCTGTTAGGGTTTCTGATGGCTTTACTGGCTCAGACCATCTATATTTCCATTCTTTGAACACCCACCTCAATAGAGACTTGATGATATTTTTATGCAGGGTTATTGTTTTTAATTTTCAGTTATATCTGTCATCTCTAGACTTTTTAAAATTGATGTATAGTTGACACACAGTGTTACATTAGTTTCAGGTGTATGCCACAGTGAGTCAACAATTCCATGCATTGTGCTCTGCTCATCACAAGTGTAGCTACCATCTGTAGTACCAGCATTGTATGGTGACAGATCTGGCTTTACTTCTTGATCTGCTGTAAAACTAGTATCTTTTCTTCCTTTAAATAAGGAGAAGCCACGGAGCTTCTGCTTTTCCTGACTCATAGCAGAATCCTTTCCTCACATCTGCAGTTCTGCCCTAATGCATGCTCTGGGTTCTAGGACTTATGTCTCTGGCATCCCTTCTGCTTTAGACTTTCTTTAAAATCATTGCTCTCGCTGTCAGGGACTCACCATCATTATCCTCTATCCCAAGGAAACCATCTATAGAACTAGGACCATATGGGCTATCATCAGGTAGACAGTTGAATTTCTACAGTTTAGACACATTTTCTGGCTTACCTTTCTGTCTCTTGACACCACATGGGTCTCTAAGCTTAAGTTGAGGGCATGAAAAGGGAGCAGGTGTGGAGGGACGTCACTGATGACAAACACATACTTGTTTAGTGTAACATTTATATTTGTTTTTGTTCAACTAGCTGAAGTAGTAAACTAAAAAGGAGGAAGGGCATTAGCGACACACTATGTTTCCAGAAATGGTCAGCCTTTCATTGCCTTTGAATCTCAGCCACTTTGAATCCCAACTCTGCTAGCAAGATTTTTTTCTTTTTCTTTTTCTTTTGTCCTGAAAAGGACATTGGAATCGCTTCGCAGTTAGCATGACACCATCTGCAGAATATCTGATTCTCTGTGAGAGACACAGAGAGATTAATGTTTGAGGATCAAAGCTCAATGGTAGTATGACCATAACATTAAAACTTTCACTAAGGGACTCCAGGGGATTGTAGGAGCCAGGCATCGTAGCATAAATCCTTATTACTGTTTCTCTGTGCTTTCTTTCCAAACACAAACATCTTGTTTACATTACACACTTTTCAGGTAAAAACATGTTTTCCATTATTCAACTTTTCTCAAAAACATGTTCAAAAACAAGTTTTCAATAAACATGTTTACCACATTTCCTAAGAACAACATGTTTTTATTTTGCAAAGTAAAGTGAAAACACTGCCAAAAAAAGTTCACGTTTTATGGGATGGGAGATGAACCATCCTTTACTCATTTTTGTGAAAATTACACATATTACATATAAGCATATATTATGTTAAATAACTAGTTTAAAATTTTAATTTTTAAATTTATAGTGGAATGTATTTTAGATTTTTTTTTATATCCCAAAGAAGAAAAGCAGTCGTTTAAGAAATCAAAGCAACATGTAAAAAGATTGACCTAATGTAAAACATGGTTTCTGTTCCTACTATCTACTTAAATATCATCAATTCTCCAATACAGAAATTCAAGTTGGATGATAAATGTAATTATCTCATAGTTCCAGATTTTGGAACACAGAATTTACCTTACTAGAAATATTCATACTATTGTCTATTTCAACTCCCAATCATTTATTTCTCTGATTTTCTTACTTTCCTTACTTCATTTCAAATAACTGGGATCGGTGTGCATTGCATTATGTTAATTTAAAATATGTTTGCTTCTGGGGAGCCTGGCTGGCTCAGTTGGTGGAACATGTGACTTTTGATCTTGGGGTTGTGAGTTCAAGCCCCATGAAAGCTGTGGAAAATAAAATCTTAAAAAAAAAAAAAAAAAAAAAAAGGTTTGCTTCTTTAAAACTGCTCATATTAAAAGAATCAGATAATGTTATATATGTATTTTGTATAGCAATGTTTTGTTGGTGGTATTATAACAGGTAAGTTTATTTATTTATTTATTTTTTAATTTTTATTATTATTATTTTTTAATAATGATTTTTTATTATATTATGTTAGTCACCATACAGTACATCCCCGGTTTTCGATGTAAGGCTCAATGATTCATTAGTTGTGTATAACACCCAGTATAACAGGTAAGTTTAGATTCAGTCCAGCATCACAAAGAAGGATGAATTAATTTATCTTTGGCAATATTATTTAAACTGTGGCCCTTTCTCTATTTCCCAATCCATGTGATATGTACATGGATTTCATTCATTAGAACAACTTAATTTAGGGACCAAAGACATTTAAGATTTAAGCTAAATTCAAATCCCATTTTCCCCACATTAGAGCAAGTTACATAACCTTTAATGCTTTTGTTTTTCATCTTGAAAACAAAGGTAGTTATAAAGGTAATAATATTTATCTCTTTGTTTTGTTCTGAGGAATAAATGGAGAAGTATGTGATAAAATATATACTTAAAACATTATTTTCTGTCATTTTCAGATGCAAAACAGAGACTCAGAATTTAAGTGACTTTCTAAGTCCATCCAAATCCATGGTAAAATAAAAATCAAGTTTTGTGTTAATTATTGAATATTGGGACAAAATGGCCATATTGGTAAAAAAGATTATACGCTTTTATTGATAAATTTTGGGGATGAGATAAATTATTTCTACCTCTCCATGTTAGGGCATCACAGAAAAGCACATTCTCTTACCTATTTTTGTCTACACAATTTGTTAACATGACTAAAGAACTTCTGATCACAGAGAGAATAAATAGTGGAGCTAGTATTTAAATGTAATATATTGACTTTCAATACTAAATTGTTTCTAATATATCACTGGGTTGTGTGTTATATAATATAGGTCAGTTTGGGAATGTACCCAAAAGAGTTTCTGCTCATAAATGGATAAGTCTATTTAGGAAAAAGAGATAAGCACAAAAAAATTAATGTGCAATGCATGTTATAAATGACATCTGAAGACAGTATGAAAGCTCACAAAACAGCACAGGGTTAGCTGACAAGTGACTGGTATAGACAATGTACTTGGTATGAATTTAAATGAGGGGAAAACCTCTATGTCATGCTCCTCAGAATTCAGCTAGCAGTTGAAGTGGCAGATTGGATAGGCTCACACCAGTTCCCTATCTAGGCTTTATTTCTCATATCAGCCATTAATTTCAACTGCTTCCTTTGACAATTTTTCCTGTGCTTCTAAAAAGAAAGTTAAATGAACTGTTTTGGATTTCAACTTTGATTATGTGCTGTGCAGCGGATGCAGTATATATTTTCATACATATGCTTTGCCAGCGTCCATTCCTTTTCCTATCAGAAATCTTCCCTGACAGGAATGTAGTTATTGATGGGCTGAACTGTGTGCTCGATCTTGGACATTCAGAATTGCACCAATTGGCTTCATAATATTCTTTGGTACTTGAGTCAGACTAACACACTAAGAATGAACTATCAGAAAGATAAATTAAGAAACAATCCCATTAGCAATTGCAACACAAATACCAGGAATAAATTTAAACCAGGAGAAAAAAGACCCGTATAATGGAAATTATAAGACACTGATAAAAAAAAAATTGAAGACACACATAAATGGAAAGATATTCGGTGCTCATGGACTGGAAGAATTAATACTGTTAAAATGTCCATATTACCCAAAGGAACCTACAGACTCAGTGCAATCCCTATCAAAATTCCAATGGCATTTTTCAGAAATAGAGCAATCTTAAAATTTGTATGGAACCACAAAAAACCCAAATAGCCAAAGCAAGTTAGAGAAAGAAGAAACAAGCTGGAGGCATCACACTTTCTGATTTCAAACCAAATTACAAAGCTATAGTAATTGAAGCAATGTGGTGCTGATAGGCACAGACACATAGATCCATGGAACAGAATGGAGTGCTCAGAAATAAACCCATGTATACGTGGTCAATTAATTTACAACAAAGTAGCCAAGAATATACAATGGGGAAAGGACAGTCCCTTGAAGGAATGGTGGTGGAAAAACTCACACCCACATGTAAAAGAATGAAATTGGACAACTATCTTAAAGCATACACAGAGATTAACTCAAAATAGATTCAAGACTTCAACAACAGGGCATGCGGGTAACTCAGTATTTAAATGGCCAACTCTTGCTTTTGCCTCAGGTCATGATCTCAAGGCCCTGAAATCAAGCCCTGCCTCAGGCTCCATGCTCAGCAGGGAATCTGCTGGAGTAGTCTCTCTCCTTCCTCTGTCTCTCCCCCTGCTTGCATGCACACTCTCTCTCAAATAAATCTTAAAAAAAAAAAAAAAAAAAAAAAAAAAGGTTTCAATGTAAGACCTGAAACCATAAAACTCCTTGAAGAAAATATAGGTGGTAAGTTCCTTGGCATTTGTCTTGGTGATAACTTTTTGGATCGGACTCCTGACAAAGGCAATACTAGCAAAAATAAACAAGTGCAACTATATCAAACGAAAAAGCTTCTCCACAGCAAAGAAAACCATTAACAAATTGAAAAGGCAACCTACTGAACGGGAGAAAATATTTGCAAATCATATCTGATAAGGGGTTAATAATCAAAGTATATACACACACACACACACACACACACACACACATACATACACCTCATACAACTCCACTGCAAAAACAAAACAACACAGTAACAAAATCCAATTAAAAATGGGCAAAAGACACAAATGGACAAATTTCCAAAGAAGACATACAGAGGAACAACAGGTACATAAAAAGATGTTCAGCATTACTGATCATAAAGTGGATGTAAATCAAAACCACAATAATATATCACCTCACACCTGTAAGAAAGGCTATTATAAAAACAAAACAAAACAAAAAATAACAAACCAAACCAAACCAACCAGGAATAACAAGTGCTGGCAAGGATATCGGGAAAAGGGAACCATTCTGCATTGTTGATAGAAATGTACATTGGTGCAACCACTATGGAAAACAGTAAGGAGATTACATACATACGTACATACGATAGAACTACCATATGATCTAGGAATTCCACTTCTGGATATTTATCTGAAGAAAATGAAAACACTAATTTGAAATGATATCCGCACTCCTGTGTTTAGTACAGCATTACTTACAAGACCCAAGATACTGAAACAACCTAAGTGTTCACCACAGAACAATGGATAAAGAAATCATGGTGTATAGATACAATAGAATGTTATTCAGTAATAAAAAAGAAGGATATCTTGCCATGTGTGACAACATGGATAGACTCTGAGGGCAACAAGCTAAGAGAAATAAATCAGAGAAAGATACTATAATCTTATGTATATGCAGAATTGAAAAAACTAAAGTTTATAGATACAGATGTATAGAGAGTTTACAAGTTTATAGAGAACAGATCAGTGGTTGCCAAAAGCAGAGGGTAGAGGGGTGGGTGAATTGGGTGAAGGGTATCAAAAGGTGCAAACTTTCAGTTATAAAATAAATAAGTCATGGGATATAATACACAACATGATAACTATAGTTCATAATACTGTATTGCATATTTGAAAGTTGAGAGCAACTCTTCAAAGTCCTCATCACAATTTTTTTTTTTTTTTGTAACTGTGTATGGTGACAGAAGTTAACTAGATTTACTGTGGTCATAATTTTGCAATATATACAAATATTGAATCATGCTGTATACCTGAAACTAGTATAATGTGATATGCCAATTATACCTCACTAAAAACAAAGGACATCGAAAAAAAAGTGGTTATTAGACTAGGTTTTATAAGGATATACTGCTTATGAGACATGAATAAAATATACATTATGGATGGATGGAGGACTTCTGACTGGGCATAAATTAAGGAAGAAAGTATATGAATATGCCTACCTAAACACAAGGATTCTATTATCAAAGATAACATGAGGACATCTGAGAATAGACTGAGTTAGGTTGTGGTAATAAACTTATAATCTGATTGGTGTACTTATTCATTTGCATGTCTAACATGGATCAGAAGAGTTCTGCTCATCATGGTCTTTCAGATACCCAGACTGACTGAGCAACCACTAACTTGTATGCTGCTCATTGCTATGCTAAAGGAAAGAAAAAGCTCTGGAGGGTCTGACATTAGAATTTATTGCTCCAGCTTGAAAGTGACATGTAACAATTCAGCTTACAAATGATGGATCAGAATTAGTTACGTGCACCAGCCACCAGGGTGCTAGAGAAAGAAGCAGGGAGATAGAACTTACTGGAATCAGCACTTCAACTATGAGTGGCTTTGCCCAAGTCATACCTTTCTCAAGGCTGATCATGATTACATCTAGAGACTAAAAGAGCTAGAAAGGCCTGGCTGGCCATCTCAGATCAACATGAGGCAACTCTGCCAGGCAATACTTGCTCCAGATCTTCCATTAAGTTGGGCAAAGCTCTGAAAAATTTATGTAATAGCTTGACATCATCCTCTGATCAATCCTGCTTCCTCCCCCTTTCCTTCAGATACCAATCCTTAATAAATGTCTTGTACCCTAAACTCCAATAGCTGCTTCTGGTGGACCTGACACATGATAATGTGAAATTGGTTCAGACTTTGTAAATATAGCCAGTTTACTTTGTGGAAGATTTCTTTATTATACTAATTATTAAAAAAAAAATTATTAACATTTTCCTTTTCCAGGGGCAAGGAAATACATATGCCTACTGTGTATTCCGCAAAAATAAAAACAAACTATATTTTATTTGCTGAAGGTCAAAGTTTTATTTTACCATTTTTCTAACAACTATTTTTAAAGGTGAATTTAATTAAAATAAATACTATGTTTTATATTCCTTTTTAGTATGGAAGTTGGCAACTAGGGCTATTCCTTAATATTTATCATGTTCGTGTATGTGAGAAAAACTAGGGATTTTGTCCCCTAATATCTCTTCTTCTAGTCAAAGAGCCTTTAAATTTACCAGTTTTTACGATTACCCAGAATAGATTACATTTCCCATTATTCCTTACTATAAACTGGATATTGACCACTTTATAGACAATAAGACCTGTGAGAATGGAATATTACAACTTACAGGGCAGAAAAGGAAGAAGATGTATCCCTTGTCTTCATTCTGTTCCAAGTTCTTAGAAAATGGAAACGATGGCTGATATTTGGCTATTGCGGACAATGAGGAAAAATATAATCTGTGAATAATGAAGTGGAAAGCCTGGAATCACTGCGTTCTGGGCAGCACCTCTGAGAAAACACCCCATTCCTGCAATGCTTAGATTTGGACTTATTCAAGGGGACTTGTTTTAGCCACTATTAATTTGAATTTACTCTTGTATACAGCTAAACCTAATTCTTACCGAGAGTTTATTTGTTCAATGTTTTACATAGAGTTATCACTGATTCATGAAAAATTGTTCAATTAAATCAATATATCCACACGTAACATTGCTGAATGATTTAAAGGTCAACTTTCTGATTCACTCCGTAGGAGCTCAAGCCCTAATTCCAGCCTCTACTAGCTATCTGGGCTTAGACAAGTTACTAAGACCTTCAAACTCCCATTTTTTGAGTTTGTAAATTGGTGTCAGCAATAGCGTTTGCCTTGTAGGGTTTGTTGGGTGCACTGAATGCGATACGAATAGGTCAACTACTGAGCACTAGGCGTACTACATATTCAAAGCTCATGTTAGTTGTTACTAATTTCCTTATTATATACTTATGTAACAACAGACTATAAAAATAAAAGATGGCCCATTTCTGGGAACAGGTAAAGGATAAAAAGAAACATATACTGAAAGATACAGCCATAAGGCTATTTAGTTCCCATAGCTTTAAATCATGCGGACATAGGGGGCGCCTGGGTGGCACAGCGGTTAAATCATGCGGAAATAAATGATTTATATGCTTAACACGAGTCTATACAGTTCATGATTTTTAAAAATCTTCTGTTCTCTTTAGTTATGATGGATTTTTTTTAATACTATATTCATAGCGGTAGTGTATCTTCTTTAGTACTCATAAAAACAGGGCACTTGCTATGGGCAAGAAAAAAAAAAGGTGTTGACTCCACTGGAAACACAAAAGCCTTTTAAAGATTTCCTGATACATCTTCTCACTTATTTAAATATCCATAATATATGCAATCAGGATTCAGTTCTTTGTGTAATTAAATGACTAAACTTAAGGTAATCAATCCTGTTCTCTGAATGCTTCACTCCTTATGTGTTGTGCTGGGGGAACAATCTTCAGATTGTCCACATTCTTTATCAGTAAAAATAGAAATTTAACCATTTTTATCATTTTTCTTTAGGTACAGTACTCCTTCTTTGCCCTATATCACAAATGATACACACACACACACACACCCTATTTTTTAAACTTTTTGTATTTAATATATTCTTATTAGACAAAACCTTATTGACATGTTTAATTAAGACTCTAGATTTCTACAGGCTAAACTTTCCCTTTGTGTACAAAATTAAGGGCAATTTCAGGGCATTCCCTGCTATTTGATATGTTGTAATTAGCAATGACCTGGGTGGGAGTCATGATTCTATCAACATTACACTGTAGAAGTTTGGCTAAATCACTCCAGATTTCTAAGTGTCAAGTTTCTAATAGTAAAATGAGAGGAAGGGTCTTCTATAGAGGAAATTCAGACTTGTCGTTTGACTTATTACATGATCTGCCAAATATGGATCATCTACATTCTTTCCTGAATAATTGCCACGGTGAATTATAGCATGTTAGGTAATAAAATATCAATTTTAGCATTATCAAAATAAATCTGGGGGCACCTGGGTGGCTCAGTCAGTTAAGCATCTGCCTTCAGCTCAGGTCATGATCTCAGGGTCCTGGGACTGAGTCCCATGTTGGGCTCCCTGCTCAGCAGGGAGTCTGCTTCTTCCTCTTCCTCTGCCTCTGCCCCTTCCCCTGCTCATGTGCACGCTCTAATAAAAAAAAAAAAAAAAAAAAAAAACTTTAAAAAATATATACATCTGATAGCTAAGTAACTGCAGGGCTCTAATAGTAAGGTTTTTATCGAGTGAAGAAATTCAAATACAGTATTTTTATACACTGAACGAGTCTCAGTAAGTCTGAGAGAGCAGAGAAAATATAATTACAATTTTGATTTCAGTATTAACATTTGTTGCATGGCTGTGGGTCATTTCTTAAGTTTGGTTCAAGTTGTTTCATGAAAATAAAATATGTGCATAAAATCGTGTAGATTCAACATTATCTAGAATTTGGCCATATTATCAGAAATATGTGCAATTCATAACCCCAGCCCTGAATAATATGGATTTATTTAGAAACCTGTAATATACTTCTAGTTCAATCAATTCCTCATAACAAATCATAAGGAAACTTTGTGATACATGTGAAAATACTCTATAGGCACTAAGAAATTTAAAAGAGGATTCATATACATAAAAATCTAAATCTACTATAAAAACGTGGCATTTTTTTGAATAGTTCAGCGATTTTTAAAAACCTGTGATTACTACAACAGCAAAGCAGCTCAGGTCAGAATAAATGAGTTCATTCTTTCATTACCTCCTGCTGTGACCTTGTGTCCAGCTGGAGGATTAATATTTGCATATCACTGAACATTTCAGCTATTTTATTTTTTTCCACTAAAGCTTCAATATCGTAAGTGTTGGATATCTTGCCCTATATTTATAAAGAACTTCTTCATCAATGTGAATTCATGAATTAGGTTTCTAAATTCTTGAATTCCAAAATTATTCTGAAAAAAAAAATCTTTTCAACATTTGGTGAAAAAGCCATGTGATAGCATTAACATGAAATCAGGTTCAACCTCTGAAATGCATTTTGTTGTCTTCATTAGAAGATATTAATTTTTTTCAGGTATGAAGATAATGATTATTTTTGTGATTGTCATCGGTATACACGCACATATTTTTTGATGTTAATGAAGGTCTATTTCCGTTTTTTCCTCTCACTGCATAGTCCCAGGACATGTTTCCACTCTAGACTTTGGTCTTTCATCTTTTGGCATGACAATTCTAGGGTTTCAACTCTGTGCACAAGATGAACAGCTCTTTTGTTTTAGCGTGCTTTCTCACAAACTCCTTACCAACAGCGCTAAACCTTCATCTCTGCCTTGCCAACCCAGTGAGACCATCATACTATTTTGGTTACCTACAGCATCTTCTGGTTCTTTCACTCCCTACTTAGTTTTTATTCCCTGAGGGCTTGAAATGTGCTCCAGGCACATACCTGGGTGAACATGGGGCTCCTTTCAGTCTTCTCTTGAAGCTTACAGAGTGTCCTCCAATGACTAAAAAGTGTTCCCTCATATACAATCATCACTTAAGACAAGAAGGTAAATATGCTTCCAATGATACTGTCCTTGCCATTTATGAAAGCCACTTTTGCTTGTTTTTGAGATTTAATTAAGATCTTATATTTAGTTAGTCTGAGTATTTGGATATTTTAGAATTTATTACAGAAGTTAACCTACCTTAATTATTCAGATTTTGACATGCATTTTGGGTAGCTGATGATGGAGGAAAACCTTCAGATACCAAAATACGTGATATTAGATAAACAGTGTGGAAGACTGTGATGGAAAAGGCTAAAGTAGAGGTAACCCCTTTGGGTTCTGACAATGTATTTAGTAAAGTGTCATCTGTGATTATTTTGAATTTCTTCTTAAGCATATATCTCTAGTGAAAGTGTTTGGAAAAAGTAAAAAAATAAATAAATAAAATAAAAACTCTAATGAGGTTGACTGCTCCCCACTAGGTTTGGCAATTACTACAATAAAAGAGCTCAAGAAAAAAAAAAATTGCCAAGGTTATTAAGTAGATATGCAAAAAAAAAAAAAAAAAAAGTCTAGATAACTTGACTGCTTTTAGCCCCGAAACAGGAAGAAATACTGAAAACATCTGCAACCAAGGCCAATTAATACTATTCAGTTAAGCAAAGTTATTCTGAAGATCAAAACGATATGGCTTTCCCACCAAACTTAACTGTTTTCAGATTGTGTAGAGAGGAGCATATTTAAAATGAAATAGCAAAACTTGTGTGAGTAAACAATTAGGTATGAAGACAATGTTACTGTAATATGGATCTTCACAGAAGCAAGCAGGTCAGAAGCCTACATTTTTATCACATCCACTGTATTACTTAGTTTTAGGATATTAAGAGAAAAAAAAAACTGTCTGAACTTTAAAACCAATCTTGGGTGCCCAAATTTGAACAAGCAATACATGTGACAAAGGCTAATACGATATTAAAGAAGGAAGTTGAAAAAATGACAGTGTTCTAACATGTGATGATTAAAAGAGAAAATAAAACAGGCCTTTTTTGTTCTGCACATACTTCCCTTCGTGACAGTCTTATTTGGAATATAGCAGCCATTAGCTCATATTTTCGTGCAACCCTCCCGCTTTCTTCTTCTCTAAAGTCAAAACTCAAAGACTTAAAATGTCTAGAAGGCCCAATATCATGTAACTGTGTTTACCTTTTATTGTTGTTCTGACTTCTTGGGTCCTCACTGTTGTTCAAACATTCCAGACATATTTCTGAATCCGATTCTTGACACTGGCTGTTATCTCTACTTGGAATACTTTTCCCCCCAGATGTTATATAATCTACAGGGAAGCTGTGAGCAAAGGATTAGCAAAGCCTCTTTTCTCTTTTGTGTGAGAATGTGACCTTCAGTTAAGTATCTAGTCCTTTTGTAACATTATAAGGGTGATATTAATAGGCAATCTTGCTTTTCATAAAAATGATCCCTGTTTGGGCAATTTTATTTGGAATGGGAAGAAACCTATAGACTAAAATATCTGAGGAAGACAATGATTTGGGATGGTCTCAATACCCTGACTTTCAGAGACTCTTATAAATGAGCAAGTCCCTTGCAGAGTCCCTAGAAAAATGTATTTAGAAGCATTAAAAAAAAAAATAAAAAGGTTTGGGATCTTGGGGAACATAAAATTACAAGCCAAGCAGTTCCTGCCTATAGATCTCTTCTCCAGGTCCTATGTCCTGTAGGGACTGCTGCAGGGATACTCACTTAAGGGGAAGACCATGCTATGGCTGCTAATCTAGGTCTGAGGAGACTGGTGCCAAATGTGGCTGGCCTCATAGAGTCTAATAAATCTTCATATTCAGATGAACTAAAGTTGACCCCCTTGGTGGTTAATGCTATGAGGCCTTCCATACCACTTACACATTTCTGATGAAGCCAAAATAACTCTCAGACAAAACCTACTTTCTGTAAATCTTCCCTACTTCTATGGTCTGTGTATATTCCACTGCAGTCCAGATATTACTCACGCCATAAGAGTGCTTAGGCCAAGTCACTGTTATTTCTGGGTCATGTTCATCCAAAGACTAGCTTTTGACAATGCCGATTTTCATCTGCCTCCCCCAAACGGGTTTCTCCATGGATTATTTTGATTGTCACACTCCTAAACAAACAGCATTTAAACTTTGTTTCGTAAGTGCCAGGAACGCTGTTGCAAGAGGTAATTTAACAGCTCACTCCCTAAATTTATGCATATTTGTGTTTTGTTTTTTTTTTTTAACCTAAATAGACTCAGACAGACACACACACACACAGACATAGACCACACAGGCTGTCTACTTCACATCAAAGGTCCCTGAGTGGTAAAACTCTGTTTCACTCTCTGACTTACTAGCATCATGGAGACCTGGCTTACTGTGATGGTTGATTTTGTCCGCTTGACTGAGGCATAGGGTACTCATTTGTTAAACGAAATTCTGGGTTGGGCTCAGATATTTGGTTAAACGCTATTCTGGGTGTTTTGTAAGGGTGGTTTTGGAAAGGTTAACATTTAAACAGGTAGACTGACCAAAGGAGATTGCTCTCGATAATATGGTGACCTCATCCAGACAGCTGAAAGTCTGCATAGATCAAAAAGACTGATACTCCTGCCGACTAAGAGAGAATTGCCTCTACCTGACTGCTTTTGAACTAAGACATCATGTTTTTCTGTCTTCTTACTGAAATATCAGCTCCTCCTGCATCTCAAGTAAGCTGGCCTTTACAATGAAACTATACCATCATTCTCCTGGGTCTGCAGCTTGCTGATTCACCCTGCAGATCTTGGGGCTTTATATGTATTTATATGTTATATAAAGTGTATATATTATGTAAATATATAAATACTCCACCCAAAACTGTTAGAACTAATAAATTCAGTAAAATTGCAAGACAGAAAAATCAGTTGCATTTCTATATAAACCATCAGAAAGAGAAATTAAAACAATTCCATTTACAACTGCAGCAACACAAATACAATACCTAGGAAAAAGTTTAAACAAGAATAGACCTGTAAAATGGAAATTATAAGACACTGATAAAGAAAAGTGAAGACACACATAAATGAAATACTTTATACTCATGGATTAGAAGAATTAATGTTGTTAAAATGCCCATACTATCCAAAGGAATCTATAGACTGAATACAGTCCCTATGAAAATTCCAATGGCATTTTTCACAGAAACAGAACAATCCTAAGATTTGTATGGAATCACAAAGGACCCTAAATATTCAAAGTAATCTTGAGAAGAAGCAAGCTGGAGGCATCCTACTTTCTAACTTCAAACCAATTACAAAGCTATAATCAAAACAGTATGGTATTGGCATAAAACCAGACACATATGTCAGTGGGACTGAATCAAGAGCCCAGAAATAAACCCAAACATATATGGTCAATTAACTTATGACAAAGTAGCCAACAATATACAATGGGGAAAGGATGGCTCTTCAATAAATGACGTGGGAAAACTGGCAGTCACATGCAGAAAAATGAAACTAGACCACTATTTTGTACTAAAACAATTCAAAAACAACTCAAACACTTCAATATAAGACCATTAAATCTAGAAACAAACAAACAAAAACATCAGTGGTAAGCTCCTTGATATCGATCTTTGTGAGCGTATTTTTGGATTTGACACCAAAAGCAAAAACAAAAATAAATAAGTGGGGCTATATCAAACTAAAAGTCTCTTCACAGCAAAGGAAATTATTAACAAAATGAAAAGGCAGCCTACTGAATGGGGCAAATTATTTGCAAATCACATATCTGATAAGGGGTTAATATCCAAAAATGTATGAAGAACTCCTATAACTCAACAGTCAAAAAAAAAAAAAAATCCATTTAAAAAATGGGCAAAGGACCTGAATAGGTATTTTCCCAAAGAAGACATACACCTGTCAACAGGCATATGAAAAGGAGCACTATTCATCCAGGAAATGCAAGTCAAATCACAACGAGATATAATATCTCACTTGTTACAACACCCGTTACCAAATCATTAGGAATAACAAGTATTGACAAGAATATGGGACAAAGAGAACCCTTTGCACTGTTTGTAGAGATATAATTGGGATAGCCACTGTGGGAAAACAGTATGGAGGTTACTCAAAAAATTAAAGAACTGCCACATGATCCAACAATTTCACTTCTGGGTATTTTTTCAAAACTAAAACCAAAAACAACAATTTGAAAAGATATCTGCACCCTACATTCACTGCAGTATTTACAATAGCCAAGACATGGAATTTAAGTGTCCATTGATGGATGGATGAAGAAACTGTAATGTGAGTATAGAAACACACACACACACACACACATACACTTCAGCCATAAAAAAGGAAATCCTGCCATTTGCAAGAACATGGGTGAATCTGGAGGATATCATGCTACATAAAATAAGCCAGACACAAGAAGACAAATATTGCATGGTATCATTGTATGTGGAAATAAAAAAGTTAAACTCCTAGAACCAGAGGAAAAGAACAATAGTTGCCAGGGGCTGGAAGGCAGGAGAAATGGGAAATGTCTGTGTAAACTTTCAGTTGTAAGATGAATAAATTCTGGGGATCTAATGCAGAGTGTGGTGACTATAATAAATAATGATGCATTGTACACTTTAATTTTGCCAAGAGTAGATCTTAAGAGTTCCTACCACAAACACACAAACACACACACACACACACACACACACACACAAATTGGTAACTATGTGAGGTGATGGATATGTTAATTTCCCTTATTGTGGGAATTTCACATTATGTAAATCATTATATACACCATAAACAAACAATTTTTACTTGTCAATTATGATTCAGTAAAGCCAGAAAAAAAGGAGTTGATGTTGAAATTTTAAAAAATAAAGAAAGCATTTCATATAAGCTATCATATTAAAAAAGTAGATTATGGTAAACACATAGATTTCCCCACGTGTCACAACTCTACACTGCATCCTGAAACTTTTTTTCTTCCAGTCTCCTGGATAGTAAAACTCACTGGGAATATGAGAAAACATACAAAAATTTATATAGCTGCCTCTAGGCATTTTACATGAATTCCTGAATCAACCTTGGTTCTGTTAACTTTCAGCTAGCAATTTCTTTTTGGTCACCAGATATTTAAAAGAATTAAAATAAAAAAAAAAAAAGAAAACTTCTACACTTAATTTTCCTCATGAGTAATTGCTCTGAAAACTCAAAGTAACATACAGAATGTGTCTGTGTGTATACATCTGTGCTGTATGTATGTTACAAATTCTCCAGACATAGTTTTTCTGGGTAAAAAGCCATTTGCAGATAGCAGGTAACAAAAAAAAAAAAAAAAAAAAAAAAAAAACCGGGGTAGATTGTTATATTCATTGTATCAGAGCACCTTTCTTTCAAAGCATAAACAATAGTTTCTTTTTTCTTTTCATATCAAGGTTGTTAATTCCCAAGTGAACGGAAGTGAAGGGTTTGGGCATCAAGCCAGCAACTATTGTCTGATCTTTTCATTCTTTCAAGGTAGAAAAGAAGCAGGTGGTGTTTCAGCTTTTATTGAATAGGTAGGGAAACTGAAACAGAAAATATAACCTTATTTCTTGTTTCTCAAAGGTCATACAACTAGTCAGCAGTGCCAAATATTATAAAGTCTACTGTTTACTGAGTGCCTATTTTATCAGAGATACTTTGTAGATATTATAAATTTTAATATACATTTTAAACCTTTAACTGCTATTCTTATTTTTCTTTAATAAAAATCATGAAACTTAGGCTCAGAGACTCTATAATTTGCCTCAAGTCACACTGGTAGTAAGTGTCAAGGCTGGGAGTTTAACAAAGATACCTGTGCCCCCAAAACTTTCTGATTCCCACTTCCCAAATAAATTGGCTATACTGTTATTGAGAGGTTAAACTATGCTGTGAATGCTAAGGAAGGCACTGTAGAGGTCCGTAATGGGAGATACCTATATATTGATTTTTAAAGGAAATACAATTTTATCATTTTCAAGTTACTTAGAAGCATTTTATTACCAGAGCTACTAATTGAAGCCTGAGTAACTTGATTAGTAATTAAAAAGAAAAAAAAAAAATCACATTATGGTTTCCAAATACTCCAAAGTGTATACGTTTGGGGGGATGCTGGTCTTTTTAAGTATTATAAATATGACTGCCATTATTCTATTTACAAGTTTGATTTTATATTTTAAAGTAATGAAAAAGGTATATATTCTACCAATCCTCAAATCACATGATCATGGAGCTCTAGCCTGTGAGTTCAAACGGAGTGAGAATTAATGGAATCTTTCTTTCCTGTTTCCTAAACCAGTGTCTTATAGGAAATAAGGGATTTCCTCTGCAATATGAAACCAGGTAGAATAACCGCTTCTTAAGTATCTCATAGGTTACAAATAATAGCTGTTTCATGAGGGGAAAAGAATGTTTAAAATGTTTAGTAACCACTGAATATTTACATAATAATAATGATATTTTGCATTTATATTGAACTTTTTAGCCAGACCAATTTCCGGAGACTGTATCCAGTAAATGTAAGGCAGTATGCATTCTTCTCTGTAATATACCAAGGTAATATACCAAGGTAAGGACCATAAGTGTGTCATTCAAGTAGAAATTTTAATAAACAGGAAGAACTGGCAGCTAAAATAAAGTTAAATAGCATATAAACCTGAGCAACAGAGGGATTATTTCCTAACTCTATCCAAAGGAATATTTGGATATTTCAAGAGAATATTTCCCTTGAGAAAAGGGACTGCATAGTGGAAAGAAAAGAGCACTGTTTTTTGGATTCAGAAATCCTAACTATGAGCTCTGCCAGCTGTAAGACCTGATGCAGATCACTTAACCTCTCTTAATTCTAAAAGGGGAATGATCGTTCTTGACTAACTTACCTTCATGGTTAATGTAAAGTCAAATACTTCAGTATGTAACAACACATTTTAAATGACAGAATTATATGAAATAAGATATTCTTCTGTTCATTGCTACAGTGACTGTTAAGCTGGTTCTCATGGTCAACCAAAAACATAGGCAATTGGTGAAACTACTAAAGCATTATTTAATTCTAGTATCATTTCATTCCTACAGTTGACCATATTCAAAATGAGTCTACATACCAACCATGAGTAGCTGCCAACATGAATTCACACTACCAGGACTCATACAAAAAAAAAAGCAAGATTCTGGCAGTACACCACTGCCTTTGTTAGGCAGAGACAACTCTTTGGTTAGAACACAAAAGTCCTGAAATTAGTTTGTATTTCATACTGATTGAGATGCCTTTTTATATCTATGAAGGATTATTCTCACTCTTAAAGTTGATTTTCTGTAATTGTGGACAGAATTATGCACCCTACAATTGGTTCACAATATCCAATAATAGAATGGTACACATTTTCCTGTAAAATGTGCCTAAAATACTCTGAAAATGATTGAGACTTTTGTCTCCATAATTTATGTAAATGAGCAGTGCAAGAATTATCATAATGTACTAAGTACCAATACCTTCCTTTGGGTCTACATGCGAATGAGGCAAACTTATAATACTAGAGGTTTCTACAGTGACCTCCTCAACATAAGACTCCAGCATGAATTGCCAATTAAACTGCCATTTACTCCAACTTGTTTTCTCTAAACAATGGTCTGGCATAGTCCTAAGAAGTAGGTCATGGGGGCAGATTTTCAGTTTTTAACTTAAAGAAACCATGTTCTTACCAGAATTCTTAAGTATCTTTCCTATTTTACTGTGACTCCCTATATGCTATGACATAGAAAAATAATAATTTTTAATATATTCATAACTTTCATTAATTTAAAATATTTATATCAATGGTATCATCATTGCTGAAAATAGTAGTAAGTTATTTACTGAGTCAAAAATAAAAGTGTAAAGGATGAACAAGAATTTTGCTTTTACCTAAGAAGGTAAAACGTGGTATATTCAATATAAATGTTATAATACTGTTCAAAATTTATGAGAGTTTTCAAAACATGGATGCTAGGCAGTATGAGACTAATGTCTGAAAGAGATACTAATGAGGTGAGCCCATGATCCCAGTTCCATGATTTGAGACAATTTCCCAATGTGGCATGGAGAAATGAAATCCAAGTAGAACACAGTTGTCCCACGGGGCTGAAGATGCAGAAATCAGAATTTGGTGTCACAGTAAACATTCATCTTTAAATCTTAATTCATCTTTAAAATCCTTTAAATCTTTTAAATCTTAATTCATCTTTAAATCTTCCATCTGAGAAACCTTAGAAAGAAGCACCATCTGTCAGACCCACCCTAACAAAGCCTAACTAAGCCTTCCTGACAAAGTTCACAAGGGAATTAAGTCCAGTAAAGGTAGAAGAGCTTGGAAAACGAAGTACAAGAACAACACACGTTCAAACTGGTTATCCATTATTTTAACTGTCTGCTATACTAAGAATCAAGATTTTTCAGAGGAAGATAAAACTCAGAGCTTGTGACACCTATTATCCAAACTCTCCAATGTTTCATCAAAAATTAATAGACTTCTGAAGGAACAAAACTAGGATTCATAATCAATTAAAAAAAAAAAAAAGGGACCTGGCTGGCTCAGTCAGAAGAACATGTGACTCTTGATCTCGGGGTTATGACTTCGAGCCCCATTTGTAGGTAGAGTAAAGCAATTGAGGATCTCCCCAAAGTAATGAAAATTATTTTTAAAAATAGGAAAATTTAGACCTAAAAGATACAGTATCAGAAATGAAAAATTATTTGAATGTGTTTACCATCAGATTGGAAATGGTAAAAGGAAACCAGAAAACTACGAAACACCAATTATCAAAACTGAAAAAAAAAAAAAAGGAAAAAGTTAGCAGTGCCCCTGTAAACCATGGGACAATTTAAGTTGTCTACCCTACATATAACTGGAATGACTGAATGAGAACAAAGTTAGAGAATTGTTTCAAGATACAATGACTTAGGTGTGTCTGAGTGCCTCAGCTGGTTAAGCATCTGACTCTTGGTTTCGGCTCAGGTCACGATCTCAGGGTCATGAGATCAAGCCCCTCCTCAGGCTCTGGGCTCAGTGCAGAGTCTGCTTGAGATTCTTTCTCCTTCCCGCTCCCCCCTGCTCCTCCCCTGCTTGCTCTTTCTCTCTAAAATAAATAAAATCTTAAAAAAAAAAAAAAGGTTCAGTGACCTATATAACTTCCAAAAGCTTATGACTATCAGTGAGTTACATATTCAAGCAGGTTAAGTTTATAAACAGAATCATACTTAGGCACAGAATCCTACAGCTGGACACCAAATTTAAAGAAAAAAAAATTAAAGCAGTCAGAAATAAAACATACATGGTCTGACAGCCAACAAGGATAACAATGACAGCTGACTTCCTGTGAGAAGGCAACTGGATAAGATCTTTAAAACAGCTGAGAAAGCGGTGCCTGGATGGTTCAGTCAGTTAAGCGTGGGATGCTTGATTTTGACTGGGGTCATGATTTCAGGGTAGTGAGGTCAAGTCCTGAGTCAGGCTCTACACTCAGCAGGGAGTCTACTTGAGTTTCTCTCCCTCTCCCTCTGCCCCTCTCCTTACCCCATACAAGTGCATGCTCTCTTGAAAATAAATAAAAAAATAAAACAGCTAAAAGAAAGAAACTATAATCGCAATATTATGTCAATATTAAACCTTCTTTAAAAAAATGAGATGAAAATCAATTAAGAGTATATGCTATAAGCACAAATAATACATTGTAATAAAACCCATAAATGATGCCTTTTAGGTTGAAAGCAAATGACACCCTATAGAAAATCTCACCTGTGGAAAAAAAATGAAAAACACCAGGAATGATAAATATGTGCGCAATTATGAAATAATAGTTTCTTTTTTATAGTTTTCTTGAAAGAAAAGTATTTGAAGCAAAATAATCCAATAAAATGGCATTAAAATATATATGTGGAAGTCAAAAAATACATAACAGTCATCCAAAGGATATGAGACGTGTAAATAGAATTAGAGTTTAATATTTATTACATTTGTAAGATAGAAGATGGGAAGCAGGAAATGGAAACTGGATATGGGAGATAGGAAGAAAGCTGTAAATTGAGGAAGGGTGAAACGTCAGATGTAGAGTATAAAGTGTGAAGATGTGATCAAAAATAGACTGAGAAGAAAAGGATGCATATTAAGTCTAGAGCAACCAGAATTAATAAAAGTGCAATTAAGGAAACTGGAGAAAACACAATGCAACTCTAAACTTCCAGTAAATCCAAAATAAGGCAGGAACCAAAGAACAAGGAAACAAAAACCAGGACAGAAAACAGAAAAGCAATATCAAATATTGCTAAATATCAAATATCAAATCAAGAATTAATTGTGGACCATGTGACTCTCGATGATGGGATTGTGAGTTTGAGCACCACGCTGGGTGTACAGATTACTTAAAATCTAAAAAAATAAAAATAAAAAATAACTGTAAGTGGACTGAACATCCTGTAGAGTCTGAAATACATTTTAAAAAACATAATTAAATGCTATTTATACAATATGAATTTTAAATAAAAAGACACAGACATGTCAAAAATAACTGAATGGAATATGAAACACCTAGTAACCAACAAGCATAAAAAAAACAGCCTGGCTATTTTAATATCAGACATAGTAGACTTCAGAACAAAATCCACTATAAGACATTTATATATCATATGTATAATATATATTTTATACATATAATTATATACTGACAAATTATATATAAATCATGTATCATATAGAATTATTTTGTTATATAATAGAAGTGTCAATTTACTAGAATAATGTAATATCTATTAAAACATCTAAACTCATGAAGCATAAATTGACAGAATTAAAGACAAATTTATGATAACATTGAAGATTTTCAGTCTTTCTCCATAATTCATCAATAGACAAAAAAAAAAAAAAAAGGAACTATGCAGAAAATCTAAAAAAAAACAAACCAAACAAACAATATCAGTCCCATGAACTAACATTTATAGACCACTACATTCAACACCTGTTGAATACAGGTATACTAATTTTTTAAGGACACTTGGAATGTTTAATAAGATTGACTATTCCAAGGGTATAAGTCTCAATAGGTTTCAAAAGAGTATCTCACAGGATATAATTAGAATTAAACCCAAGACTGTATAATATGTAATAAATAAATAAATCCCTGCATATGTGAAATCCCCATGCGTATTGGAAATAACTCGCTTAAAGAAACATGAGTCAAAGAAGGATCACAAGAGAAGTTCTGAAATGATTTTAAGTAAATTATTTCAAAAGAAAACAATCTGAGTACTGCTAAAGTAGAGAACAGAGAAAGGTACAGAATTAAATGTCAATACTGCAAAGGATGAAATGATTAGTCTAAGTGTCCAACTTATTGAGTTAACCCTAAAGAAAGTTGCAGAAAAAAAAATATTATGAGAACTCAATTTTTTTTTAAGTGACAAACAAGAGGAAAAGGCAAAGCTAAAACTGGTTATCTGAGAAGATTAATAAAAGTGATAAAGCCCCAGAAATACTAAAAGATAACAAACAACAACAACAACATTTTAGTCTTCCCAGGCTGCCATAACAAAACACCACTGACCAGGTGGCTTAAACTGAAATTTCTCAGTTTTGGAGGGTGGAAGTCCAAAATGAGGGTGCCAGCATGGCTGGGTTCTGGCAAGAGCCCTCTTCCTGACTTTCAGATGGCTGCCTGCTTAAGGTGTCCTCACACAGCTAAGAGTGGAAGCTCGGGTATTTCTTCCTCTTCTTATAAAGGTACTAACCCCATCCCAGGAGTTCCACCCTCATGACCTTATCTCAACCTAATTACTTCCCAAAGGCCACACCTCCTAATACCATCACATTAAGGGTGAGGGCTTTACATATGAATTTTGGGGGCACATATTCAATCTGTACCAGAAACAAAATACAAATGAACAATATTTGAAGTGACAGTAGGGCTATCACTGCAAGTCTCACAGACATTAAAAGAATAAGAGAATATTATTGAAAAATTCATGACAATAAATTCAACAAACAGATGAAATGGAAAACGTCCTTAAAAGATACAACTTTGTGAAACTGAGACAAAAATTAAAAAAAATCTAAATAGTATTATATGTGTTAAAGATTAAATTTTTAATTAAAAATCTCTCATTAACACTTCCAGGACTGGAGTATTTCAGTGTCAATTCTAATTAAAAGAGGAAATAATGCCAATCCATATAATTTTTAAATAGAGAAAAAGAACATATCCCATTGTTTTAATTTTTATAAGGTAGGCATAATTTCGATATTAAAATCTGACAAAGATTTCAGAAAAGAGAAATTATCAGGAACACACATACACAAAAACCCTAACTAAATCTTCAGATTCAGATCAAATATGAAAATATAATACTTCTTGACTAAGTGAGGTGTTATCTTAGGGTAGAATGTTTGTTCAAAATTAGGAAGTTATCAATTAGTCTTTCAAGAAGAAAAACTGTAAGACAGATTCATAAGTAGATACACTAAAAGCCTTTGACAAAATTCAACATACACATTCAAGTTAAAAATTCTCCAAAAATTGAACTTAGAAGGTGGTAGTCAGAGCAAAAAGGTGATTCCCCATAATCCCTGTGTCCTGGTAGTGAAACTCCCCTTCGAGCAAGAAACCTGCTGACCTTCTTCAACCAGAGGATACAGCAGTGGCGATGGAAGGTCATTCCCATGACTCCATTACATTCTACAGGAATTTTGCTAGCTGATTGGCTAGAAATGGTCATTGTTGGTTTGATGAGGAGACATGTTAAGAAAGTCAACATATGCAAGAGAATGGATGTGGCTTCTAGGAACAGTCAGCAAGAAGCTACTGCCCTAGGTCTCACAACCACCAAATAATAAATTCTGCCAACAAACTAAGTAAGCCTGGAAGTGGATTCTTACCCAGTCAAACCTCCAAATGAGAACATAACCCAACTGAAACCTCAACTGCAGCCTTGTGAGATCCCCAAGCAGAGGACCCACCAACTGGGGCAAGGACCCGACTCTCAGAATATGTGAAATAGTGTGTACAGTCATAAGCTACTATGTTGGTGGTGATTTCTTAGGCATCCGTAGAAAACGAAT
Source organism: Ursus maritimus (assembly GCF_017311325.1). Lineage (NCBI taxonomy): Eukaryota > Metazoa > Chordata > Mammalia > Carnivora > Ursidae > Ursus > Ursus maritimus. The sequence continues at coordinate 30,038,437 of NW_024425563.1, forward strand.
GTAAATTTTGATACCAGTATGTGGGCTTGCTGCTGTAACAAATAACTAAAATGTGGAAGTAATTTTGGAACCATGCGTAGGATAGAGACTGGTGGATATTTTCTTCTGATTGATTTGGTAATATAAAACCATCTTAAATTCCTGTTCTCAACTTTACAGAGCTGGTTACACTTGGTACAGCTTTGTTATATTATTTTGCTTAGGGCTTTTGCATCAATACTTCATGAGGAAAACTGACTTATTATATTTTCCGATATACTGGTTGAATTTTATTTTCCAATTAGGCCTCTCTAATAGAATGAAATAACCATTCCTTCTTCTTCTGTTATTTGGAAAAGTTTGGGTAAAATTACAATGAACTGTTTCTTGAAAGATTATTACTTGAAGGCAGTAATTATGCCTTTCTCATTTTAATTCTTCCAGCTTTTAGCATAATACTTAACAGAAGTAGGGAGTCAATATATAGCTATAAACTGATTGGATATAAGACTCTTTCAGTTGTTCAAGAAAGCACATAATACTGGGAATACAAATAAATACCTCACATATATTTTACAAAAGAGAGCTGTAATATGTGCACTTTCATAAAATAAAATTAGAAACAAACAGGGATTATAAAAATTGTTTGAAATTTTATATAAGATGTAAAGGATTCAGAGTTTTCATAAATGTATGCACAAAAAAGTTTTCCAAAAAACTACAGATTATGATTTAAGTGGGCAGAGAAGGAAAATAATTTTGGTAACTATGGATTAAGTTAAAGACAAAAGAACCTGGCATAATGAAACATGTGTTTAAGCCTCAGTTGTTTTTCTTAAGAGCCATGTGATTTGTGGGTGCCTGGGTGGCACAGTCGGTTGAGCATCCAACTCTTGCTTTTGGCTCAGGTCTGACCTCAGAGTTGTGGGATAGAGTCCTGCATCAGGCTCCATGCTCAGCACAAATCTGCCTGCGTTTCTCTCTCCCTCTTTCTCTGCCTTTCCACCTCCCTGCACACACACTCTCTGAAATAAATCAATCTTTAAAAAAAAAAAGGTCATGTGATTTTAAGAATTAAGTTCTCTGAATCTCTGCTATTCTTTACCTGAAAATGGCACAATTATTTACATAATAAGGATTGAATTAGGTTGTGTATTTTAAGCACCTGTGAACTATAAAGCAATATACAAATATAAAGTGTTATTAGAGCTGATTAGGTGTAAACTGAAACATGGTAGTTGAAAATAAGATTTTAATGAGAGTATCACATGAGATTCTAGAATCATTGAAAGAACATTTTTTTCATGTATAAAAGAAGAGTTAGCTAGATAATTACTGAAGCTAAACTTTCCAATGCACTGTTCAGAAATGAAAAGGGGGAGACAAGTGAATACTTTAAAACTATAGTACATGTATTTTTCTAACGGATTACCCATATGCAATTATCTACTCCTTGAGTGGAGACAGTGCATGGCTTATTGGGCAATATTCAGTATAATTAAGTGGCATCCAAGGGGAGGATATTGAAAGATTTCAACGATGAAAGGTGGGGAGATGTTTCTCTAAATAGGCAGCCTAAAATTAATCATGTGGTAGGTAAAATGGTCTCTAAAGATGTCTCCTAGAATCTGTGAATGTTATGTTGCAAGGCAAAAGGGAATTTGCAGATAAACTTAATGCTAAAGACCTTAAAATAGGGAGAGTAGCCATGATTATCCAAGGGGATCCAACTTAATCCAGGACCTTTAAAAGCAGAGAACTGTCTCCAGGTGGAAGCAGAAGAGAGCCGTAGAAGGAACCTAAACCTGAGAAAGATTGTTGCATGACTGCTGCTCTTAGATGCAGGGCCTTAGGTTCAGTGATCAGAAACAGGCCTGTAGGGATTAAATGCAGCACTCAGCTATGAGCTAGAAAGGGAATGAGGATCCCAGGCCTAAGACCTCAAAGAACTGAACTTTATCGACAATCTCAATGAGCTTGGAAATGGATTCTTCAGAGAGTCTCCAGTAATGGTCAAGCTGGCCTACATTAGGATTCTGTCCCTATGAAATCCAGAGAGAGAAACCAGTTGATCTGATCTGGCTGGAGTCTACAGAACTCTGAGCTATCAGACTTTGGTTAATTATGGGAGCACTAGAAAATTAACACAAGCCAGGAGGAAAGATATGAACAGAATCAACTACAAGGACAGTAGATGGGGTGATTAAAAATGTGTGTCTGGGTTTTATGCATGGTCCTAGAGACTTCAAGGAATAAAGCATTCACAATATTCACCTTTATTATGGAAAAGATTTGTTTTGCCTACTAAGGATTAGAAACATCAAGAAATTATGTATCGCTTATTAGTTTTGGAGATGGAGGTAAGAAATTTTGGCTTTTAAAAAAGGTCTTAAATGACTATTATCAATTACAAATTTAATCACTGTACTTACGGGTTTCCTTTTTTATCATAATGAACACTTAAATATTAAACTCTCCACATATAATTAAACCATAATAATTAACAAAAGGAGCAAAGAAAATTACACATAACTTACACTATAAGAATAAAATGAAATTAAATCTCTGTGTGCGCAGTGAAATACCCAAACCTTAAAATGAGTTCCAGCATACCAAAGGAAGTGGGAGGAGGCAGTGTGGGGTAGGAGACAAGCTACATGGGGACAGACAGTTAAAAATCATTGCTGTGTGAGGCAGTTTTAGTCTGAGTGGAAGAACACTACGGAAAACTCTGAATCTTGGTAACTGAAATAATAAGTTTCAGGGAATTAAGAAAAAAGAAAAGAAAGGCTAGAAGGAGAGTCTAAGGAAGACCATGGTTACAGGGAAGAGAGACTTCTTTGAAGATGGAGGTGGTAAAGAAAAACAAAATACGCAGCACTTAAAGTTCTGTAGAAACAAAGGAGTATCTCAAAATTAGAAAACAATATTCTCTTTCTCAAAAAAATATATGCCACGCATTAAAGAAATTGCACTTGTACCAACAGAAAACCACAATATTGATTTAAGAAACCTGAGAAGCTGCTGGAATTCTTCAATACTGCTTACATAGAAATACCTTTTATTGATGTTTCAGGAAAGTACTAGAAATTTAAAAATAAGAAAAAAAAGTAAGAATAGGCAATATCATAAAATGTTCCTAAAGAAAGAAAATAGAGAATGATAAAGAGTTAGAGGTGAGGAAAAAAAATCGCCTCGAATCATCACGGCAACACTACATATTCTTAAGCACTGAGTGATATTAAGATTTCAAAACAGAAATTTTACTCAGTATATAAATGGATTTTAAGCAGGAAAATAACTATGAAAGGGGTTACTGAACCAAGTAAAGAAGGTAACAATACCAGAGATACCTGTGTCAGTAGTTAACCGTTAAATGATAAAATGTGCAAGGGAGATAAAATTAAACTCAAGAAATACTGAGGAGAGAAATAGAAATAAAACAAACATCAAAAGGAAAAAATAAAGGGGGCACCTGACTGGCTCCATTGGCAGAACATGGGACTCTTAATATTGAGATTGTGGGTTCGAGTCCCACGCTGGGTGTAGAGATTACTTAAAAATAAAATCTTTTTTAAAAAATAGAGGAACAAACAAAATAGAGTAGAGGAAATATGATAAAAAGCATAATTATTATAGAAGATAGGCAAATACCCAAAATAGAGGATACTGAAGAACTGAGGATCCAGGAACTGAGAAGCTACACCGTGGCGAGTTTTCTGGATTTTCTTGTTGCCTCCTTAATCCCGGACTTCCTTGCGGGAGTAACTCAGAACCCCACAGGTGGGTTATATTTTTCTTTTATTCACAGTGGCAAAAAGCAACCCCCACCCCCAAATATCTGTTCTCTCCAGCCAAAGGACCATTGAAGGACCAATTTAGCAAGACCTAAAACTTGGAAAATAATTACTCTACTCCACCCTAACTCCTGCAAGGGGAAAACAAAAACAAAAACAAACCCATTCCTGCCCACTCCAGCAAAGGCAGGTGGTATGCTGTATTAGGGGTCTTCAGAAAAACACAATCAAAAGGATGTTTATCTCTCTATCAAGAGATTTATGTGAAAGAATTGGCTCACATGATCGTGGAGGCTTGGCAAATCCGGAGTCTGATGGAGTAGGCTGGCGGGCTGGAGACTCGAGGAAGAGCTGTAGTCCAAAGGCAGCCTGCGGGCACTATTCCTGCTCACTGGGGTGGAGTCAGTCTTTATTCTAATAAGGCTTCCCCTGATTGGCTGAGGCTCTCCCACACTACGGAAGGCAACCCGCTTTCCTAACAGTCCATCTATTAACCTCATTAAAAACAAAGAAACAGCAAAAATAAAACCACCTTCACAGAGACATCCAGAATAATGTTTAACCAAGTATCTGGTATCATGGTCCTGACAAGTTGACGCATAAAATTAACCGTCACAGATGCCTAGATTGCCGCTTTGACCAGGCTATAATGAGGAACACCAGTCACCCCTCGGAGGTAGTTTCAAAGAGGCTAAGGAGCTGGGACTTTTACCCCAGGTGGTAAAAAGATGTATACTTTACTAAAGTATGCCATGCATACAGAGAAGTGCACAAATTAGATGTCAACATCCTAATGAATTTTAGCATACCGCAAGGAGAAATTGTACTTCTACCCCCACCTAGCAGTAATGAAGCATCTCTCCTCCCCTGCGCGGGGGTGGGTGCCCAAGGAGGCCTCGTGAAGAGCTAGGAAGTCTCAGTGGTGCCTTAATGGGAGTTGGAATGACCACTCCTATTCAGGAGTAATGAGGAGCTCTCCCCTCTCCGCTTTCAAACTTTCCCACTGGGGAACCGTCCTCTTTCCAGCCAGTGCAGTGTCAAAACAAACCAGCTGAAAAAAAAAAAACGCAACAAACCAACCAACCAAACAAAAAACCAAAAAAACCCCACAAAAAAACAAAAACCCCAAAAAAAAAAAACAAAACCCAAAACCCAGAAACAAAGCAAAAAAAACAAAAACAAAACCCAGCTAAAACAAAGTTTACATAAGATCTAGCATCCCATAGCATAATACCCAAAATATCCATCTTCCATTTGAAAATCAGTCATCACACCAAGAACCAGAAAAATCTCAGATGACAATGAGAATATTAAGATACTGAATGTAGCTAATAATGAGGGGGATTTATATTAAAATAAGAATGAGATTTAATTTCACACCAGAGGCTTCATATTAACGTCAAAACTGTAATATCATACCCACCTGCCATTAATTAAAGTCAGGTAAATGTGCTGAAAAAAAACTGACCAGTAACAATTCCCTGAAGGCCCTGCCAGTCTAATTATTTCACTGAAGTTTCTCATATAACAAACTTGCGTTTTTCCTAATTTGTCAAATAATATTCACCAAATTGATCAAAATCTTGTTTCTCTGAATGTCTTAAGAGACAGTTCAAAATGTGGAGTGTATTTCTGGGAATTATAATTTTTATGCATTTAAAATTCTAAGTGCCAAACAAGTCACAATTAGTTTTAAAAAGTTTTAAAAAGCAGTTTGCAGTTTATGTTTTCCAACACATTTTCAATCCATTTTATAGCTTTTCCTACTTCCTCAATGTTTGAGTTTGCATTCTTCAATGGGAGGAAGTAGGGAGAAGTTATCAGTGACGCAAAGGGTTTTGGTAACACTTTGCAAAAAAAATATAGATAATTCCAACTTAGAACAAAATAAAAACATGTTTCATATTGCATCGTTTCTTCAGAAGTTGGGACACATCTTTTTACCTTCTCAAGGTTCCTTAAAACCAGCTGGAGCTTAATGCCTTTTCTTTTTTTCTTTTTCTTTTAAAGATTTTATTTATTTGAGAGAAAGAGCATGAGCAGGGTGGGAAGAGGGGCAGAGGGAGAGGGAGAAGCAGACTCCCCACTGAGAGCAGAGAGCCCAACTCCGGGCCAATCCCAGGCCCCTGATCATGACCTGGGCCAAAGGCATTTGCTTAACTGACCAAGACACCCAGGCACCACTGCCTTTCTTTATCTGGTGAAAACATCTCCTCCTGGATATAGGCCACATCTGTTTTATACATCCTGGTTCCTCTCTCACTATCCTCTCCTTTTCTGTCCTCTCCGAAAGGTGTTTTATATTCCTTTGTGGGTCAGAAGCTAGTTCTTCTATCACTTTGCATTATTACCCACTTTTTTTTAGTAAAAAAGAAGACTGTAGTTTCTGCTTTAATTTTTAGTATTTAACATTCGGATCAGAAATTTAGATTTCAGAAACACTTTTTAAAAATCTCTCAATAGAGGGACACCTGAGTGGCTTAGTGGGTTAAGCATCCACCTTTGGCTCTGGTCATGAACCCAGGGTCCTGGGATCCAGTCCTGCATTCAGCTCCTTGCTCAGCGGGGAGCCCGCTTCTCCCTCTGCCTGCTGCTCCCCTTGCTTGTGCTCTCTCTCTTTCTCTCTCTGGCAAATAAATAAATAAAATCTTAAAAAAAAAATCTCAATAGAGAAAAATGACCCTTGTCTCCAAGACAATTATCTCAAAGCTTTACCTATTTCTTTTAAGATGCTGCTGTTACTTAACTCCGGGTATGTATGTCCTGCCTCTCAAAACAGTGAATACAGAAAATTATCAATTCTTCCTAATTGGTAGAGGAAGAAATAAGAGTACAAAACTTTGGGAAAAATTAGTCTCAGTATGTCAAAATATTACTCCTTACAAAATTATCTGAACAAATACACCTTGACCTCGGCAGATATAAACCCTGAATGTCACTTTCTCATAACTCTATTTCTTCTATAAAGAAGAAAAAATTATCAACACCAATGAAATCCTTGTGGTAGCACAGAACCTGACTGCTATTCAGCAAGCCAGTAGGACACAGCTACAAACACAGCACAGTGCAAAATAAAATAGAAGATATAAATTTAAAAAGTACAGTTTTTGTCCTCCATGAGTTCATAAACCAATGCAAGAAATAGACATATGTCTAAATACCAAACATATTGCAAGTGCCTTGACAGAAGTACAAACACAGTACTATGTTAGATATTAATTCCAAGTGATGCAAATTGGAAAGAATACTGAGAATTGAGTAATATTTAATTCGGTTCTAAGAGAAACAGAATATTACCTCCAAACTCAAGTGAACATTAAGGAAATAAATCATTTAAGATTAATTTAGGAAAAAAAGTTGAGCAGAATGGGAACCAGTCTCAAGAATATATTGGATGACAAAGTAAGATGGTTAAACTTCCAATACAAGTGTGTGTGTGCGTGTGTGTGTATATATATATATATATATATACACACATATATTTATACATATACATACATATACGCATATATGTATATATAATCTATATGTATATATGTATATAACCTATACACATATATATGATTTATTCATGTGTGTGTGTGTGTGTGTGTGTATATATTTACTGTATGGCTTGATCTCAATTGAAATTTACCACCAAGATACAAAATAGACAGTTCCCACATGTACTATATCTACTTTAACTGTAACAAAGATTGGTTAAACCTGACCTGAAAGGTAGCTGCTCAATATATTTGTCACAGACTTGATATTCAAGTTAAAAAATGCATAATGGCATAATGCATTTTACTAACACATCCCTCTTATCATATCTATTTTTTTCCTACTCTCTCTCCTCTCTCTTCCTTCTCTTTTTCTCTATCTTTACCTCTCTCTCTTTCTTTCTACTCCTCTCTCCCTCTCTCTCTCCTTCTCCCCTATGTTCCTCTCTGATTTTCTCTGTTTCTCTCTCATTTCAAATACATCATCCATTGGAGAAAATGATACAGACTATCTCTGACCCACAATCAGATTTATTAACTTTAAGATTTAGTCTTAGATATGCCTGATTTTAATGCATTATTTATGCCTCACAGATACATATGAAGAGTCTTATTTACATTTCCTAATCCTCTTGTCAAAAAATATCAATTTATCCACATTTGAATTTTATTTACTTTACTTTTTTAAAAAAGATTTTATTTATTTATTTGTCAGAGAGAGCACAAGCGGGGGAAGTGCCATGCAGAAGGAGAAGCAGGGTCCCTGCTGAGAGTGCAGCCCAATACGGGAATCGATCCAAGGACCCTGGGATCATGACCTGAGCCAAAGGCAGATGCTTAACTGACTGAGCCACTCAGGCATCCCCACATTTGAATTTTATTATTCCAAAACATTTTTATACTATACTATATACATATATATGAAAATATACATATTGTATTGTACCATCATTCTGAAACTTCCTTCACTGATTTTTGATCAGTTTACCCATATTGATACATATATGTAGCTCAAGTTCAATCATATTTATTGCTGCACATCATTTCATTGTAAAACCCACAAAACATTTATCTATCCTCCTACTGACCAAGATTTCGATTGTTTCCCAGTTATTACTCTTATAAACAATAGTGTGATAAATGTTCTTGTAGTATTTTCTTGTTTATTTGCGTGACATGCTGGTAGGTGGAATTTTAGGGTAATACGTGCTTTTTTTAATCATTGTTAAGATCAATCTCAAAAGTGGTACTACCAAATTACAATCTTCCACCATTGTGTGAAATTTCCATTGTTCAACACCTAAGCCACATTTGCTATCATTATATATTCAATTTTTGTGAATTATTTTTAATTTGAAATTTATTTTTGTATTTTACTGATTATAAGAAGACTGTGAGCATTTTTTTACTGGTTTTTAAGCTTTTTCTTTTCTCCTGTGAATTCTGTGAAGAATTCACATTCTTCATTTTTCTATCCGATAATAATATATTTTCCTTATTTATTTGTATGAGATATTCAAACACTGGTTACAATTCTTTGTTAGTTAATTACGTGTTGAAAGTTAACTTCCACAAGTATTTTTCATGGTTTGTGTATAGTTTATGGCGAGATTTTTCATAAAGTTAATGTAGCTAAATTTATCAATCTTTCCTTATGTGTACTGTGTCCTGTTTTTATTTATTTATTTATTAATATTTTATTTATTTATTTGATGGAGAGAGAGACAGCCAGCGAGAGAGGGAACACAGCCAAGGGGAGTGGGAGAGGAGGAAGCAGGCTCCCAGCGGAGGAACCTGATGTGGGGCTTGATCCCAGGATTCCGGGATCACACCCTGAGCTGGAGGCAGATGCTTAATGATTGAGCCACCCAGGTGCCCCTGTGTCCTGTTTTTAAATATTTAGGTCATAACAATATTCTACATGATTTTCTTTAAAAATGTTAAAGTTTTGTTTTTGAACATTAGAATTATATGTTAACCATAATTACTTTCTATGTGTAGTGTTAAAGCAGAATCAATTTACTTCTATTGATACAATTGACTTAGAACACTTTATTGGAAAGTCTATATTCTCTCCACTGGTCGATGTCATATACATTTTATCATGAGAGTAATTTTCTTCTACATCCTCTATTTTATTTATTAGAAGTATTTGTTGATTTATGAACCGATTTCACAGTGGCTTAATTATTACAGCTTTATATTAAATCTTGCTTTGAGGAAGAGCATGTACTATTCCTTTTTCAAAATAGTCATTCTTTTAATCAGAAAATAGCATTGGTGATTGTTAGTGTATATGCCATTATAAGTAAATCTGTCAATTTCCATGGAAAAAAGTGTTTTGAAAAATTCTATTAAAATATGAATTTATATAAATTTGGGAAAATAATTAATACTGTACTAACAAAGTTCAATATTACAGAGAAACTGCTATCTTACAAAGTGGTATTATTTTACACTCACCATTAATGTTTAAGAGTTTCAATGGCTTTAGATACAGTCTTGCAAAAATTTTATCAGGCTATTTAATTTTAGGACTATTTTTTTTAATTCGGAGGGGGTATATAGTGGAATCTTCTAATGGTTTTATTTCTAATTTCTCTACTATTTAGTACTATACACAATTTTCTGTTTATTATCCATTTCTGTATCTTCCTTTGTGAAATGTCTGTTCAGGTTGTTTGTTCATGTGAACGTTATTTGTCTTTTAGTTATCAATCTATAAGAGTTGTTTATATATTCAGAACACAATTTCTTTTTCATATCCATATATTTTCACTTATCATAATCATGTAGAATAAACACATATTACAAACATGTATAAATTATGGAAATTTTCAATATTCATTAAATATTTTCTCCTAGTCTATGGCTTCCTATTTCCTTATTTACTCTCTTAATGGAGTCTTTGATGAATAGAACATAGTTTTGATGGATATTTTCACTGAATACAGATAATTTTCAATTCAATCGATTTGACCTTTTTATTCTTCTTTCAGCATTTTAAAACGTTGGATTTTATGTTGGCTTCTATTGTTTCCAATAAAAACAAAATCAGTAATCATCATCATTGTTACCTTTTCTATAAGGGTTTTTTTCTCTAGGGGTGTTTATCTTTAATTCTGGTTTCAGCTATTTGAGTATGATGCGCCAGGATGTCTTTTACTTTGTATCTATTCATCTTTAGATGTGTAGAGCTCCTTAGATATCTTGGTTGATGTTTTGCATCAAATTTTAAAAATACATGGTCATTATTTTACAGTAGTTTCTCTACCCCATGATCTCACTCCTCTGCCCTTGGAACTAAATTAAATGTTACATTGTTCTTTCCATTGCTGTGTTCAACTGTCATTTCCTTCCTCCGTGCTGAGCTGGGAGCCCAATGTGGTGCTCAGTGTCAGGGCCCTGAGATCATGACCCGAGCTGAAACCAAGATTTGGGTGCTTAACCAACTGAGCTGCCCAGAAGACCCTGTCATTTTCTTCTTACTTGGCATTTCTATTTGTCTCCTGAAACCTCATGTCTTCATCTATTTCCCTCTTTTCCTTTATTTTATATATTTATAATGGATGTATCAAAATCATTGCTAATCCTAACAAGTTCATAATAAATAAAGTTTGTATGTAAGTCAATTGCCATTGTCAGTGTTTCTTAATGATCAAGGTTATCTTTTTCATGCTCCTTTGGATATTTTATATATTTTCAAAATTTTATTCTAGATATTGTTTATAAAATAGTAAGGAATTAGAATTGTTATTGTTTTGTTCTGTTAATTTCCTTAAGATTGGAAGTCTTTCCACTTTATGATAATAGATGAGAAGGCCTAATTATTCAGATTCTTCCTTGAGTTATGTTAAGCAGGTGATGACCTCGAGCTATAATTAGATTGAATTCACCTGTGATTAGACTGACTTTCAAAATTCTGTGCCCTCAACAGCTTTTTGACCTTGTAAGTAAGTATTCAAACTGGGAGATCAGTAAGCTGCAACATTAGATATTTTCAGTGCAATTTCTGATTCAAGTACGACAAGATCCTAGAATTCAAGGATGGAAACAAAATGTACAGGATCTTGCAATTTCTTTCTGCTTTTTTCTCTTTTGTATGGGTGGATTGGTCAGGCCTAGTCATTTGTTTTTACATTTGATACCCTTCCACGTCCTGACAAACCAAACTACCATTAACATTTTTGTTGGTTTCTCCATTTCTCCAAACATCCCCACTAGCTTGGCCAGGCTGTTCCTTTGTATGATGTATATAAGCCAGGCACATACCCATCAGTCAAGCTGCTACCAAATATAAATTGTTTATTTCTCTCTGGAATTGACTTAGTGAAGGCTTCTTTGCGTCCACTGCTCTTTGTTAGGTCATATAATATTTTGACTTCTTAAGATATTCTTGTGACTACCATAGATGCAAAGATTTTCTGGATTCTTCTACGTCCTATCCATAATCAAAATCTTTACCATATAGTTTTAAAGTGTTTTACCTGGGATGATATTGAAAATGCTGTAGTTGCTGCCCTTTGTCTTCATTGGCCCATTGCTTGCTACAAGCATTCCAATCAAGATATTATTTATTTATTTAATTTATTTATTTAAAATTAAAAAAAAATATATATTCATTTGAGAGAGAAAGAGCAAGCAAGAGCATGAACAGGGGGTACGGTCAAAGGGAGAGGGAGAAGCAGACTCCCTACTGAGCAGGGAGCCCAATATGAGGCTCTATCCCAGGACTCTGAGATCATGACCTGAGCAGAAGGCAGATGCTTAACCAACTGAGTCACCCAGGAGCCCCAAGATATTATGTTTTAGGAGAGACAAATCTGAATATCCTTGGTTTCTTCTTCCTTCTTAGTAGTTTAACAGGTAAGCACGTTTGAGTATCATTTCAAAACAAATTGATATATATGTAACTACTCTGGTGGTCCCACCTTCTAACAAGGTCATTATTATAACAAGGAATCCTTATCTTCCTTCCCTTCAAGTCTGCTGAAAATTATAGGTATAGGATTACTTTTCCATGGAGCGTGATTCATACTGTGTACAATTTAGTTATGACCAGATGCAGCACACACCTCTGTGCAATAAATGAGTTCCTCCTATATCTTGCCTGCTATGCAATACTCCCACTTCTAAGTTTTATACTAATTAGTATAAAAATTTTATACTAATTAGTATAGACTTCTAAGTTTTATACTAATTAGTATAGACTTCTAAGTCTATACTAATTAGCTCTATTTCATATTGAAATATGAGACACCAGTATTGTGTAAGTTCATGCCTCTTTAGTAGGGCAGACTATTTTGTGACCTTCATATAGGACCAGGGGTCTACCTCATTCTTGAACAAGCAGTAACCTTGACTTTAGTCTATCATCCTGCATGAATCATGTTAAGACCCTTCATGATCAATCATCAATACCCTTCATGATTCAAAATCTTGATTATAATTTTTTTTTTTTTTTTTTTTGCTTCTAATTATGACCCAGTGTGCCCCTGGCTACAGTCCTACTTCACCATTTCGCTCTTCTTTTCCTTCCTGACTCCCCACTCCCACAAAATGTTCAATTTGTTTTTAAATGCAGCAACATATAAAGAGCATGAAATCTAGAGATAAGCTATCTTAGATCTGAATTCTCCTACCACTATTAGCTGCATGATATGAGATCAATTAAATAACTACTCTTGGACTCAGTTCCTTAAACTGTAATAATTATAGTAATAAAATTAATAATACCTACCTAACAGATGTCATGGGAATTTACTAAAATATGTATATGTTCAGAGAATACCTTATACATTCTAATCATTATGAATAATCATTTTTATAACATCTTTTTTTTTTTTAAGATTTTATTTATTTATTCGACAGGATAGAGACAGCCAGCAAGAGAGGGAACACAAGCAGGGGGAGTGGAAGAGGAAGAAGCAGGCTCATAGTGGAGGAGCCTGACGTGGGGCTCGATCCCACAACGCCAGGATCACGCCCTGAGCCGAAGGCAGACGCCCAACCACTGTGCCACCCAGGCACCCCTATATTATAACTCTTCTATCATTAAGGGTTTGGAGCAGAGGGGGATTAGCAGAGAATATATATATATATATGTATATATATATACGTATATATATATATGTATATATATATATATTTTTTTTTGTTCCATCTATCTTCCCCTAAATTCTTCTCCCTTTCTTCTGTTCTGTTCTTCAATTTATTATATGTAAAACAAAACATGCACATATAAAACCATATCATTAGTTCTAAAAATCTTTTCCAAATAGTCAAGAAAAGATTATCACTGTACCGGTGGACTAGATATTCTAGGAGCCCTCCTATTAAATTACACAAGATATAAATTTTGGTGCATTCTTGTGTTTACTAGCAAGCAATAAAATTTTCTAACCCCCCCAAAAAAAAAAGAAAAAAGAAAAAAAAATAGGAAGGAAAGAAGCAGGAAGGCAGGAAGGTAGGAAGGAAGGAAGGAAGGAAACACTGAATTAAGGAGGTGAGAATTACGCAAGAAACAGTCAGCAGTATGGAGAAAACAAGATAAAAATAATAAGCAAAGTTAATGTCGTGGTGAAAGACTATATCAGAATGGACTAAGCCTTGGCCAATGGGAGATGCTGAAAGGATGCTTGAAAGAAACTAAAATGACTCTTCACAGAAGCTAATGAAATACTTCTCTGAATGAAAGTATTCTAATATAGGCCTTTAGTATACTCATGCTCAATAAAATATGAATTCATACTGAATTAGAAATCACAAGGGAGGCCTGGGTGGCTCATCCGGTTGAGTGTCTGCCTTCAGCTCAGTTCATGATCCTGGAGTCCAGGGATCAAGCCCTGCGTCGTTGGGCTCCCTGCTTGGTGGGGTGTCTGCTTCTCCCTCTCCCGCGGCCCCTACCCCCGTTTGTGCTCACTTTCTCACTCACTCACTCTCTCTCTCAAATAAATAAGCAAAATCTTAAAAAAAAAAAAAAAAAAGAAAGAAAGAAATCACAAGAATCTAGATACTGTGAACAAGAGTGACCAGAAGTAACAAGCAGGAGCTATAAGCACCCACAGACTCTAGATAATGTTATGACCAAAAATAATATATAATGTTAAATATATCATCCCAGATTTGCATACTTACTGGAAGGTTTGCACAGCAAGGTATATATAATGGCAAAAACTACTCAGAATGTAGCACAGAGAGACAGAGAATGAAAATACGAAAGAGAAGTTAAGTGACCACAGAGATAAAAACAAAAATCAATATGCAAATTATTTGTGGTCCAGAAAGAGAAAGTAGAGACTACTGAAAACATAACACTAAGAATTTTCCAATACTATTCAAAAGTATGAATAGTTATATAAATTACCCTTAATATTAACAATGGAAAACTGCACAAGAATTCAGAAATCAAATAAATATTTTCACATTCAGTAATAAGAACAGATCATGAACCAAACAAACAATCAGGCTGATAATTTAACTGTCAGTATTATGTTGAAAATCAGAAGATGATTTTGAGAAATTTCAATCACTCTAAAATTGTGAACTAAAACTATTTTCAAGACAAGGTAAAACAAATATTTCAGGTGAGCAAAAACTAGTAGATTTGCTTCATATATTATAATACATTTAGATTATTTTGTCACATTATACCTTGCTTCCAAAAATTCCCTCTATGTACATACGTTTTTAAGTAGTATATATTAAGGTTTACTCTTTTTGCTGTAATGTTCTATGCATTCTAAGCATTTTGACTAATGCTTAATATCTTCTATTCACCATTACAGTATTATACAGAATGATTTCACTGCACTACAATTCCCCGTACTTAACCTATGCAATGCTCCCCAGCACAACTCCTGGAAACTATTGATCTTTAGTAGCTATCTGTGGTATCTATCTTTTTCAAAGTACTATGTAATTGATATCATAAAGTACCTAGATTTTTCAGACTGGTCTTTTTTTACATAGGAACATGCATTTAAGATTAACTAGTTTTTTTGTGGCTTGGTTATTTATTTTTTTAATTGATTAATAATATTTTATTGTATGTTGCCACTATTGATTTATACATTATCCATTATCCAACCCACGGAAGGAAATTTTGTTTTTTTTCAAGTTTTTAGTAGTCATGCATACAGCTGCTATGAATATCCATGTGCAGGTATGGATAGTAAGTTTTTTAAATTAGTTGGATAAGCATCTAGGAGCATGACACTTGATTGTACAGAAAGATTTTGTTTACTGTTTAAGACTGCCAAACTGTCTGCCAAAGAAGACTTACAATATTGCATTCCTACTGCAATTAATGAGAGTTTCTGTTGCTCTGGATCCTTACCAGCACTTGGTATTGTTAGCTTTTAGGATTTTAACCATTCTGATAGATGTGTAAGGCTATCTCTCTGTTTAAATTTACATTTGCTTAATGACAATGTTGAACATTTTTTCCTATGCTTATTTCCTATCTGCATATTATCTTTGGTGAAGTGTTTGTTTAGGTCTTGCACCTATTTTTACATTGAGCTGTTTGTTTCCTTCTTGTTGAGCTTTAAAAGTATTTTGTATATTTTGGATACTAGTACTCCATCAGACATATGTTTTAAATATATTTCCCCCAATCTATGGCTTGTCTCTGTGTTCTCTTAACAGTGTCTCCCAGAGAGCAGAAAATTTTTATTTTAATAATGTCAGACCACATCTTTTTTTTTTTCTTTTTTTTTCTTTTAGGGATTGCATTATTGGTGTTGTATTTAAAAACTCATCACCAAACCCAAGTTCATACAAATTTCCTCCTATCTTTCCTTCAAGAGTTTTTATAATGTTATATTTTACATTTCAGTGTAAGATCCATTTTAGATAATATATATATGTAAACAATAATGTTTGTGTATAGATTCATTACTTTGCATATAGATATTCAGTGGTTTCACTACCATTTCTTGAAATAACTAGGCTTTTTCCAGTGAATTGTTTATTTCTCTTTCATTGATTATCATTTGACTCTATTTACGTAGATCTATTTCTGAGCTCTTTAATTCATTCCATGGATAATTATAGCCTCCTGCCCATGCCTTCTGTCTATACTTTCACTAATAACATGCTGTTTTCTTTAACATAGATATATATCTAAAAATTGGGTAGTGCGTGTTTTCCATCTATGTTCTTCATCTTCAGTATTGTGTTAGCTATTCTGGGTCTTTTACCTTTCCATATAAACTTAGAATTGGTTTGTTGATATCTATGAAATAGCTTTCTAGGGTTTTGTTTGAGATTATTTTGAATCTATTGATTGAATCATTTGATATCTTAATAATATTGAGTCCCCTAGTCCAGAAACACAGTACAACTCTCCACTTATTTAAATTTTACTTGATTTTAAAAAAATTGCTCTTTTGAAGTTTCCCACATATAAGTCCTTCAGAAGTTTTGTTAGGTTTATAACTCTGTGTTTCATTTTTGCTGTTACTATAATTAGTATTTCATTATTCTCAAATCCTAAGTCTTCCTTTTGGCATATTGGAAAGCACAGAATATTTATATTAACCTTGTATCCTGCAATGTTGCTATAATTGCATATTAGGTCAGAAAATCATCTTTTTATTGATTCTTTAGGATTTTCTACATAGATGAGCATATCATCTCTGAAGAAAGACAGTTCTACTTATTTTTTATTTTTCTGTCTGTATACCTTTAATCAATTTATTTTACTATTATTTCAGATTGTCTACATAGACAATGTCATCTGAGAACAAAGAATTTTGTGTATGTGTGTGTGTGTGTGTGTGTGTGTGTGTATATATATATATATATATATATATATATATATATATATATATATATATATATATATATATATTTCCTTACCTTGTCTTATTGCATTTGCTAGTACTTCCAGTATAATGTAAAGAAGTTGTAGGATGGAACATTATTGCCCTGTACCTTATCTTAGTGGGAAAGCTTTGAGTTTCTCACCATTAAGTATGATGCAAGCTGGCTTTTTGTTTGTTTGTTTGTTTAGTCTTTATTAACTTGAAAAGTGTTCCTCTATTCCTAGTTTACTGAGAGCTTTGAAAATCATAAATGATACTGGATTTTTGTCAAATGCCTTTTCTGTATCTACTGAGGTGATGGATTATAAGAATGGAGTTTTTAATGTTGTACCAACCTTGCATATTTGGGATAAATCCCACTTGGTCATGGTGTATGATTCTTTTTATGCATTGTTGGATTCAACTTCCTAGTATTTTGTTGAGGATTTTTTATATCTATATTCATGAGAGATATTGGCTCATAGTTTTACTGTGGCGTTTTTGTATGATTTTGTTATTAGGGTAAAGCTAGTTTCATAGAATGAGTTAGGAAATATTCTTTCTACTTCTATCCTCTGAAAGAAATTGTAGAGAATTGGTATAATTTCTTTTTTAAATGTTTTACGCAGTTTTATCTCAAATATTCCTTCTGCTTCATGCTCTTTTTCTTTTCCTGCTGGTATTTCAATTACACATATGTTACATCTTTTGAAATTATCTGACAGTTTTGGATATTCTGTTCTGCTTTCTTTATTCTTTTTTCTCTTTGCATTTCTATTTGTGAAATTTCTATTGACAATATCTTCAAGCTCTCTACTTCGTTTCCTTGGCCATCTTGAGTGTACTAGTGAGCTTATTAAAAAGCATTCTTCATTTTAACAGTGTTTTTCATTTCTAGCATATCCTTTTAATTCTTTTTTTTTTAATTGTCTCTGCTTATGTTACCTATTTGTTTTTGCATGCTGTCCACTTTTTCCATTAGAGCCCTTAACATATTGGTCATTGTTTTAAATTCCCACTCTGTCATATGTAAGTCTTGTTTGATGCTTGCTTGTCTTTACAAACTCTTTTGTTGCCTTTTAGCATGCCTTGTAATTTTTTTGTTGAAACCTGGGCACTTTTTTTTTTTTTTTTTGAATGATAATGATTGAGGTAAATGAGCCATTGGTGTAAAGACTTCTGTTAATCTGTCTAGGATTCAGGCATTATTTAGGATTTGCAGTAGCCATATATTCCAGAAACTTTATATTCCTTGATTGTTCTTGTCCCATCAGTTCTTTTGGGTTTGGACTTGCCTAGGTACTCCTCCTAAGAGAAAGTCTGTGTCTTGCAGCTTTCAACTATAATTCACTATGACACTGGAGATCTGTTTGTGTGTTGGTAAGGTACACAGAGAAGCATTCTATAGTCTTCCCATTAAATCTCAGCTTTGTATTGACTATTATCTCTGGCCCATGACATTAACATGGTTTCTTCTTCTTCCTTTTTTTTTTTTTTTTTTTTTTTTTTTTTTTAAGTAGGCTCTATGCCCAGCATGGAGCCCAATGCAGGGCTTGAACTCACTATGCTGAGATCCAGACCTGAGCTGAGATAAAGAGCCAGATGCTTAACCAATTGGGCTACCCAAGAGCCCCTACATGTTTTCTTCTTATGTAGTTTCCCCCTTTCTCAGGCAGGACAGTAAGACTAGAATGGGCAGGACTGAAAATAATGCCCTTCCTCCACTGCTGTGGGACAAGGCTTTAATGCTACCTGCCTCCCTGGAAAATAAGTCTTTGTTACAGAGAAGGTTCTAGAAGTGTTTCACAATAGTTACTCTGCCCCTGCTAGACTCACCAGGGGATATTCCTCAAATTTTTACCACAAGAACCTGGTAGAATTCTTGGTAGTAAAGCCCAGGAAAGTGTCAAGGAACTTTCTCACTCTCATACTAGCCATTCATTCTCCAGCAATTCATCAAAATCACAATTTAAGTATACCTACCAGTTTATGGTTCCAGCTCCAGCAGCTTTTGCCTTAGGTAAATAGTCTCAGCTTTGACTTTCTGGATTTGCCTCTGGGAACTTCTTTCTCTGGCTGGTCTCGGAAGACTCATTGATTTTCAGTTTATCTGGCTTTTCTTTGTTGCATGGAGGGGGGTAACAACTCCCAAACTCTTTACACGTCAGAACTAAAAACTGAAAATCCCAAATAGTTTTTAAAATTTAATAATAAAATTTTAAGGAAAAGTTATATACAAGAGGAAATCTTTATACATTACTTTTGTCTAATTGCCACCTTGGATCTGTTTAATTTTAAGTCCCTGAATCTATGGGTCAACAGTGTGGTTAGTTGTATTTTCATGCTGATTAAATAAAACCATGAAAGCAGAAGAAAAATTGGACTCAAATGACTTTGTAACTGAAATTCTGTAATTAATAATTTATGTTCTCCTTGTGTGGATAGCCAAAGAACTAAATCCTGGATTAATCTTGCTGCCAGTTACATTTCAAAGAACATTTGGGAAAAAATATGGGTAAAACTTAAAAATTAAAAAAAAAAAAAAACATTTTCCCTTTTATTTTCTCATTTGCAACATTCTACTTCACTAGTTTTATTCAGTATGTTCACATTTATAATCAGATGTGAGTGGTGTTTCTATTTTAGCCTATTCTGTGTATGAGCTTAAACCAAGATAATAAAAGACAACTGGTAACTCGGATTTTCTAAATTCTTTTTTGAAGTATAGAAGAATTGTACACCCCAGGAACACCATGCTACATTTTTAAGGCAAAGTATTAGACCAGCAATAGACTTTGTCCTAACTTTCTGCCTTTGGCATTCTAGGCTATGTTTTTTTTTAGTCTGTGATCCCTATCATTAAAGGGTTGGAACTGTTGTAGAGCCAGTTCCACCCACTGCACAGATGTAGGAAATGATGGGAGAAAATGAGGCTGAAAATAAGTACCTGTGGTTCAAGGAAATACAGTTGTCTTAAAGACAGAATGTTGAGGCCTTGTGAAGGCAAAGTATGATACAAGTGGGGCATATTAGAACACCAAAATGATTTAATTGGCGACATGTCACAATCCAAATTGTCTGCCCAATGGTTTCAAAGGAAAAATAATGATTAATAATGAAGTAGTCATTTAAAAAATATTTCCTTATTGCTTAAATGTTATTTGAAAATTGCTTTTCTGTTGATCAAAGTCCATATGTTAATATTAAAATAGGTAGTGCTGGATTTTGAATATTTTCCAGAAGGAAGGAGTCTTGGGTAAGTTGCATGTGTTGTTTTCCTGCTTTCTTTGTATAAAAATAGATATTAATTGGGATTGTGCAAAGCTTTGGGGATTGTGACTGGGAAATGATTTGACTGCTTTTAGGAGGTTTTCAAAGAGATATGTTTTGTGGTGGCACTTTGTTTAGCCTTTTGACTTCGCTTAAAATCTCTGCTATTGAGCCACAAGATCAATCTACAGAAAAAGAGTCACTAAAACAATTTCAAAAGCTTCCCCTTCTGTTACCTGAAAATAAGCACCTCAGCATAAAAATTCTTGGTAACACTATTTCCCTTTTCTATGTGTTGCTGTTGTCAGAAACACATTAATAAAGAAAAACTGCCCCACGGGGCGAAAGTTTTGCCCCGTCCCAACTGTACAGCTTTGGCGTCTTCACGTGGGCTTCCCCACTGCTAGTCTCCTTAGTATTTCTGTGAAGGTGGAAGATCACTGGAGCCTCAGGACAATGGAGGCACTGGTTCCGTGAGGAAGAAGCAAAGCTTTTTCCCAAAGTGACTATCGAACTGCTTGACAATGAGATACATTTTCATGGAAAAGATTAATGAATTTCAAAAGCAAGTACTGAGTTTAGTTCTTCTTGGTAAAATGTAAAGCCTTTTCTTCTTCCAAAGACAAAAGCACTCTGGTCCCTCTTGCCATTCCCCTTTTCAGCTTCAATAGCCACCTCATTAAGTGAAACAATGCTGTCACCATCCATCATCGGCTTTAATTCCCAATACAGTCTGGTACTCTGCTATCCCAGCGTACAGGTCAGAGTTTCCACCTGGATTTGCATTTTAATCTATGAATTCGTAATTTCCATGAGTTTTCTAAGAATATTAAAAACTCTGGAGTGAAAAGGAACAAGTACATGTTTCTTTTTTCAATTCAGTTTCTAATAGTGCATAATTCTTTTCCTATTTATGTATTTATTGGAAAGAAATCTTTATAATTTTTGTTAACTGATCTACTCCAGCCTCTGAAAGTACTTTTTGGTACACAGTAGGCCCCTGACATACATATTGGATTCACTGGAATACAAATCTTATACTTGGAAAACACAGATATGTACAGGGTGTTTGTACAACAGTTCCATAATTTTAGCAGTTTAGTACATATTAAATAGTGAGACCCTGATAGTATATAAAACATAAAGATAGATAATCATGAATCAAGAGTGAAAAGATTTAAAAGAATTATAAGAAATAAACAACAAAAAGATTTCATGATAATATGTAGATAATCCTGCACAACGTAATGGGTAAACATTGGAGTTTCTCCCTTTGCTTTTTGCTCTCCTTGCCCTAAGAGACAATTCTGCTATTTCAAGTTTAAAACTTACAATGACTCTCAAACATACATTCCAACCACCGCCCCGGTCAACTGTTTCTCTGGGACATCTGAAATAAAAAAGAAAAAAAGAAAAAAGAAAAAAAAAGATCCATTTTGAGCTATAAAGCCTGAATTTTCTCTCCTTGGTCCCCACTCTACATACACAACTAAGTATATATTTGAATATGCAACTATTAGCTTATATAACCAGATGATTGAGATGATGCTTCTAAAAGCTTTCCAGAGGGAACACCCAGTGCTACATTGTCCCTATATTTTATTTGAGGATAAATGAGAATGTAAGATTGTTTTCTACTGATTTTTTTACTCTCTTCTCAGTGGTCAATCTCTATTATAGAAAATCCATTCTGTTTTGAACCTGATTCTGATTCACCTCTTCGTCTTTTCTCTTGTAGACTGCATACTCATAGCTATCTTAACCTTTCTCTGGGCAGTTCCACGTCTGTTTTGACTGAAAGCTTTATTAATATCCATTCCATAAAACTGCTCATGAGGACAAATGCAGACATGCATTCAGGATATTAGAGCTTCATTAAGCCCACTGGAAAGGATAGCACATGACTAAGGACAATCCCTTGAAGGCCCAGAGATACTGGCTTCTTGTGAAACAGAAGGAACAAGAATATGACGTTTGTTTCCCAGTACTGCTGTAATGAAGTATTACAGACTGAGTGGATTAAACAGAAATCCTAACAGTTCTGGAGGCAAGGGGTCCAAAATCAAGTGTCCACAAGGCTGATTCCTTGAGGGTTTTAAGGGAAGGCTCTGTTCCAGGCTCTGCTTTGCTTGTTGATGGCTGTCTTCTTCCTATGTCTCTTCACATTGTCATCCTTCTAGGTGTGTCACTGTGTCCAAAGTTTCCCTTTTTATAAAGATACCAGTTTTACTGGATTAGGGCCCACCCTAATAATTTCATTTTAATTTGATTTTGTCTGCCAAAAACATATCTCCATATAAGTCACACAGACATACTGGGAGTTAGGGTTTCAATGTATGAATTTTTATGGGACAATTTGAACCCATAATTAATCATAAGCCTATACTTGATGTAGGTTTGAGAAGCTCTATGAACTCAGGATAGTATTCTCTGGCATCCTGCATAAAGACAGCAGATGGTTCTTTCTTCCTCTTTCCTTTCTCCCTTCCTCCCTCCTTCCTCTCTTTCTTTCTTTCTTTCTTTCTTTCTTTCTTTCTTTCTTTCTTTCTTTCTTTCTTTCTTTCTGTAAAAGTAAATAGGATAATTAGCATTTAACCTATGTGGTATTCTTCTGAGTATTTCCTGCTACTGCTTCTGTTATTGTTACATGTAAATTGCCATATTCCTAACCCTAGGCTTGTCTGAACCTTCTTTACATGTCGCACCAGTGGCACATCACAGCTCCTTGACAAAAGGAGGGAGAGATAGAAGCATCTGACAACCTGGTGTCTTGACATCCTGCTCTTTTTCATGAAGGAATGGGAAGTGGGTTGCTCCTTTCTCACAGAATTAACATTTAAATCTTTGGTATTAATTTACAACAAAAGTTTTTATATATTTGTGAGGTGTAGATCCTAAGACTTGGCAGCAATATGACATCTCCTTGTCGTGTGCATATCCTTCGTTCAAAATCAAAACTATTAAGCACTAAAGATAAAAAAAAAAAAAAAACACAGAAGAATACGTAGGAAATTGAAATGTGAAGAGCATAATATAAAAATCATGTAACGTCTTTCAGAGCATACCTTTGCTCTCTTTTTTGTCGTTCCTGGTCTGGATGAAACTGTATGGCTTCCAAAAATTCCTTTCTGGAGTAAATATTATTTTTTTCCTAACCCTAAATTTACAGCCATTTTTTTCCCTGCACTTTGAGGTAGAATCTATTATTATCTATAAATATGTATGTGCATGTGTTACTATGAGAGGATGTCAAAAGTTTAACAACCCTTTATTCGGCATTCACTGTGGACAGGTGTCATGCTGTAGGGTTAAGGACAATGGTCCCTAGCACCTCTAACAATGGGTCCCTCAGAGCTTCGATGGTCACAAAACCGCAGAGCTCTTTAATTGCACTCTGCCTGCTGCTTCAAGTCACTTGAATGGAGTGCTTCTTCCTGGAACCTTGATAAATTGATGGTGTTATCTGTATTGTTCAGGTCACAGATAACAGTAGAATCTTGCATGCTCCCACATTTTCTTGATTGTATCACAAACACAGGGATGAACTTGGGTCTAGAATATATTTCTGTAAACTGCTTCAGACTGCTGGGGCTAGGATGTAGCTTTCAAAACATTCAGTCCATGAAAACTTGTGACATGGGTATAAACAGTAGGGGATATTCATCCAGATTCAAATTCCTTCAAGAATGGTAAATAATATTTTAAAAAATTATTTTGCCCCACCCAAACCTGAAAACCACCTCTCCCCTTCCCCAATCCCTCCTTAAATCCATTTTTAACAAGGTCTCTATAATGATGCTTCTAAAATGCAAATGTGAGCCTATTACTTCTCTGCTTCAATTCCTTTGAGTCTCCTCAAAGCCTTTTGATAAAGTCCCAATTCTTTGGCATTTAAGATCTTTCAAGATCTGAGCTCATTTCTTAAAAGCATTGTCCTTGGGTTCTACGATGTAGCTATCTCAAATGACTAGAAGATTCTAAATTATTCACTTTTTTTTTCTTTCCCACGTCTTGCTGCATGCTGATTTCTCTGCCTTGACTAAACTGTTAGCATAATTTTTTATGCCTTCCCAGCCCCTTTAAACTGGTGAAGTTCAACAATTCAAACGGAGATATAATGTGTATGCACTCTTGAACTTAGCTGAGAAAATAAAAGGCTATAAACATATTTTCCATAATTCACTTTAAGAGTCATCACATGATTATAACTATTTGAAAGCATTTTCTGGCAACTGAAAGAGTTAATGGTTGTTTACTGTTTCTTAAATATTTAATCAAAATTTGAATCGAGTTAATTACTACTACAAGATTGACAAATTTACTAAAACTACAAGAAGTTAATTCTAGCTTATTAGATGTTCTATATATTCGTATTGGTATTTCCTGAAATTTTTTGTCTCCAATGACTATGTTCTGAACAGTCTTTAAATTATTATTAATTGAACCATGGTTATAAAAAAGTAAGTGTGTATTCCACTGAGCCCAAGCTAAATCTTTTCTGTAAAATACTAAAATGAAAAGAAAAACAAATGCACAAAATATATTATAGTTGAAATGCTTAAGCTTTTCTTTATATCCCTTTGTATAATAATATATTAAATATAAGTATTTTTTCATTAATGCACACCAATGGGAACTCTAGCCTTACTAAGTTAGCAATTAATCTATTACTAAATGTTATTAAGTGAAAAATAGTTTTATCTTTTCTAAATAATTAACAATTTATAGCTTTCATTTCCCCTTTCCCCATACCTCACTTACATATGAAAGACAAATATTAATTTTTTCAAAGTACAATGATATGCTAAGGCATTGGGGAAAGCAGCAATTGATTCATAAATTTTCAGGAACACAGCTATTTGTGCTGCTGAATATATCAGAAGTTTCTGGTCACCATATGTAGTTGGGACTGAAGAAATGTCAGCACATTACTGCATTTCTTATTATAGGATGTAGGGTACTAATGTATTGAAATTGTTGTAAGAAACAAGTCCAGGGGGTGGGGGGCGCCTGGATGGTGCAGTCGTTAAGCGTCTGCGTTTGGCTCAGGGTGTGGTCCCGGCGTTCTGGGATCTAGCCCCACATCAGGCTTCTCTGCTAGGAGCCCGCTTCTTCCTCTCCCACTCCCCCTGCTTGTGTTCCCTCTCTCCCTGCCTGTCTCTCTCTGTCAAATAAATAAATAAAATCTTTAAAAAAAAAAAAAAAGAAACAAGTCCAGGGGGCCGACTATCAAGAACTAAAGTCAGTATTTATTATAAAGGAGTAAGTATTAAACTGTCCTGATAGCATTCGTATTCAAAATGCTTCTACTTTGCATGTCTCCTGATTCTAATCATGGCTTTACTTTGATTACTTTACAGAGTATTAACGGTATTTGATAGACTGATTTAAAATGGTGGTTTCTGTTATTTTTGTAACACACTTGAAATCTAAGTTCACTAGCATAGATGCGGAAGAATTATAGTCTAAAATAAAATAGAGAAACAAATAGGAAAATATAAAGTTCTGGTGGGATTCAAAGTTCAAAGATTATATATATATATATATATATACCTAATTACACCAGGCAACAGTCTTTGCTGTACAGAACATAGTGGTTCAGCAAATATGACTCCAGTATCTTTATTTTCCATAGAAGATTCTCAATTTTATTCATGCTATTTGGTACGTTCGGTGAGTGTCAATGATATTAATTCTATACCTGCATCAGTGTAGGAAGAATGTCTGCTGTTGTTTCCACTTGTTGTGGTTAATTTAGTAGAAAATAGCTAACCCCTTAGGGTGTGTCATGAATTATACCTATTTGCTTTTGTCCAATGTTTGAAGGGATGCACAAGGCAAAAATAATTTAGAAACTGACAAACGATGCCCAGGTACTCTCTCTGTAATGGTGTCAACTTAATTCAATTTCTCATTTCCCTGCACTATAAATTTTAGCTTTTCCTTAATAAAGAAATTTATGCATTTTTTCCTTAAACATACAGCACTTGTTAAGACGATATTTGCACCAGCTATTTTAAAATGCAATTATTATTTAAGGATCATTCATTTTGTATTACATTTTCACATTACAAAAGGAGGAATTGATAAATAAAACACTCTTCATCAGCGCTGGATGTTCCGGATGGTCAAAACACACGGAGTGGGACTGATATTTTGATTTTAGGGTCAAAATTCTCAGTTTGACAGTGACAGAGAGAGACAAGGCCATTCTGTAATGGGGCCCACAGGATGTGAGAGACTATGGGTTCTGTGATGATGTTTGTGAACTCTGTGGGGGTCTTCAATGCACTGAGTCTCAGGGTGGATTAAAAATGAAAGAGTTTTATCTGATCACACACACACAGAGAAACAAAACAAAAGGACACGAGGAAACTTTGGGAGGTGTTGGATATGTTTCTTACCTTGACTGCGGTGCTGGTATCACAGATGTCTGCATATATCCAAACTCATCAACCTGTACACATTAACATATGGTGTTCTCTGTATATCAATTATACCTCAATAAAGCTGTTTTAAAAAAGAAAAAGAGCTGTTTTAATAAAGAAAGTAGAGGAAAGAACCATGAGTCTGTAAGAAAAGCTGTAAGAAAATTAAAATTCTTGCTTTCTTGGCTCATCAGAGTTCAGTGAATTAGTTACTCTGGGAGGAATTTTTCTGCCATTATTGCGCTGATTGGACAAAGAGGGAATGCTGGCTGGGGAGCAAGAAACAGAGATTCTCAGAATGTGCATGTGAGTACCTGGTAGCAAGACAGAACAAGCTATTAGTCACTATGTTAGTTTCCTAAGGCTACCACAACAAAATACCACGTGCTGAGTAGATGAAAACAGAAATGTTTTCTCTCGCAGTTCTGAAAGGTACAAGTCCTACATCAAAAAGTGTTGGCAGGGCCATGCTCCCTTTCAATTCTCTTTGGAAGACTCCTTCCATGCATCTCCTAGCTTCTAGTGGGTTCTGGCCATCCTTGGTGTACCTTAGCTTGTAGCTGCATCAGTCCAATTTCTGCTCTGTCTTCATGTCACCATCTCTCCTCTGTGTTTGTATGCTTTCAAATCTCCCTCTCCCTACTAAAGCACCTATCCTTGGATTCATGCCCCCCCAATCTAGTGTGACCTCATCTTAACTTGATTACCTCTGCAAAGACCCTATTTCCAAATAAGATCACATTCACGGGTACCTGCTATTGGGACTTCAACATATCTTTTCAGGGGATATAAATTCAACCCATAGCATTCACTTTCTAACACCTAAATCAGGAATGTAAAGTAGATAGTTACTTGGGAGAAATAATTTGGAAGCAGAAGGAATAGAATGGAATGAAAATAAAAGGTACCCCATGATATGCATTTATGAAAATGAGAAAAATGTTTTTAAAAACAGAAGAATATTCAAATAATAATCACAACTATATTAACCTAATGGGAAGGTAGTAAAAACTTTTGTTCATATACACTTATGTGTCACATATACTTCTATAGGATAGAGTTCTAGAAGTGGAATTGTTGTGTAAAGGTAAAAGATATTTTATATGTATATATTTTATATATTTTTATTATGAATATCAGATTTATATTTATATTTTCCAGTCCCACCAAAAAAATCCTGGTGTGTAAAGTTGAATAAAAGGTATTCTAGTGTATTTATACAAAGTTTAGTTGACCATAGAATATATTTTATGGGGCAGCTTATCAAAGAGATTACTATCTTCTTGGTAGTTATCTTTTTACTAGTTCACTGGCAGAGTTAAATAAATTTAAGATAGAAGGACAAACTGAGTTTATAATACCGCATTTTGATTCCCCCTTTCTGAGACCATATTGTATTTCATATCTCTGTACTTAATAATTTTTCAAATACTACTTTGGTCCAGTGAACTCACAATTCATAGTTCAAGCTCTCTACTGTCATTTTATTTATAAAGAAGCTGACCTCAAATCTTCCTGGATTTAATCATTTTTTAGTTTATAAAAGAGACAAAATAAAGAAGTACTCACTGATTCAAAATGAAAATAAAAATGAAATTTTTATTTAATTTTTATTTTTATCTTATACTTTCCTAAATGGCAAAAGAGGGAAAACATAGGATTGTTGTAAAGATTAAATAATGAGGGGCCCCTGGGTGGCTCAGTTGGTTAAGCGTCTGACTTCAGCTCAGGTCAGGCTCTCAGGGTCCTGGGACCTAGCTCCACATCAGGGTCCGTGCTCAGCAGGGAGTCTGCCTGAGATTCTCTTTTCCTCTGCCCCTCGCCCTGCTCATGCTTGCTCTGTCTCTCTCAAATAAATAAATAAAATCTTTAAAAAAAAGATTAAATAATGAAAACAGTGCAGAAACATTAATCCCAACTTGACACATGGAAGGTTCATAAATGTGTGTTGAATTTGAATGTGCAAAATAAAAGTGGATTATGCAATTTTCCAGAAGGTTGAATCTAAAACAGAACACTAAAAACCTTACCTAAAAAAAAGTAAGTAAAATTTTTTAAAAATCAAAAAGAAAAAACACTCACATCAATTTAAGTATCTGGAATTGTCAGTTCAAAGTTACTTTGCTGCTAAACCATTTAAATGAGAACTAGAATGCTACTTTCCTTTTGGCAAACGTTTTTATCATCAGGGCTGGTTGATGAAATTTGATAGTTGGAAAAGATCAATATCACAAGTTCGTACAACAACACGTTTCACATTTTTTAAATGTATTTTTACTTATATTCAAAATATCTGGACTTCTCTCCAATCACTTCTTTCTAATCATCCTTACAGTATCTGATGCTAGAGTCATGTTAATATTATTTTCATGAGAATGTATACATAATATAGTTTTTGTGTAATAAAATGAGGCTATTTTGAAAAAAAAAAAAAAAAGAAAGAAAGGGATAAACCAGAAACAAAGGTAATTGCCAACAAACACATAGGTGGAAATAGGTAATGGATTCTGGATTGATTTCCAAAAATTTAAATCTGTGCCATGTATCAAGTACTAATAGTGATACGGTTAAGTTTCCAGAGGTGATATTATATTGTGGTTATGGAGGAGACTGATCTTTTTATTTGGAGATATACACTAAGTATTTGCAGGAGATGTATCATGATGTCTATAACTTGCTTCTACATGTTTCGATGTGAGAATGAGAGTGTGTGTGTGTATGTGTGTGTGAGCGCGCGCGCGAATGTGGGAGGGAGTGGGGAAAGAAAAAAAGGTGGGAAGAAGGTGGAAGGAAGAGGGTGAGAGAGAGAGAGAATAATACATAGTTGGTAAATCTAGGTGAATGTTATATATTTGATTTTTTTTAAATAGAAAGCTGGGGTGAAAATGTAAGTCTTTGGACTTACATTCAGAATCAGTTTTATTTTAGCTTCATTAGTTCCAGAGAAATATTTCTTCGAAAAGAAGTCTGCATAATCATCACTAGACAAAGTTTACACAAAGAAACATGAAATGTATATTGACCATTCTAATGTAAATATTAGAGGAAAAATACAGAAAAAAAAAGGAAAATTTAAACAGAGCTTCCCTTCTTTTGGAATTGGAATTTAACTGTAAAGAATATGATTCCTCTGAATTCTCTGCCACAGAATAAGTGAATAACTGAAACATCAGCCGAGAACTAGGTTAAGAAAAGTTAAATATCTTGATTTCTTCAGAAATGGCACACAATCTTGTTTTTAAGATGAAGGGGGAGAAACATAAATAATAATCTGGAATGGTGCATATCCAAAATTATAAATATTTTTGTCTCTAAATCGTCACGAGACTAAAGTATACCTTGAGGAGAAAAATCTCACTCATCTAGGGTGATAGAATTAGATGATTCAGTAAGTTTGCTTTTTCTTTCTCTCATTTCTACACATCTTTAATTCATTTTCTATGCATTTTATAATCCTTCACTATTCAAGCCAGAACCAAAAAGAAACATAAAATAAGTATCTAATACAGTGCAATTTACATTTGATAACACATCAACCTTAACAGCTATAATAGTGAAAATGTTGCAATGACACAGTTTGGAAGTAGACAGAAACGGCAAACAAGCCAAATTGATTTGAGTCAGTCCTAAGAGATATACTTCTATGCATTTGCAACTAAAATTGTTTTATAGCTTACGGGCAGACTCTAGCGAATCTGGTATATACATCTAGTATACCTCATCTATTATAGATAGTCTTCAGAACATGGTTGTGCTTGCCTTTTAAAGAGATGGACATAGACCATTCTCCTGGATAAAATGAGGCTAGTGATTAGAAAGGTCTTCGTAGGATTTCATAGCATTGTAGGTGTGTGAATTAAGTGTGTGTGTTTTTTTTTTTTTTTAATATCAGGTCAATGCCATTAAGTGTAAAAAGTAATCTAATTCAAATGACTATGCTTATGTTTCAACATAAATTCTCTATGTGAGTAAACAGAATATAATTATGAATAAAGTGATTAAACTTTTTCTATGAATGTGGAAGTAAATAACAACACCTAACAATAAATTGCATTTTGTCTGAATATCCTAATTCCTATAACAAATCCTACAATCCCGTTTTCCTATAAGAGATGACTGGCTGCTAACCACACTGAATATTCAGAGTTGATAGGGTGAACCTTCCTCCAGGTTTGCCTGGGACCATTTACATCTGCTTCCCAGTACCTCATCCAATTGACAGGTCCTTTTCACTATCATAATTATCCTATTTAGACAGTGATTTATATGATAACATTACTAATATGTCCTTGTGCATAATGCTCCCACTGGCTGAGTTACATACTTAGAAAGAATGTTATCTTTTTCATATCAAACTGTTTATGCTAGTTACACTTAATATTGCATTCATGTACTTATATTAAAGAACATATAAACTGAGAAATATAAACAGAGAAAAAAGAATTTTCATTTTAATAAAAACTGGGTTGACTCATTTCTAAGACTTAGTAATAATTTGTTAGTATTGCTATCTAGTTAAGTATGGTCAAAAACTATAAAACATATTTTTAATTTTGAATATTGATTTATGATGTCTATATCAGGTGGGGAATAGTATTTTTTTTTTTATATTTTAGTTTTTTTTAAGATTTTATTTATTTATTTGAGAGAGAGAGAGCCAGAGAACACAAGCAGGGGGAGCAGCAGCGGGTGGGACTTGATCTCAGACCCTGAGATCACAACCTCAGCTGAAGGCAGATGTTTAACTGACTAAGCCACCCATTTTAGTTTTAAAAATATTTAAGTTATAGGTATTTATTAGTCACCACTGGAACATAATTTTTTAAGATAACTGACCAATTTTCAGTCAGTTAATCAGAGGCCTACTCTATTCACAATTGCTAAGATTAACATATTTTAAAATATTAAGTATAATTCTTCTTTATATTAATACAAACAGCAAGGTATAGCTTGGCACCTTTTTACTACTTCAATTATCATTCTTCAGGAACAATGTAATCTTTCTCCTTTTTTCTCTTTTTCCTTTTCTTTTATCAAAAATAAATTTTAACACCTTGCATCCTTGTAAGTCTGTAAGTATTGAAAATCCCTGGGCCTGTTACACACTATCTTTCCAAGGTTTTATTTGGGAGTCTTTTGATAGCACAGCATTTTTATGCTTCTTCAAAGTGCTCAATTTTCCCTAGCTATCCAGTCTCAATTTCTTAGCACAGAAGAAAAATTGGCTTCTAGTTCCACACATCTTGGCTTAGGGGAAGAGAAAAATATTGCCAGCCACATTGTATTTGCACCTCCTGTCATTTTGCAATAAGTGTGATACTCTTAAAGGAGAAAAAAAAATTCTGCCTCCATTAATATACCAAATTAAAGTACCTTGAGTTTATTTATGGAACGCTACCTATAACTGATGTATTTCTTTTTTTTCCCCAAAGATTGATTGATTGATTGATTGATTATTTTAGAGGGAGGGACAGAGAGAGAGGAATAGAGGGAATCTCAAGCAGAGTCCTTGCTGAGTGTGGAACCCTGACATGGAACTTGATTTCACTATTCTGAGATCATGACCTGAGACAAAATAAAGAGTCAGACGCTTAACCAACTTCACCACCCAGGTGCCCCTGATATATTTCTGACCCAAATTATTTCTAATAAATTTAAAATACAAAACATGTTTTTCTTCTATAAGTCGTAAGACATCTTAGAAAGCAAAACAATTGTTTCTAACTTACTGGGTGATTTCTCCTCAGTTGAGCAAAATTGTATGAAGTGGTTAAAAAGAACAAATAAATAACAAGAGTTACCCCCAATTGTACTATGAATCAATCAGGAATGAGCTCAGCTGCAAGCCAAAGAAAAAAAGAAAAGAAAAACTAACCTTCATGACTTAACTACATTGGATTTCATTTTCCTCATTCTCAAGAAGTCTGAAGCAGGCAGTTGCTGGTGTTGGATCAGCTGTTCAATGATGCTATTAAGTCTGAAGCTCTTTATGGTTTTTGGTTCCATCTGATGACTCTGTGGCCTCACTACCACAAGATGGTCTTATAGTCCCAATTATCATATCCTATTTTAAGGCAATAAAGATGGACAGTCAAAACGGTGACCTTAGCTGCATTTCCACTTTTGATTGGGATAGAAAACTTTCCCCAGAACTTATTATGGGAGACATTCATTTATATCCCATTGCTCAAATGTGTGTCATATATCTACCCTTAGATGTAGAGGGAAGCCGAAAACAGTGTCCTTAACTTCTACTATTGAAGTAGGGAAAACAAACAAACCAACAAACAAGCAAACAAAAAACAGAAAGGACAGAAGAAGCCTGGATGCTGGGTGATCCGGCCTGCAGGGTATGTCACGAAAGCTGTACAAAGGCTTGACCCAACTACAACACAGCAAAAATAAAAAAAATAGTTTGTTCCATCACTATGAACAAAACATCTCTTACCTCCATGACACTCTTTAAAAAAGAACTGTTGTCACCGACCCAGGAAGAATTCACAGTGTCTGTATGAAGTAAACGTCTGTTTTATCCTTTACTGTTTTAACTCCCATTGCTACAGAACTGACACATACTAGGCACTGAGCATGTCTAGGATGAATAAAAGAATAAGCACTCCATAAAAAGATATAACAGGAGGTAACTATTAAATGTTATAGGTGTTGTTAAACTGAGATGCCTTTCTTAAATGTAGATATATCCACTTATTAATTCAAGAAAGATTTTCAGTAGCTAATACATAAAAGTTATTTTGATAGATGTTGTGAGAGAGGAATAGAGATATATGAGCTTAGTTTCAGTTGTGAAAACATATATTTTTCAACTGAACAAAAAATAAAGGGACTTCTTATATGAATCCTATACTTAAAATTATTGAATAAAAGTCAAAATAAAAAAAAACAAAACAAAAGAAACACAAATAGGCTTTATTCAAGACAAAGAAAAATGATGACATGAGAGTTGGAGGGATATACTACTCATGATTTAGGGGGGTCAGGAAA
Organism: Ursus maritimus; assembly: GCF_017311325.1. Lineage (NCBI taxonomy): Eukaryota > Metazoa > Chordata > Mammalia > Carnivora > Ursidae > Ursus > Ursus maritimus. Next base: position 30,072,204 of record NW_024425563.1, read on the forward strand.
AACTTTATGAAAATTGTAACCCCCAGATCATTTCAGAGCAGTTAATAGAAGTGTATATTCCTCCCTCTGTGATCATGAAAAAAACTGGCAACTTTTTATTCATTCTTGCCAGGAGATACTCTGGTTGTGATTTTATATTGCTGTAAGATCCAAAGACATAAAGGGAGGCTAAGGGAATCAGAATTTATGGTGTGAGATTGTAGAGAGCAAGAATGTGTATGTTCACTTAAACGAATTGCCTCTATCAAAAGAGCTTACACTGCTAACAGTTTTAACAATGAAAATAAACATTATGCATGGCCATAAAGATGAAAAGCTATATGTACTAATAATGGATTGCTAATTGGAACATGGAAGGTAAGAGATGAGATTTAGTATTTGGTACAGGATTATCAAAACTTCAGGAGCTGTGTCAGGAGGCCATCTGCCCTCACTTTAGCAGGAGTGCTCTCAATAAACTGAGACAGAATGAGCGATTGAACTATATCTATAGCTATGTGAAAATGAATGCTATAGGAAGCAAATAACTATTTAAATGAGCATTTTTTTTAGGTTTTTAAGTATGGGAATGGGTCCTTGTTTTCAAACTGTTTCATGAAAACCACTGCTTACAGTTATAATCCCAAAATGTCCATGAAATTTATGTGAATCAAAATTTTCCTCCATTGATTTACAATCTCTTTAAGCACTGAAGTCAATGATTCTGTTATTATGCTCTCTAAAGTGCTTTATCTTTATTGCACATCCTTCTTAAGTCTAATTTCCCACAAGATTTTGTCTTTCCCTTTTATTCATACACGAAATATTTATTCAGCACCTATTATGGGTCAGGCACAATTCTAAGCCTTGACTTCATGTTTCTTTGCCATTCTGTTCATTTTATTCACAGTCGGTGAATATTTGGATGAAATTGTGTAGCATATACGTAAGGTAGTAAAAGTCATAAGCGATGACTGTTGAAATGGAAAAGATGTAGAGAAGACTTAGCAGTTGATATGATGGCAGGATAATAGGATGGGAGTAGTGAGTTGGAGAAACCAGATTCCTCTCTGTGTGGAGGGGTATATCTTGGAATACTAATCTAGTTTATCTTCATATTTTCTTACCCCTTTTCTTTGCTCCCACTTATAATTCAAGGATTTTTCTGTCCTATAGCCTATACCACAGCCGGAAAAAAAATATTATTCAAAGAGATGATTTCCTTTTTAAAATATCCAGTGCATCAATCAACTGTATGTGAGGTTCTCAGCTAATGGAGCCATTTAGTTTTTCGATGTATGCAAGAAAATGTGGATTCAGAAAGGAGTAAAAACGATTTAGAAGAATAGCCACTTGATCTAAGTAAAATGTAATGCTTCAGTTACATATAGTGGAAGCTTCTGCAAATGCATGTGTTAAATTGTCTTCTTAAAATGGCTACAAACTTACAAAATAAATGGTGATATTTTCTAGGAAGATTTGTAACATCTGGTTTTCATGAATAAATTATGTCCTCTGTGTTCATGTAGAATGGTAAATATCAATAAGTGCAACTCACATGTCCATCATCAAACTTCTTGAATATCTGAATTTGGTATTTAAGTTTACATAAAACATGGCTTTCATATTTTTGAGGTAATTGCTACAAAAAATTCCTACAAAATATAAGTGTTTATAAATAATAACACAAACAGTAGACTAACACTACATAAAGCCACAGACTCATGGTAGTAAGTATGTCAAGACAGTTTATTTCCTGAAATTATTTCATATATGTCTGATGTGTAATGTATCATGTTTCCTACCGACCATACCAACTGACCGCATGGAAGCTTGAGTTGGCCAACCATGACATAAGTGCTTGATACTCTAAGTGACCGGGAAAGAAAGCAATATCAAATAGTTCTCCCATCACCATCTAAGACTGAAAACAGCTGTCTCTAGCCTCTTGGATCTAAGGTAATTCATTTTTCAGCAATATTCTGCATGTTGAACTTGGAAAGTAATTATCGGTAACCCTGTGCTTGAAAAGAAAAGGAAAAACAAAAAACAAAACAGTAGCTATTTGCTGGCCATCTTTCAGATTTGAACAGGAGTTAAAGTAAGAATTCTTTTGCTGCTAGCTTCACTATTAAAAGACACCATTCAGAGGGAGAGGATTTTATTTTAATGTAGTATTAATATAAGAATGATGATAAAATTTTAACAAATACTAAGTTGGGATGATATTCCTTTTTTTTTTTTTTTTTTTAAATCTTCTTTTTAAGTAATCACTACACCCAACGTGGGGCTTGAATTTAAAACCCCAAGATCGGGGCGCCTGGGTGGCACAGCGGTTAAGCGTCTGCCTTTGGCTCAGGGCGTGATCCCGGCGTTATGGGATCAAGCCCCACATCGGGCTCCTCCGCTACGAGCCTGCTTCTTCCTCTCCCACTCCCCCTGCTTGTGTTCCCTCTCTCACTGGCTGTCTCTATATCTGTCGAATAAATAAATAAAAAAATCTTAAAAAAAATAAATAAAAATAAAACCCCAAGATCAAGAGTCGCATGCTGGGACAATATTTCTAAGCTATTGTTTAAGTCTACAAATATGTTCACCCTATTTATGCCTGGTTAAAGACTGCTAAATCTTTCCTTTATACTTATTATTATTACTTTTTTTTTATCTGCATGAGTAGCCTCTTAACTCAAATAGATTTAATATTTTTCCTAAAGAAGTTGAGGTGAAAAGCACATATATATTCTCAAAAGCAAAGAATCGAATTAATTTATGAGTTTAGAAGAGATGGTATTAAAATATTTTCATTGGGTGGCCATAGTTAGCAGTCATGCTTCAGGCTCTGAGGATTACCTAAATGATTACTAGAGGTATTGATGAGTCATGGGTGTGACTGGAAGTACAAGCAGAGGAGCAGGCCAATAGCGTGTGCTGCTCAGGAGAGCCTGCTTTCAGCTTGGGTAATGTGAGGACTTATGCTTTCTTTATCTTTGTAATAGTGTCTGACAGTTTATGCCCTAAATAAATATTTGTTGAATGGAATTGAATTGAATTTGAAAAAGCAATATATGATTTCAATCATGTGTGACTGCAACAGTCAGAGACAGGCCAGGAAAACAGAAATCACACTAGGATCTCTTTGCAGGAAACTGGGTACCAGGGTGTTGAAGGGCTTAAAGGGCAAATGGGATCCCATGGTGAATCTGGAGAGACAGCAGCTCCAGGAGGCCGCTAACCTTAACAGGGCTTGTGGAACAATGGGGAAGAGATAGGTGTTAGTAGAACCTAGAGCTTTGATGAAGGACCACACAAAGCTCGGTGACACCGGTTCTCCCTAATCTCTGTGACCACTGTGAGTATTAAATAATACACTCATAAACCAAATTATTTAAATGCCTCCCAGTCCCAGGTCTGAGTATGTGCTTATTGTTTTTGTTCTTTTGTCATCATTATCACCATCATCATGAAGACCACTCAGCACAACATGCAGAGCCCGGTAGGTAGTAAAATCCCACTCAATATTACTATTTTTAATCTCCCCGGAATGACAGAGAATGTGAAAATACAGTGTCAAACAATGCAGACACTGCTTACTGTCAGTGCGACAAACCTCCATCACTTTTAATTAGGATGATGGCTCATGTCATAAAATAATTAAAAATTGAACGCTCATTTTAATCTTTAGGTATTAGATTTTATCATTTTAACTCTTCTAATACGGAGAATATTTAAAGATGATCCCCCAGAACATATAATGCAAGGTTGAACCTCCAGCGAACTATTCCTCCGCCCCTTCTGTACTTTTCAGCACATTCACTGGTGCATGCTGTTTCTGCTTTTTACAAGGACAATCAATCCTAGGTTTTTCAATGTGTCTGTGTCTCACGTTACGGACTTCTGCAGCAGTAAACTCCCACTTCATATGGATATAAACTTCACTTACACTGTAAACAAGGGGCTGTTGAGAAGAAGATCATACGAACAGGTATCTGTCTTCTCAGCACAGATGGTGTTTTCCTGTTGTTCCGTCAGCTCTTGTCAGCACAACAGTTGCATATTTAGTTACGGTGTACATAAACCTGCTCACTTCACCAGTGCACAGCGTCACTTTTGGCTTTTCTTTAATTAAATGACTAAAAATACACAGTTATAGTCTAACTGCTATAAGGTAAAACCCAGAATTTATAGATGTTAATGCAGCCATATATTTCCATGGATGGGCAGCATATGGCAAAACCATCTCTAAGCTGTCAACCAATAATAAACCTAGACTAAAAATGAACAAAACAAAAACCAAACCAAACCAAACAAAAAACCAGAAAACACAAAATGAAACAAACCCCAAAACTAGTTCTGACATAAATTCAGTGATTATTGACACACTTTGAAACTTTCCCTTTCTGTTCTTCACTCATCAATAGGCCCCTTTCCCACACAGTTTCATTTTTTTTAAACCAATCATCTAGACAGCTCAGATTTTTTAAATTTTTAATAGGAAGGCTTAAATAGTAAGATGCTTTCTATTTAAGGGAATAGTCATTAAAATTCACTTTAACAGTTTTAAAAAAGTAATGATAGCTAACCCATATATTTCTTTTATATTTGTCATGCAGTTTTTTAATAAGTATTTTAAATATATTAATTATTTTTTAATTCTCAAAAGAAATGTAGTAGGTAGATATTAAAATTAGCTTTATTTCACATAATTGGAATCAAGGGCTGCACCCAACAGTCCTATAACTGTCCACTAACACAGTGATTTACAAGAAGGAAACACCCGGCTCAGCATAAATCTATAATCATGGCTAAGATTTATTACAGCAAAGAATACAGTGCAGGAAAGGCAGGACAAAGATATATATAGGCTGAGGCTGTGGGGATTACATAGACACATCTTTTTCTCCAGCTATAGTCTACAGTGCAATGTGTAAGACATCTTCTCTCAAGAAAACCCACTCGAGTCTTGGAGGCAAAGTCCAGCTATTGTGTAAACTTCCAAACCAGTAGATACACATAATGAACCTTCGTGTTTTGCTTTAAGCATGCTAATGACCTGACTCATCTTGACCCAGGGCTCTGGGCATGTAGAAAAACACATCATTACCAAGTAATTACGAGGACATTTCAGTAGCTTAGTTTTCAATGTTTGACCAAGGGCCATCACAATGGAAACAGAGATGAGCAAGAACTGCGAGTGAAACTGACCTATTATGTTAACCATTTCCTCTCAAGAGCACACAGTGATTGAGTAACTTACCTAAGGTTACATGGCTAGTAAATGTCAAAGCCAAGTTCCAAATTGAAATAACATGTTTTCAGAGTTTATACACTTAATCATTAAATAATTCTAATTTCACATGCCATAAATGAGAGAGCACGTGTCTAGGGATTGTTCAGTGGCTCAGTGATGTCATCAAAGACCATGGCAGTTTCCCTTCTTCTGATTCTCACTGTTCCAGTGACCCTTTTGCCAAAGTCACTAGAGGGTTATAGCTGCTCCAACATCATGTTCTTACTCAATAACATCCAAAAGCAGGAAAGAAAGGGCAGTACCATCCTGTGCATCTGGCCCTCTTATTATCATTAAAAAAAAAAGAAAACCTTACCCAAAAAACACACCATCATGTTTCCCCCTTTAAAATCTGTATTACTTTAATCACTGATAACAAAGTATGCTATTACAATGACTGGTGCATAGTAAACACAATTTACCCTTTGACTGTGCTCACCTTTTGTGAGCATTTTCCATGGGGTATCTGAATCATACCATGGTTCTGAGAGTAAAGAAGCTGGTTTCGGGGGGCGCCTGGGTGGCACAGCAGTTAAGCGTCTGCCTTCGGCTCAGGGCGTGATCCCGGCGTTATGGGATCGAGCCCCACATCAGGCTCCTCCGTTATGAGCCTGCTTCTTCCTCTCCCACTCCCCCTGCTTGTGTTCCCTCCCTCGCTGGCTGTCTCTATCTCTGTCAAATAAATAAATAAAATCTTAAAAAAAAAAAAAAAAAAAGAAGCGGTTTCGGAAATGCGGACGGGGGTGGGGGGGAGGGAGGAAGATAATTCTTGTTGGAAAACCACTGTGACTGCATCAGTCCTTATCTGATTAACCTCATAGAATCAAACATAATTCTGAATCTTCAGTGACTTTAAATAATCAAACTTGATTTGATGCCAGGCAGTCAGTATCAAATCACATGGAAAAGATGTTTAAAATATATCCTCACAGCAACTGAAATTATCAACTTAATCTTCCACTGCTCTTTTCCTTAATTTCACATCTTTCTGACCTTACGCTCAACAAAAACATCATGTTTGTTCCCATTTCTGTGTCTTTGCACAAGCTATTTTGTCTTCCTGAGATGGACACTATCTTAGGAAAATGTGAAAGTTTGGTGTCAATAATATATACATTGGCCAATTACAGCAATTTCCTTTTTGTTTACCCAGATCATCACAAATCCTTGAATATGCCATCTAAATGTCACTCTCCATTACATTATATGCTTCTATCCATTTTATTGTACCTTCTTATGTGATGATTTCTTGTTTTCTTTACTGTGTTCTAAATATTTTTTTTTTTGGTGAGACCCTGACTAAATGGAAGCATTTCTAAGTGCCCAAGGAAACAATGATATTCCATGAAAATGGAACTAAAATAGTTCAGTGACATGTTTCCAACATTTTGAACTAGGGCCTCTTTATTATGCTTTCCTTTCCATGTATGCAATTAAATCCATGTGTTGAGAAGGTCTTAAATCTATTAGTTCAACTTTATTTACACAGATTAGAATTAGCCACAAGAAAAAGTAATACAAGTAATTATATCTTATTATTTATGGTTATCCACCATTTGCTTATATGGTGGAGAGTTAGAAAGTCAGAGTTCTCAGGGTTGGAGCCAGTCTTTGCTTCTTCATGCTCTTCCACTTTGTGTATCTGGTAGTGGGCAGGTCACAGCATCTATGTAGGTTTTAATTACCTTGTATATAAAACATGGGTGAAAATAATTTGCCCACCAAAAAGCTTACAGATGAAGCAAGATGATCTTTTGACTATGATTGTTTATCTACTGAATTTAAATACCATTTTGAAGCACCTTATTTAGGTATTGATCTGTTGGAATTCATTCTAGTTGAATCTTCTTGAGTTTTTCAATCCATATCTTAAAAAAATGTTGTTTTTTTTTTTCCTGGTACCTATATATAATGTAAGAATCTTTTTGTGATGGGCTGAATTGTGCCCCTACCCTCAAATTCATATGTTGAAGCCCTAACTCCCAGTATCTCTAAATAGGACTATATTTAGAGACAGGACCTTTAAAGAGACAAGGACATTAGGGTACCTTTAATCCAATTTTGTTGGTGTCTTTATTAGAAGAGAAAATGAGGACATACAGGAGGACACCAGAGAAAAGCCATATGAGGACACAGTGAGAATGTGGTCATCTGCAAGCCAAGGACGGAGGCCTAATAAGAAACCAAACTTGCTGGCACCTTAATCTTGGATCTCTAGCCTCAGGAACTGTGAGAAAATAAATTTCTGTGGTTTAAGTGACCAAGTCTGTAGTATTTTGTTATGCCAGCCCTAGCAAAATGATACAGTCACCATATCCCAGATTAAATTTGAGAATTATCCCTTCCTGTTCTCAGCCCTTTCATTAAAATGGAAAGCCAAATTAATGAGGTTTATCAACTTCATTCAGACCAATAATCTGTTTATCTCAATCCATCTGCATCACATATAACTGGAATCAAAACAGGTATTTTGGCATGAGAGTTGTACTCTTCAATAAAATAGTAAGACTAAAAAAAATAGAAAGATAGCAAACTAAGTTGATAATATATTTTTGTATTTTTGCAGATAAGTATTTAGCTTAGAAATATAAATTCTCAAGAGCAATACCAAATGATTATTAAAAATTCAAAGGATTTATGAAAAAATATGCTGTTGTACAGCACTTCCTCTATTACCTCACTTTATGATGTTACCAAAAATAACTGTTTTATGTACAGCCATTTTTAACTTCCTGTATTTCGTTACTGTCTAAATAAATTGTTGCCGTGATATCTTCATAGTACCTTGGGAAAATGTGAAAGTTGGTGTCAACAGTTTACACATTCACCAATTATAATAAATCCCATTATATCACTTAGTTAAGTATTTCATTATCAATCCAACTCCTGTACTAACTAAACAGGAGTGACTTCAAAAGAGCTTTGTAGGGTCAAAATTTTCAGATACTTATCATTCCATTGTAATTAATAATTGATGTGATTTAAAGGGAAAAAAAACTCACCATTTTCTCAGCAGAGGAACAAGTCTGTAAAGAAGATGAAATAATTGGACTTTCAGAAGGCACCAAAATATCCCTGAGGACTCCACATGTCTGACTTCCATTTGATTTCTTCAATTGCCTTTCTCCTCAAGGATCTTCAACAAAGTCAGTTGCAAACATTGCCATCTCAGGGTCATTCAGTTCATATTTCTAAATAAGAAACAGTTTCAACAACTCAAATTTTATAGCATGTTAAAACAGAAAAGAGAAAAACAAAAACAAAAGAAAATCCGAAGGAAAGATATTTTCATATATTTAATATATGACTTAAGACAATACACTCTCGATGAATAGGGAGGTTATTACCAAAACAAGGCAACATACAAAAATTGGAATTTATTATATCATTTTGATGCTTAAGCCACTGCTTATTTTATTAGTTTGCTGGGGCCACCTTAACAACGTCCCACAGGCTGGGGAACTTAAACTGCAGAAATGTTTTGTCCCACAGTTCCAGAGGCCAGAAGTCCAAGATCAACGTGGTAGTTGGATTCATTCCTTTAGAGGGGTATGAGGGAAAAACCAGACTCAGTCTCTCCTTGGCTTGTAAATGATTGTCTTCTCCCTATGTCTCTTCACTTTGTCTTCCCTATATTCATATCTCTCTGGACACATTTGCCTTTTTTATAAGGACATCAGTCATATTGGATTAGGGCCTACCCTAATAACTTAATTTTAACAAGATTTCCTCTGTAAAGACCCTATGTTCAAATAAATTCACATGCTGAGATAAGGGGGTTTAGGACTTCAAACATATAAATTTACGAGGGGAGGGGACAAATTCAACCTGTAACACCTACTATGACTTATTAACATTTGAAGTGGCTTCCTTAAAAAAAAAAAAAAAACAGACCCACTTCTGAAATTATGAATTGAGATCTTTTCATACGTTCAGCTACATTCTAAGAAGTTAGAAATTACTAGATGAGAAACATCTACTAATTTCAAGGATATTAAAAAATTTTGATGGAGGGGGATTGGGAAGAAATACATTTTTTTGAATCAAAATCACAATAAGCTAGAAACTTTAAACATATTGCTTTTTATCTGCACCAAAGTCAACTCGTAGTTACTACCTGGGGGCCAAGAATTGATGTTTGCAGATGTTGTTAGAATTCCTTGCCTCTTTCTAATATTACCCTAAATAGATTTCAGCCCTTTCTTATGAACAGTCATTCATCACTTAATTTGAATTCAAAACTCACAAATTGGACTAAAAAATATAATAAAGAAAATAAAAATAAATAATATATATTTTGTATATTTATATTTTTCACATCATAATACATATATACATACATAGAATATTAAATGTTATGGATAACACATCAAATATTTCAACATTTGCTTCAAATTTCAAATGCAAATGAAAATATATTCTTTGATACTATAATTGCTTCTATATCAATCAAACCCAGGCCAGACTTACAATATATAGTTCCATCTGGCTTCCAAATTAAGAGAGTATTGGTTAACTAAAATTTGGTCAAAGGAAAAGCTCCTGGATTACTGATAAACTTAGAGACATAAAATAAAACAGAACAGACTCATGAAATGGTGTTCTTTAGATTTCAGGAAAAAAAGATTAATGATGCATAAATGTTTTTTAGAATTTGAATATGGCCAGAATCCCTGTTTTTGTATAAACTCTTTTTTTCTATTAGATGCTGTTTCCTATATATTTCTTGTGATTTTTCATTATTAACAGGGTATTCCCCTAAATTTAGTTAGGCGCCACTTGTCTTCCTGTGCTACCACTCCCTGCATACCTCTAATGTAGTAAGCACTTAGTCTACTGTATTTTAATGACTGGTGTTCATTTCTGTTCCCCACATTCATTAGACCATTCAGGATATGGACTGCATCATTCATATTTGTTTAATCCTTTTGGCATTTAATAAATATTTATGTAGTAGATTCAGTAGAAAAAGTTAAAATTAACTAAGGCAGTTAAGGACATTGTATATAAACAGTAAGAAAAAATTTTGATTTAATAGAAGACAGCACTTGTAACAGTTGTAGCTAAAAGAGAAAGGACCACTTTGGAGGATGAGTTCCAAATTTACTATAGATATCCCCTATAAGAATAAATATCAGTAGGTGATAGAGAGGATTTATTCATCAGACAGAAGTTTGAAATTGACACCTCCAATAATTCTTCCCTCTCAAAGGTCTATGTCTCAAAATTGCTAAAACCAATATATAATTATATAATGCTTTCAAATGAATCACCTTATATTAATTGCACAAACAAGCTGCCAGTTAAATTGAAAGTGAATTTGCTCCATTTTCTTGACAAGGCACCTGAGGCATTAGCTCTTTACATGACACACTGAAGCTTGAAAAACTATTGCGGCAGAATGGTACTGAAAGAAACATCACTGGATTCAAAGAACAGTATCGCTTCTGTTAGGCAGTCATTCAGCTGAAAGAATATAGAGATGACCGCATTCATGGGTGGTAGGTCATTCAAAGTCCTTGCAACACAGGACAGCTCTCTTGGCACTAAGATGAACATGCTGAGTCCTCACAGGGACAGATGGATTCAATGACAGCAATACTGCATAAAGGCTCTTATTAATAGCCTTTATTTTTAGCCTAGCATATGCTATTCTTGTATAAATGTTTAATCGTTTTGGAAACTTACTAAGTATTTTATCTCTTATAATATCCTGTTGGAAAAAGTTCCAGTTTAATTATATATTACTCTGTAAAAGATCACAATGGTATAGTGACCTCTGAGTGTCCCAGATGAAAGAGTGCTAGCTTGTATGTCAGCCTGAGTCTTCCTAATCCTATTATAGAGATCATGGCTTACAAAAGAAGATGAGACAGTAAAATGGAAATTAAATCTGTAAATTTATCAATGGAATGAACATAAAATTAAATTACATGTAATGTACACACACATACACACACACACACAAAACTACTAGACCTCAGAATATCATTTTTAATCATGATATTGATGGCAATATGACATGGTACCTCTAAATAATTGTTTACAATACTTTACGGCAGCCCATAATATAAAAAATCCTTATCGTGGAGAATATAATAATTATGAAATATAAATCAAAATAAAATTAAAATAACTAAGGTAACCAATTATTTCAGACTTTGCATTTATCTAAGCTCTTATTTATCCTCTTTGGAATGCCTCTTTGACTATTTTCCCAAGCAAGTTAAACTGCAGAATGACCCAGCTGTTATTTTTAAATGTATCAATATTATTCAGCAAGCTAGTTTCTAAATCTAGTTCAAGAAAATTAACTCTCTATTTTTTTATAGGTCTCCTTTGAACTTTTATATAATTTGGGGTTTGAGATAGATGATTCCAGTGCTTTTCATCCTCAAAAATTCTGTAAATATATGAATCTAAATATAACTGCTTCTAAACAGATTAACATGCTGCTTATAACTTTCAAGATTCATGCAGACAAAAGTTTCATTATATAAATCACAGGTCATCCCCAAAATGCTTTTAAATAAACTTTTATTAAAAAATCACTTCTATGGATAATATGTGTACAAATCTTAATTATACCGCTTGGTGAATATTTACAAAGATTGAAAGGCTATCCCCTACCTAACAATCCTCCAGATAAAGAAATAGAACATTACCACCATCAGAGAATCCTTCCTTGTGCCAAATTATAGTCATTTATCCCCATAATAATAGGTTGAAAATAAATCTCCCTTAAATAGATTTTAAAATATAGAAGGAGAAAGGACAACATGAAATTCTTTTATACTAAAATACTAAATATTAGGATAAATTAATAATCACAATTAAGAAAGTGAAATGTTGGGCGCCTAGGTGGCACAGCAGTTAAGCATCTGCCTTCGGCTCAGGGCGTGATCCCGGCGTTACGGGATCGAGCCCCACATCAGGCTCCTCTGCTATGAGCCTGCTTCTTCCTCTCCCGCTCCCCCTGCTTGTGTTCCCTCTCTCGATGGCTGTCTCTATCTCTGTCAAATAAATAAATAAAATCTTAAAAAAAAAAAAAAAGAAAGTGAAATGTTGTTGAGTTAGAGCTTAAATGTGCATAGTTTGTATTTAATCGATGTCATGAAATCAGTTGTCGGTGTTTGCATACCTTTATATCAACAATATTTATAAAAACAAATACAATGTAAATAAATTAAATAAACCAAAAAGGAAGATAGGGAGGAAGTATTAATATGTGAAATACAATAAAAGCAAAAAAAACTGTTGCAGTCCTGAGGACTTGACCATTAGGTGACTACTCTCCAGGGTCTTGGGACCAAGGAAAAATGACTGCACATCAAAATTAAAAATAAGGAAATGTGCTAGCCTGCTCAGACTGCTGTAAGAAAATACCAGAGACTAGGCTTATAAATAAGAGAAATTTATTTCTTACAGTACCTGGGAGGCTGGTAGTCCCAGATCAGCATGCCAGCAAGGGAAAATGAGGGCCTGCTTTGGTTGTAGACTTCTGCTTGCACGGGGGAAGGGATGAGGTAGCTCTATGGGATCTCTTTTATAAGAACACTAATCATTTATGAGGGCTCCATTCTCATGACCTAATCTTATCCCCACATCCCAAAGGCCCCACCTTCTAAAACCATCATATTGGGGATTAGTACTTCAATATATGAATTTTGGCAGGATGCAAACATTCAACCTATAGACAGAAACGTGTCGTACAGAACTTGAACAGCCCAAGCTAAGGGTATCACCACTTTAAGAATATTACCAAATTGTATGTGTTTATTATGTATATATCACATTGTATGTGTACATATTTGGGGGGGACGAAGGAGTACTTAACAATGTATATGAAAAGAGGAGTTTACAAAGGCATGTCCTTCATATAATTACAATGTCATGAGTCAATATAAACCAAGCAAAACTCTCATTATTTACTTTCCCATCATATAGTTTACTTTGTCTATAATGAGAAAATGTTCTGGACCAGTCAAGTGATCCATTTAATTGTATTTCTCATTATAAACTAATACATCTTCTTTCTGAATTTATATAGGTATTTAACGATGTTTTTAAGCCTTGTCACCATCAACATCAGAATATGAACAAAAATAATTTTTAAACATTCAAAAGTGGTTGATGTCACAGGGTAAATGCCCATTAGTAGGACAATTCAGACTTGCTGACAACTTTCTAAAATTTCATCTGAAGTGCCTTACATTTACATTTAAATCTTTTTATAAACTGGGGAGAGAAAGAGAATGAAAGATGTCTTCGAAAGCAGGAAAAAACATGAGAAAAGGCTATTTAAAAATGAAGGCATATATCTAATACTATATCGATTACCTTTTTGGTACAAATGATGTTTGAGATTAAAACAAAGGTTAAGTAGGCAAAAGTATAAGAAAAGAAATCATAAGAGATTAGTGCTTTGTTGTCTAGGGCACATTATAAAAGGTGAGCTGTATCTAAGGTCAAAATATCTAAGGTCAATAATATGATACAATAGTGAGAGTAAAAATAATTAATTGGACATTAGGAAGAAAAGAAGAAATAGAGTTAAGGAACTGCAAAAGAGTTGCTGCATCTATTGGATTACTGACATTTCTTTATAATTTGTTCATTAATGCTTTAAGGTAATTCATAATTCAAGGTGATAAATGATAGTAAAAAATTGGACTCTTTGAAACATGTAACCCCTGGAAAGAGGGATATAAGGGAAAGAGGTCTATTTTTACTGTACGTCAGTATTTTTTTTTTAAGTGGAGGTTTTTTTTTTTCTCTTTTCTTTTCTTTTTTCCCCTAAGCCTCTCTTCCATTTAAGTTCTGAGACTTTTAACTTGTTTCTCTACCTACTATCCTACTTGTTTCTATTATCTTTATACAACATTTTCTAATAGTTTTAAGTTTGAGAGTGTGGGTGCTTGAGAGTGCTTTAATTTTTTATAGTAAATTGGAAATTGTTCATTGATGTGGGAAACAAAGGCAAAAGAAAAAAATTTCCCTTACTGCCTACAGCCCATTGACAAGTCCTTGAAACAGGTAGAGTGCCCTTCCTCTAGGAACTCAGCTTCCTCGATGCTGACACTTTGCTAAGGGCAAAAGTCAATATTAGCTTAACATTATCCTGACCCCCCGCCAGGATCCTGTAAGTCTACTTTAACATATAAAAATTCCTTTGGAAACTTCCTTTATCTCCACCCCCCAAGATGTATGTTAGCAATCATCCTCTAAACATACGGCCCACAGATATAAAGCTGAAGGGTCTCATGACTGATGTTTTATTAGACAATAATAAATGACCTTTTCCTAACAATAGCTAGCCTCCTCAAGGTCCTGAAAACTTTGCTTCCATAATTCCTTAGAAAAAAAACAAAAAACAAAAAACAAAAAAACCCACAAAATTCCTTAGAGACTTAACGCTATCCTTAATCCCCTCCCAACTTGAAGGTATATAATTAGCCACAACCTCTTTCTGCCCATGGGTCTTGTCCCCGTGCTTTAATAAAACCATCTTTTTGCACCGAAGATGTCTCAAGAGTTCTTTCTTGACCATTTGCTCTGAACCCCAAAATTGTCACATCATTCACTATCATTACTGTACATCTTGACATCTTGAGTTAGGTTGTTCAAATAAAGTTTCAGTTAAATAGTCACACTCATACAATCAGAGTAGAATGGTGGTTGCCAAGGGCTGGTGGGGAGGAGGACAAGGGGAGGTGATGGTTAAAGGGTACAAAGTTTCCGTTATGCAAGATAAATAATTTCTGGAGATCTACTATACAGCATAGTGTCTATAGCTAACAATATCTTATTGTACAATTAAATTTTGCTAAGAATAGATCTTATGTTAAATGTCCTTAACACATACGGATAATAAAGGGAGCAAGAGGAAAGTTTTAGAGGTGATTACTTTGTTTATGGTTTTGATGGTGGTAAGTTTCACATGTATACACTTAATCCCGGATTCATTAAGTTGTATACATTAAATATGTACAGGCTTTGACACACCAATTATACTTCAATAAAGTAGTTAGAAAATAATGTATTTCACTTATTCTCTAGGCTATAATCTGCTTTCAACTTCTACAGTGCTTTCTTGGATCTAATAACTTCCCTGTAAGTGGAGATCCCAGATCAGACACTCTTCCCTGTCATTCTGAGGGGATCAGATGTACTTTACACATATGCTTTACGTGCTTCATGTGAATAGATTAGTGTTATTCATCAAGAGTCACAGATGCCTTGTACAATTCCTGAGACTCATTTTTGATCCTATAAAAATGGTAGAAGGATTAGCTAGACTTTAAGTAAATATACATTTTCTGAAGGAGAAAAAAAATCAGAATTCCAGTTGAAGCATAAATCAAGGGGTCCATGAGTGCCTCAGTCATTTAAACATCTGATTCTTAAACTCGGCTTAGGTCTTGATCTCAGGTTTGTGAGTTCAAGCCCTGTTTTGGGCATGGAGTTTAAGTTAAAAAAAAAAAAAAGAAAGAAAGAAAGAAAAAAAGAAAAAATCATAAGGAAGAGAAAATACATTTATAGTACAGTACTGTATTTATAAAAAAATTTTGTGTGTAAGTGGGCCTGTACAGTTCAAACCCATGTTGTTCAAAGATCAAGAAACACATATACTTTACACAAATTAAATAATAATAATAGAATAAAACAATACAACCATGTAAAATCAACTATAACATGAAACAAATGATCATTTTTTAAAAATTACATTTAGTACAGTAACAAGGGTAGAGAAAACCCTAACAAAATGATTATTATCTTGTATCATTACCCATTCTATTGCACAGGTTTTCTTATATACCTCTTGTTCTAATTTGACTTTTTTTTAAAAAAATATTTTATTTATAAGTAATCTCCACACCCAGCGTGGGCTAGAACTTACAACCCAGAGATCAAGAGTCTCATGCTCCACAGACTGATCCTGCCAGACGCCCCTAATTGGACTCTTGAGGTAAGTTTAAAAACCTGCATGCTTTTGTTAACTTGTCTGTTTAAGAACCTATTCAGCTGTCTTATATAATGTATGAAAAATATATACTTTAAATTACAATTTTAAGAAATCCTTGGCTTACTAGAACCATGCCGTGATTAGATATCATTACTAATAATTATAAACATTTGGGGAATAGAAGTGATCTTGATATTATTTTTCTTCTTTTTATTAATAGTATGTGGGAGATTCATTTCTGTACAGAACTAAATAAACCATCTGAATGTATCTATAATTCAGAATGATAAACATAATGCCGACTAAAACACTTCAATATACACTTAGCATCATATATGTATATAAATTATACACCCACATATATATGAATTTTAATGAGCTACTGATTAAGTGGAATATAAATACATTCACCCATTCAAATGTAAACATTAAAAAAGGAGGAAACCAAACGGCACTTGATTCATCAATAACAGACTGATATAAAAAGGAAATGGAAATGAAGAAGAGTAATGAGTCTTTGATGATTCAATGAAAAGGAATAATACTCTCTCATAATCAGGCCTAATATTTCCATATACTGGAGGAATCCAATTCTTAGGAACAGGCTGTCAATTCAAAGCTTTAATATGGGGGTAGTTACGGGGTTACATTCATATTTCTACATACTTATCATTGCATCCACATCTCTTCATCGTTTTTTAGTTAATGGGTATATTCACCTTAGCTGTAGAAATATTTTACGTACAGAAATGTACTGCTGACATACAATTTTGCAGGATGATTACAGAACAATCTAAGACAACATGATGGGCTGGAACTAATGCTAGTTCTGAGGAAAAAAAGACAAATTGAAATCTTCTATCTGATATTTTTTAACTGAATGAGATTAATTGAGTGAAATTACTAAATCCCCTAACCTTTCAGAGTGCTAGTACTGTCTCAATAACAGGTAGTGATTATTAAAATAAAATGTTTTTATTTAAAATAACACATTAATACAAAGCACTATAAATAGGAGGATTTTACTAGTAGTTTAAAAATGTTTTCCCTCTAGTCTCTCCCTCTCTCTCTCTCTCTCTCTCTCTCACACACACACACACACACACACACACACACACACCTAAAAAAGCCACAGTATTTCTTTGGTAAAATTATTTTACATTTAATAATAAAGCAATCGATTTTAATTTTCTTGTGAGTACCAGGGTTAAAGATGATTCCTAATGATTCATTCAACTACTTCAGACATATCCTTTTCTCAGGAACGCAAAGCCTTCCCCAGGAAAATGCTTTCTTTGTTCCACAAGTTTACTTCCTTACATTCTTTCGGTCTTTAATCAAATGTCAACTTCTCTGTGAGGCCACTATGGACTATTTTATCTAAAGTCTTAACAAATGTATACAATTGTTAGCTTTTTCCCTTTAACACTGCATATCGCTATCTGAGATATTATTTATCATTTTTATGTTCATTTTCCATCCCTTTTCCTCTTCCTAAATGTAAGTTTTATATTAGCAGGGATTTCCATTTGATTTTTTTCCCTGCTTTTTTCCAGCACCCATAACAGCATGTTACACAGGATAGGTGTTAAGTAAATATGTACTGGATGAATAAATAATGTATTATTCTTCATATACTGAGCTATAAAAAAGAAATCTGGCAATGCAGAAGATATTCTAAAGACTATTAACTCTCATTTGATGCCAATAGAGAAATTTTATCACTTTGATAATCAAAATGTTTCAGATACATATATGAATTGATAGAGAGAGGGAAGCTAGAGACCCAGAGACGTATACAAAGTATCCCGACCTTCACTTCTGAACAAGACGGATTTACAGGGTTTGGATTTACTTTCCTTCCTGAAACAACCATAAAACAGACCAAAAAAAGTGAAACAATGGTTTGCAAGGCACTGAACATCAAGCGATGAAGGACAGTGATCCCTGAGAGGCAGGAAATAAATGAGGGAAGTCCTACAATTGCCATAGTGAATTGCCTCGTGAGATATTTCGAGTCCCAGCACAAATGGGGCAAGCCCAGGCAGAGCCCAGCAGACGACTGGACTTCAGAAGGCAGGCTGAGGGTGCAGGGTGACAAAGGAAGCTAGATCACACAGGGAAGAGCACAAACAGAACGGCATAAAGACCCTGTGGGGAGATCGGCAGGCAAATCCCTAGTAGTTAGCTGAGTACTCATCAGTTCATTCACGTATGGAAACTATGTGGGGAAACAACAGTGTGAATTCTCGTGAAGCAAACTAACTGCAAAACTAAATGCCAAATCCAAAAGTACAGCAGGAGATTTCAACTTTTCTTTTTTAATAAATGGCATGTCAGGGGAAATCAGAAACGAAATCCTGAAATCAGCGAATTTGTCCTGACATTTATAGAGCACTTTGTCCAACAACAGAATGCACATTTTTTCCCAACAATATTTAGAAATTTCTAGTCATTCTGATCAGAAAAAAAAAAAAAAAAGTACCTGACAGTGGTAAAACAAATGTCAGGAAGGGAGAAGGTGTGAGATTCTTATATACAGAGTGGTATAATTTCACTTGAAGGTAAATGGTACTACATTAAAGATACATACTACAAACCCTTAAGCAAAGTGATAGGAAGGAACATTTGGTTTTATTTTTCCTGATTATTATGTATACATATGTCAAAATATATCAAATAGTTTAATTTAATTTTATTTACTATTGTATGTTGTTATACCTCAGCAAAGGTTTTTTTGTTTTAGTAAATGTCTTAGAAACTCACATGTGGGGAAACTTGGGTGGCTCAGTCGGTTGAGCATCCAACTCTTGATTTTGGCTGAGGTCATGATCTCAGGGTACTGAACTGAGCCCTGTATCAAGCTATGCAGTGGGCTTGGAGCCTGCTTGAGATTCTCTCTCTCTCCTTCTGCTCCCCCTCCCCCCCAAATCGTGTGTGCTATCTCTCTAAAAAAGAATGAAAAGAAAAGAAACTTACACGTGTAGTGGCATAATAAAACTTATGAACACTTCTCATAAAGTTAGTTCAGCCAAAGATCCCTTTTCTACTCTTTGGGCTCTGAATAAAGTGTTAAACTTAAAGATACGCAAGCCGACTAGATTCTGGTTATTTTCGCTTCCAATAAGATATTTTCCTGGATGGATTCCCAAAGGCCTTTAGAAAAAAGGTAGCTCTCATGCTGTGAATGAATTTGGAATTTACCAAGTCTCAAACATTAAGTCAAAAGAAAACAGAACACAAAAACAGGTCAACTTTCCTTTCTGTGTAACAGAAACATAAATTTGGAAGTTTGAACTGTAGAACTTTGTACTTACTGAGAAGAGTTATGAACCTTAGAAATTTTTTCAGAGAGAAATTTATGTGTCGATTAGTAATTGCCACCTAATCGATTTACATATATAGATATACATGGTAATGCAAGTAGTGTGCATATAGATAAGCATTTGTATGTATACATATTTTGTTTTTATACCTATACATCTGCATGCACGTGTTTTTATTTCATAGAATAAAGAGATGAGTGTCCCACTTCTCTTTTCTTCAGAGTGGGTGATCGTGGCAGTGGTAAATGCTGTAATGGAACACTCATTTCTTGCTCTTGGGAGTGTTGTCCATTGTGATGGCTTACAACTGAGTCCTTCTCCAAGGATTATTCTCAGGCTTCCCCAGGGTTCTACTCTCTGGGGTAGCCTACAGGAAATGACCCATTGATGTGACAACCCCGGACACCTTGACTCAATTAGGTATTCCTTTGAAAGCCATTCCAGCCCCTCAATTTATGGGATCCTCTGATCCCCTCACCCTTGACAAGTGCTGATCCTGAGATTACTTCTCAGTAAAGTTCCTATAAGCAAATTTCCATCTAACCCTATGTTTGTCAGGATCAACTTAAGAAAATGCTCTGAATCGTTATTTCTTTTGTTGTATCTAATATGCTGGAAATTTTAACGATTATAATTTTAATTTCTAACAGATATTTTTAGTGTACCTTATCACTTTTTTAAAAAAAATATTTGTTTATTTATTTATTAGACAGAGACAGCCAGCGAGTGAGGGTACACAAGCAGGAGGAGTCGGAGAGGAAGAAGCAGGCTCCTGGTGGAAGAGCCTGATGTGGGGCTCGATCCCCGAAAGCCATGATCACGCCCTGAGCTGAAGGCAGACGCTTAACGACTGCGCCACTCAGGCGCCCCCTACCGTATCACTTTTTATCATTACTTTTTTTTTTTTTTTTTTTTTTAATGTTTTCAACTTTTACTTGTATTTGACAATTCAGATTTCTGGAACATGGAAGCCTTCTTAATTAAACCAAGAAATAGGTGAAGTCCATTCTATAAATATTATACTTTCTTTTTAAGCCCAAGCAAGTCGTGCCAGAAAGTTGGATGATTTTTTTTTTTTTTTTGCCGAGGTGGGGGGAGGAGGTGGTGCTGGTTCCTCCCTAACCCATTCCAGTATAATTGCAGCCCTTCTAGAGTTCTGATTTTATTTGATAGTCTCAGTCACAGAACCCCAAACTGTGCTCTTACGAGGCCTGTCCTGATTGTTCAAAATACGGTTCTACGTGCTTATTTCCTGACGCTTCAGGTACGTCGGTGGCTTCAGAGTTTCATGGCAGTCTGGTCACTCACTGTCTTTCTAGCTGCACCCCCCACCCTACATGTTTCTTTATTTTCTTTCAGCCATAGTTGAGCATGATAAATCAATGTTTGCTGAGTGCTATCCTACATATTTTAGTGTTGGCTAAAAAGAATTGTGAACATACCCGTTCTGAGATACTACCAAAAAAAGTCTTTAAAGCTTCTTTAACATTAGAGATTAACGATTTCTAAGAGATACATGAGAAAATGATGCTTACCTGCTGTGGTGCTGAAGAGATAGATAATGACACATTTTCCCGGTAACTATATATTTGCATGAGCAATACTGATTTACTAAACTTTGTATCCTTCAATAAAGTCTACGTATGCACACAAAAAATAATGTTTTGAAAGTAATATTCTTTTTTCAAAAAAAAATTATCTTGGGGTGCCTAGCTGGCTCAGTTGGTGGAACATGTGACTCCATCTCAGGGTTGTAAATTGGAGCCCCACGTTGGGTGTAGAAATTACTTAAAATAAAATATAAGCGGAGGCGCCTGGATAGCTCAGTCAGTTGAACTTCTGACCCTTGATTTTGTCTCAGGTCGTGATCTCAGTATAGAAAGATGGAGCCCTGCTTCAGGCTCTGCACTCTGGTTGTAGAGACTGCTTGGGATTCTCTCTCTCTCCTTCTGCCCTTCCCCCTGCTCACACGCGCACACACACACTCTCTCTCAAATAAATAAATAAAATCTTAACAAAAATATATAAATAACATAAAATAAAGTCTTAAAAAAGCATTGTCCTTTTTTTTTTCTTTTGCATTGTCAGCTTTTTAAATAACTCGTAGTTCTTAAAAACTATAAAATTGTGGCATTGTTTCTGGTTTGTTTAATTCAACTGTTTCAATATATTTCATTACTTCCTTTGATTACATTATCAGAATTATAATTACGGGGTCCAAGTGTGTGAACTTGATTGATAGGCTAGAATAATGTAGTATTCTCTGGCTCTGAAATCTCACTGAGCTAGATTTGAATCCTTACTTTGTCAAGAGTTGTATGAAGTTAGACTTTTTTAACCTTCAGTTTGTTTATCACTAAAACATAGAAAATAACACAGCCTATGTAATAGAATTGTTGATATTACCTGGAATAATGGAAGTAAATGTTTAGCAGAGTAAGAATGTGGTACACATTGTTATCATGACTGCAATCTGTTCTTTTGGTGGGCTGACATATGAGTGGCAGTGGAAAGGTTATAATAACACTTTTATAGTGATTTTTTTAAAAAAGATTTATTTATTTATTTATTTGAGAGAGAGAGAGAGAGAGAGAACATACACATGCTATCAGGGGGAGGGGCAGAGGGAGAGAGAGAACCTCAAGCAGACTCCCCGCTGAGCATGGAGCCCAACAGAGGGCTCAATCCCAGGACCCAGAGACCACCACCCAAGCCAAAACCAAAAGTCAGACTCTCAACTGACTGAGCCACCCAGGTGCCCCTATAGTGATGATTTTTAAGATGTTCATATTAAAAACTTATTTGGAGAATCTTAATAAGTTCCTTCTATTTATGCTGCTAAACTGTATACCCAGAATTCTGCCATTCAATTTTAAAGATTTCACTATCACGTTTTTAATTTTATTAAAGATAGATAATTCATCAGTTCTTATTTGTGTTTATGGAGGTCACTGTTATTCAAATTTCTTTCGACTCCTCTAGTAAGCCTGTATTCACCAATTGTAAAGCAGGGTAGGAAATACGTTGACTATCTGAAGCAGCAGCATTCAGTCACTTTCTGTTGACAGTCACGGAAGAACAAACTTAATTCTAACGCGTATCAGTGGAAAACTCTCCTTGGTCCAGCAGCCACAAGCAGAAGCCTTGTTAAACACTTTACCAAGTCACATATTGTCCTCAGAGTAATCAGGCTAATTGATTCCTGTAAAACACTTGCGAATTATTTGTCACTTCATACATTTATACGACAGATTTATTTTCCTAATGCTCTCAGTTGAAAAACAGTTAGGTTGCATATATAAATATTAAAACAGCACCTTTTAATAATGCCAACGAGGTAACACATATCAAACAATGGCGCAAGTTCATCATGAAGCATTTTGAGTGATGGAAGTAATATGTTACTAATGATACCAGTGGCACAGGGGAAAGAAATTAGCTAGGCTTAGCCAAAGCAGTTGATTAATAGACATGAGTAATGCCTTTGATACCCATGAGGTCTAATGGATATCATTATATAAATGATTGACTTGTTATCAGCCACAAGCATTAATGTTCTCCAAATCGTGGTAAAGGTCAAAAAGCACCATTTAGTTTGATTCATTTTATTAACCAGAAGGTTTTGTGTTTTATAAAGGTCTCCCCATCTGATATTATTCCTGTGATATTTGATGTAAATATAACATTTGAAAATTAAAAGTGCCTCACACACACACTTCTTCAAAATCCTTGGTTAGTGTATGTTTCTTCCACAAGAAGCTGGTCTACTTTCTCACTTCAAACTCATCTAATAATCATGAAATTTAAAAAATGATAAAATACTACGCAGAAGTCCTAATGAACAAAGATAATTCAAGCATAGATTTCCTTGGGGCACCTGGGTGGCACAGTTGGTTAAGTGTCCAACTCTTAGTTTTGGCTCTGGTTATATTCTCAGGGTCATAAGATTGAGCCCCATGTGGGGCTCTGCTTTTGATGGGGAGTCTGCTTGGGATTCTCTTCTTCTCCCTCTACCACTGCCCCTCCCCTGCTCACACACTCTCTTTTTTTCTCTCTTTCTCTCTAAAATAAATAAATAAATCATAAAAAAAAAAGACTAGATTTGCTTTCCCTTCATAGTTTGAAAATTTTTCCAATGCAGATACCACGTTCTGTTTGGAAGTTTTAATTAACTTTAGCTTTTATTATAAAATATTTCAAACCTAAAGAAATTCATAGAACTAAAACAGATATCCATCTACAAACTTAAAAAGTGCTAAAAAGAGAACATATGCAATTGTGTAGTAGACAAATATTTTAGTAGACAAAAGACACCCCACATCAGTGAATTCCTTCATTATTCAAAGCAGTTGACTCCTAGAAGACAATTGTATAATGAACAATCAATGATTTGGTAAGGAGTAGCTCTGTTTTGAAAAGATTATTTAAAAATTTGGAAAGAGGACTGCAGGCAATTAATTATAAGGGGTTGGTCCTTGGAGAAGAATATACATTTATTAGGAATATAGATATACTAGAAAATAGTAGTTGCCTGCTCCTTCCCCTCACTCCTCCTTCTCTGCACTCTTCCCTTTCCTTCCTTCTCCTCCCCCTTCTTTCTTCTTCTTTGCTTTCCTTCATTCCATTTTGCCTCCTTCTGCCTTTTTCTTTCTTCCTTCTCTTCCTGGCAAAAAAAATTTTTAAAGTCCATACATATATTAATAGTATTTATCAATATCAATATCCTGATTTTGATGATGGCATCATGCTAATGTATGATGTTAACATTGGAGAATGCAGGATGATAGGCAGAAAGGAGCTCTATTATTTTTGCAATTAAAAGTTGTCCACAAAATACCAGGGTTTAATGAAGATTTAAAGAAAAAAGGAGTTTTAAATACATGATAATAACCAGAAAACCTATAGCACCTTTCTGAGATTAGATTCAGGAGCAAGAAATAATAAGCAGAGAGAGCAGATGAGTAATTAAAAAAAAAGATTTATTTATTTCTTTGAGAGAGAGAGAGAGAGAGAGAATGCATGCAAGCATGGAGAGGGGCAGAGGCAGAGAGAGGTTTTTTGGTTTTTTTTCCTTTAAGATTTTATTTATTTATTTGGCAGAGAGAGAGCGAACAAGTAGAGGGAGCAGCAGGCAGAGGGAGGGGGAGAAGCAGGTTCCCCGCTGAGCAGGGAGCTGAATGTGGGGCTCAATCCCAGGACCCTAGGATCATGACCTAAGCCGAAGGCAGACGCTTAACCAACTGAGCCATCCAGGCGCCCCAGAGAGAGAGAGTCTTAAGCAGCCTCTGAACCAACAGTTGAGCAATTTTTTTTTTTAAGATTTTATTTATTTGAGATAGAATGAGCAAGTGAGAGAGAGAGAGAGAGAGCACAGGAGCGGGGGGCAGGGGGAGAGGGAGAGGCAGACTCCCCACTGAGCAGAGAGTACAATGTGGGGCTTGATCCAGGATCCTGGGATCATGACCTGAGCCAAGGGCAGATGCTTAACCAACCAAGCCACCCAGGTGCCCCAGCAATTGAGTAATTTTGAAGAAAAAGTATATAAAATGTCTTTGTGAACACATCCTACTGAGACAGATTTTTTTTTTTTAAAGTTATCTTTATGCCCAACATGGGGCTTAAACTCACAACCCTGAGATCAAGAGTTTCATGGTCTTACCGACAGAACCAGGCTGATGAATAATATGATGAGGGTAAATATAATACACTATGGAAAATTGGGAAAAGTTCCCATAGGTGTCTAGACTCATCAGTGCCAAGGCCTTAGGGCCCATATTTTCACTCTCTTTTCTCTCCCTCTGTCATATATACAGATATTTAGATATAGATATATATTTTTTATTTTATTCATTCTGCTATTCTCTGACTCCCGATTAGAGTGTTTAAACCATTTTCATTTAATGTAATTCCTGATAAAGTAAAAGTTGTCTCTGACATTTTCCCTTCTTACTATTTATTTGTACATCTCTCAAAACCTTTTAACTTCTGTTCCTCCAACAGTGTCTGCTTTTGTGTTAGATAGGCATTTTGTAGGTGTCATTTCAATTCCCCCTCTTTTTTTTTTTTTTTAATTAAGTTTTGAAGAGGAAAATTACCTAGAGCAGACCCAGGCCAGCAGGCCCAAGAAGATGGCAAGTCTGAGAGATATATGGGAATACTGAGGGATAACCAGAAGCCCCGCTTGAGCAAGAGATAACCAGCCATTTCTGCTTCTGTAAACAGACATCCTGCCACAAGCTCCCTGCACTGCCCTAACCACAGCCCTAACCACTGTTCCCGCCTAAAGCAACCCCCCTCTCAATTTAAACCCACCTACCAGCAGTCAGCACAGTCCTTGGAACCTGACCCCCTGCATTCCCCTATAAAAGCTCTATAACTCCGCCCCCTCCCTCCTGGGGCCCAGAATTTTGAATGCGAGCTCGCCTGGGTCGGCTGGTGTAAAATAAACCCAAGTTCTCCTACTTCTCTGAGCATCACTTGGTTTCTCACTGGTCTGATTATTTTCCGCAACATTTCCATAGTGATTTCAATTAGCATCTTAATTTAAAACAACCACGCTTGGATAATACTAACTTTATTTTAGTAGTGTAAAAAAAAAAAATTCCTTCAATATGCCATCAACACAGTTCTACAGTCATTACTTCATTCCGGATACCTGTTTACTAGGGCTGCTGTAACAAATGACAACACAGGATGGCTTAAAAGAAATTTATTCTATCACAGCTATTAAAGATGGAAGTCCAAAAGAAGGTATTGGCAGAACGATATTCCCTCTGACGTCTCCAAAGAATACTTCTTTGCCTCTGCTCGCATCTGGCGGCTCTCATGAGTCCTTGGTCCCTCCTTGGCTTGCAGTTCCATCATTCCAATCGCTGCCTTCATCTGCAATAGGATTTACTGAGCAATATGGGCCTCTAACCTCTGTACTGTGGGCCCTCTGGAGCAGCAGCAAGCTCCCCAGCACTCTTGTTATTACTGGGTCTCAGACACCTTGACAAGGCAGGCTGTGTCCTGTCAGCACTCCGAGGCAAATGAGACAGAAATCTCAGGCTGGAATGCTGAAAGCATGTTTTTCAGTGAGAAGCCCGGAGACGGGTTTTTCTCTTAGCTGTTCCACACTGTGTTGGAGCAGGAAACAAATGCAAAAGACTACGTGCTCACCCAGATCTTCACCTTTGAAGCTCTCAGTCTGGCACCCTTTCCTGCCAATGAGTGACTTCGGGTAAGACCAAAGCTAGTCCCTCATGCAGCCTCTCTACATCTCTTCACATGGGACCTATGTTTAAGTCTTCTCTCTTCCTTCTCAGAGAGAAGCTGGGAGCTGGGAGTTTTCTCCCCATATATCATGCAACCTTTAGCCAGGGGGAAGGACTATGGCTAATAGATGCCACAATTTTTCCTACCACCTTCATAATAGACGGTTTTTGTGCTCAGCTGGGGTGCAGAAGCTGCTTAATTGTTTTATGGATTTTTCACGAAGAGAATTGGCCTATGTATTCCGTTGAATCAATATCTCCATGGGTGTGGGAGGTGAGGAATGGGCCTGAGGCTTCCTATTCCGCCATCTTGCTGATGTCCCAGAAAATATTATAAGCTCCAGATTGTTTACATATGACAGATAATCAATTCTTAGAAGATATTTTATTTTTTTCCTTGTGACATTCATTTATCCAACCCTTGAAATTTAGGGATGTAACAGCTGACCCTCAAAGCCCCCAAGCAGATCATGTAAGTGTTTTTTGTTTGTTTCCTTGTGGGTTTTTGTTGTTGCTGTTGTTGTTGTTAATATTTGCTTTGAGCATCAGAGAGATGGAGACTGAAGTTTAATTACATTTCCATATGCTCCTAGGCTAGCTGAAATTTTCTTTGGTTAAATAAAAATGAAAGGAAAATTCATCTGTGGCCTGATTTCCCTGTGTTGTTACTGTTCATGTTCAAAAGCTCCAAAGGCTAATTTTAAGATGGGAGAAAAGTAGGATAGGAAAAGTACCGAATAAAAATGGGAAATCCTTCACAATGATGAAAATACAGTGCAGATTTTCAATGGTCTGAAGGCAGCAGATATTTTCTGAATATCTGAGAAATACCAGGTGGGCAAGAACCAAGTTGCCTCTTTAAACACCATTTGAATATGGTTATTTCATATATTTATTTAAGGGGTACAGGATGTGACAGCCCAAAGTGTGCCTCTTTGGCATAAAGATTTTAAATTAAAAGTAATAAAACCCCAGCAGATGCAGGAAAGGCTCCTTCTCCCCCAGAACTACTAAATTTACATTGGAAAGAACCCACAACAGGAAGAGAAGTACTAGTGGAGGCACCCCTTTACCAAAGGAACTCATCTGCATAACAGAACAATCTTATTTTTCCAAACACCTCCTTTCCCTTTGCTAATTAGTTTCCTCCTTTTGTGTCCTCAAGTCCTACCCCTTCCTATTCCTTCATTGTCTTCGGAATTCCCTATTTGTGTGGATTTCCTATATGTACTCTTATTTTGGATTTTCTCCTGTTAATCGGCCTCATGTCAATTCAATTCTAAATCCAGCTACAAGAGCCATAGGGTAGAAGAAGGTATTCCTCCCCCACATTATTTTCATTAAAGTTCTCTGACTAGGTTCTTTATTTTACCTTATCTTCACATAAGACCTATGAATTTAACATTCTAGATTGAAATTCTTATAATTGATAACAGTATGCTAGGCTGGGATGGATTTGTCTTCATTGACGAGCTACACTACCTCTGATTTTTATACTCATGTTCTATGATAAATAGATCAAAATGACATTTTTGTGTTGGATCATTTCTAAGTAATTGATTAATTGCTTACTACAGGAAACAAAGACCCCTCTAAGCATTTTATGTCCGCACATGAAGATGCAGGGTTGAAGTTGTGGATTTAGTCAACTCAAGCAGTATACTGTAGGATATAAATCTGCTGTCTCCTGAGGTATTAATGGATCATCTTCTACTTGATTTATTTATTTATTTATTTAAAGTAAACTCTACTCCCAACGTGGAGCTCAAACTCATGAACTCACAATCCTAAGATCAAGAGTCCCAAGCTCTGCTGATTGAACCAGCCAGGCGCCCTTTACTTGATTCTTTTTTTTTTTTTTTTATGATTTTTTATTATATTATGTTAGTCACCATACAGTACATCCCCGGTTTCCGATGTAAAGTTCGATGATTCATTACTTGATTCTTAAGGAACTGATTTTCAATTAAAGATCTTTAAAGGAACTGAGGCAGATATTGGACTGTTTAAAATAAAAGAATATAGAGAAGAAATGGAAACTATTAGAATCTCAAAGCCCACTTTGGGATAAAAATCACAGATTAATATGTATCAAAAAATGCATCCCAGGGCACCTCAGTGGCTCAGTCGGTTAAGTATCCGACTCTTGATTTCAGCTCAGGTCATGATCTCAGGGTCCAGGGTCATGAGATCCAGCCCCGTGTCAGGCTCTGCAACGGGCATGGAGCCTGCTTACGATTCTCTTTCTCTCTCTCCCTCTGTTCCTTCCCTAAAAAAAATGTATCAGAAGATCTTCCATAACTCTGTGTCCTTTTGAGCACACTGAACAAATAACAAAACTTTATAACCATTCTACTGTGCTTTTTGTAACCTATGAAATGTATAGATGTTTATATTAACCTGTGCAATGAGATAGCATTTAGTTTGTCACCCTGGAAACTCATTAACAGTTTGTTATTGCATCCAATATCATTATTTTTCTTTTTGGAAGAAAGGAAAAAGAAGAAAATCCTTATTAATGTTTAAATAGTCCATAAATAATTTAAGTTACACCTTAATAAGGTAAATTAAGTGGATAAGAAGTTAAACCAATAGTATTTGCTATGGTTTTTTTCTTCCACCTTCAAGCAAACTTGCGCCAAATTAAATGAATTTCACTGAGAAGATTTTTATTGCTCTATTTTCCCTGTTTAGTAAGATGCGGGGGGGGGGGGTTAAAAAAACCTAACATTAAATTCTTAATATGAATGAAAGCTCATATAAAATCTCCTGGATTGTGGTACATTTCCATGTTCTTTATGCTGAGTAATAGAGGATTTGATATAGATTGATTCTAGTCACCTAGTCCAGACCAGTTTCAGTCTAATCATGGCTTGTGGCTGTTTCCTCATATCAATTTCAGAGACTAACAAAATTTGCAATTGCTTCCTTCTGTCCTTGAATTGAGTAATAAGGATAATTTTGTCATTCTTGTCATGTTTCCTTCATTCATGAGTTACTGCTTTCAGTACATTTCAAGTTACAGCGTAAAATCTCTGAAAAAAAATAAGAGGAAGCCGCAAGAATTTTAAGAATTAACATATTGCCTAAGGTATCATTTAGGTTTCTGTGATCTCTTTGGACCATTAAGAATTAGTTGTAAATGTCATGCATTTCATTCACGATATATTCCAAATTTAGTCCTTTAAATTGATTGTCCTCCCATCATCTTTCTTTCATAGGTTTTGTGACAAAAGTTATTTTTTCAGCAAGTCTATATGGACTCAAATATACCCCTGAGTCGTAGATTCTTTGAGATATGCAATGCACTTTAAATTATTTCAGTGTAGGCAGTGTGGTATTATGTACTCATTAGTTATTTTAAATTGTATTTTAGGATTACTCAGTTTCCTTAACCAGAAATTTATACCTGAGAGGTACTTAGTTAGCATTCTAATTAGAAAGCTCAGACAGCATAAGTGGTTTCCAAAAGTGCTCCATTTCTCTTTATATCTAATCAGCACCAGCAACTTTTTGATTAGGATAATGGAAATTAGAATTTTTGTTTGTTTGTTTGTATGTGTATACTTTACATAAGTGGAGTTCAAGGATATGGATTTTCCTAACACATCTTTAAGATAGTCTTTACTATGAAAAAAAGTAGTATAAAAATCTCAAAAACTGTGTAGCATATAATCTTAGGTATAACACAATAGACTTATTTCTTAAAGTTTCTGGGTCATTTTGAATTGGAAGATTATGATTCTGGTTGACTGAAGCCAGTAAGGATACTGAACCTCCCTCCAGCATATGGACTTGTTTACATCAAATAAGTTATTCATGGGAAAATGTCATCTGAACAGTTAAAAAACAAAAACAAAAAAAGTCAGATAGAACTTTGTCCAGATTATAGAACACTTTAAATAATTGGTTTTATGATTGCTTGATAACCAATGTTTAGAGATAAATTAGAATTCAATCTGATGAGACATGCTTTTGTTTTAATCTGGCAGCTAGACCTTTGGGTAGTGGCCCATCGTCATTGCCAACAATGAGAGGCTACTCACATCTGCCAAAATGATCTAGTTGCTCTACATGATGAAAATCCGATATAGTCACTTTGCAATAATATGAGTCTGTTACATGCAATGTTCAGAACAGGGTTTGAGCATTTTGGGGTCACATGTCTTTTTGTTGTATATATTTGCTCCATAAGACTCTTAATCATATTTTTAAGGTCTAAAGTCTCCTAACATCTACTTTATAATCAATAGTATTTTCTCTCTCCTAGGAAACAAATAAAACATAAAACATATTAAAATAGTGTGACTGTTAAGTTACCAAGCTTTATGTGCTTCTTTCCTGGAAAAATAAAACTTACTTGATATCAACAAATATAATATGTGAAATATGCAATGTTTTTTATGAGAAATCTGCTCTCAAGTCATGCCACCTTCCTCTATAATATTGTTATTAAATAAGAATGAGGTCTTGTCATTTGCAACAACATGGATAGACCCCAGAGGGTATTATGCTAAGTGAAATAAGCCAGACAGAGAAAGACAAATACCATATGATTTCACTTACATGTGGAATCTAAAAAACAGAGCAACTGAGCAAACAAACAAAAGCAGAATCTGATCTATAAATACAGAGAACAAATTGGTAGTTGCCAAAGCGGAGGAAAGTGGGGGATGGGCAAAATGGGTGAAGGGAAGTGGGAGGTACAGGCTTCCAGTTACGAAATGAATAAATCATGGGGATGAAAGGTACCGCATAGGGAATAAATCAATGGTATTGTAATAGCACTGGATGGTGACAAACAGTAACTATCTTTATGGTGAGCAGAGCATAAGATATAGATTTATTGTATCATTATGTTGTGAGCCTGGGTATAATGCAATCAAATGTTGTGTCAACTATACTTCCATTAAAAAAAAAAATATATTGTATCCACCTCAAAAGAAGACATAACTTTGTGAAGGTATGAGCAGATCTCCATGTAGCCAAGTATTTTTCTTTTAATTGTATGTTTATTTGAGAAAGAGAGAGAGAGAGCACAGAGGGAGAGTGAGAGGGAGAAGCGGACTCCCGCCAAGCAGAGAGCCTGACTCAGGGCACTATCCCAGGACCCTGAGACCATGACCTGAGCCAAAGGGAGAGGCTTAACTGACTGAGCCACCCAAGTGCCCCATGCCTTGACTTTCTGAAAGTTCATTTTTAATCAAAATTGCCTTCTTTTCCCCCTTTATTTTGCACTGTTTTTCTACTTACACGATCTTACATATTTTTTCATGAAATATATAGAACATATACATAATTTTAAACTATTTTATGGGGCCAGTATGACACAATATCAAAACCCATAAAGGACATTACAAGAAAACCAATGCCACAAACCAATATCATTTGTAAGCATGCACACAAAATTCCTTTAAAAAAAGCACAGAAATTAAAAGAAAAAGAGAAAAGTAATGATCAAGTGAATTTACCTCAGGAAAGCTGAGAAGAGCCCTGAGGTACACCATGGGAGAACAGATAACCAATTTGGTACATTCTTCTGTAGGAATATTAGTGGGCAATGATAAAGAATAAACTACTGTTACACAATTTGAATGAATCATGAAATATAATGTTGAGCCAAAAATTTCAGATATTAAAAGTAACATCCTGTACGCTTTCATTTCTATGGGGATTGAGTACAGGAATCTTAGGTGATAAAAATCAGTTCAGTGGTTATCTATGGGGCATAAAACATGACTTCAAGAAGGAAGAAAGTGCTTTCTCTGTTCATGGATATAATCTAAAGCTTGAAACAGGTACTGCTTACATGGGTGCATATGTTTGCCAAAGTTTTCAACTTAAATATTTAAGATATGTGCATTTCACATATAACAAGTTTTACATCAGTTAAAGATTAATAATAAAAAAAAAATCACAAGACTTTGGATTTGATATAGGTCTTTGAAAACTTGCCCTCCACACATCTGGTGTCTGGAAGGGCTTACTGATTCTGATATTTCATGAAGCATAATAATTTTCTAAGCACAGCCAATTATTTATTGTATTAGTTTTCTAAGGCTGCCATAACAATATACCATAGACTGGATGGCTTAAAAAAAACCCAGAAATTTATTTTCTCACAGTTCTGGAAGTTGGAAGCCGCAAATCAAAGTGTTGTTACGTTTGGTTTCTCCTGAAGCCTCTCTCATTGTCTTGCAGATGGTCACCTTCTCACTATGTTCTCACAAAGCTTCTTCTCTGTGCATACATCCTGGTGTCTTTCGCTCCTCTTTAGGGACAGCAGGCATGTTGGATTAGGGCTTCAGTTTTATGACCTCATGTAATCTGAATTACCTTGTTAATGCCCTGTCTCCAAGTATAGTCACACTGAGGGTTAGGGTTTCAACACATGAATTCTGGGAGGGGAACACAATTCTTCTTAGCTTGGACGTGGGATATCAATAGTGTCGTGATCTAACCAAGAGTCATAGACATAGTTGTTTAGACTCTCCCTAAGACTGTGGAAATTACATTTGCAGACCAGTCACTGATTCCTCACTGCAACCATGAATAGAAAACTTGAAAATGAGTTCAAGTGGAGACTTCCTCAGGAAGGACATCCCTCTGCTTAAATGACTCATCTTTTGAAAGAAATGAAAGAAGTGACTCAGAGTAAGTAGCTGAGCCACTTAGTATTTTGACCTCCTTCTGCACATGGGCTTTCTCCTAGAAGAGTGAATAGTTCTTTTGTTGGTGCTGTTGTATGCAAACAATAAACTGAACTATCATCTAGAATACTCATTGTAAGAGAAGAGGTAGAGTGCATTTCTTTATATGTTAATTCACAGAGGAATTTTAGACTTTAAGTAACTCTGGACTTCAATTTCTTTGGAAATTTAATACTAGATTTTTCATTTTCTCATGTATACCACAATGGGATACTATTTATATTCATATTTCAAGTACCTACATTAATTTTTTTGAAGTATCTTGATTTTTTTAAAAGATTTTATTTACTTATTTGGCAGAGAGAGACAGCCAGTGAGAGAGGGAACGCAAGCAGGGGGTGTTGGAGAGGAAGAAGCAGGCTCCTAGCAGAGAAGCCTGATGCGGGGCTCGATTCCAGAACGTTGGGTTCACGCCCTGAGCCGAAGGCAGATGCTTAATGACTGTGCCACCCAGGCGCCCCATTGATATTTTTATTTATTTTTCATTGCATAATTGCTGATGAGGACAAAATGTAGCATTCAATATAGGGTAGATTATAGCTTTTTTGGGGGTAAAGTCAACACTGACCACAAATGGTCCATGGAGTTTCCATAAGGGAATAGTGATTGGTTTTATGTTAGTAGTTCCATGAAGGAAGAGTATAGGCTTAATGTTTAATTTCAAATTTTTTAAAGGTAATTTATTTAAGTAATTCTACACCCAGCGTGGGGGTTGAACTCATGACCCCGAGATCAAGAGCCACATGCTCCACCGACTAAGCCAGCCAGGCGCCCCTAAATTTCAATTTTTAAGAGATCAAAGATCTGAGAGATTTTCAGGGCAATGCTTAGTACCTCCTTCTGTTTTCTCAAAGTGAGCTTTTTTCCATTAATTCTATTGGGTGTCTTGCTGCTCTTTCTTTTTTAACCATCTACTGGGGATAAAATGAATCACTTAGTCGGTAAAGGATGTTTCCTAATTGGGTGTACTAAAGACAGGTGATTATTTTTCCCTCCACCATCTTCATGCAGAGTGAAGCTATGATCTGGGTAAGGGTGCTTGCTTTGGAGATCTGAGATATTCCCAAAGTGAGACATTCCTTGGATCTTGATGAGATTTAAGGATAAGGATTAACAGATCCACCTGGCTCCTACATCAAATTATGTTTTCCAACGTCAACATCACCAGAAATAACACTGAACCTTTTATATCCATTTGCTTTTGGTTCTTATATTGGCAATAAAGCAAAGGATCTTTGTTTATTAGTCCTCTCAGACCCTATAAACAAGTAATGTGAGCAGTGTCCCTCTGAAATGAAGGCAGAGACTCTGTTTACTGTATCAGTGCAGCATTGTTTATGCCATCTGTTTTGTTTTCTGCTCTTTTAAAATTTCTCTCTCCTATTACACTATAAGCCTCTTGAGGGCAGGACTAATTCTTCATCTTATCTAATATCTTCCCACTACCTGGCACAATGCCATATATATATATGTTGTAGAAAATCAGTAAGTATTTGTTTGATTACTGGTTTACAATTTAATTTGAATGAATTGAGTCACTCAATTGCACTATCAGAGAATTGATGAGTTTCTTTCAGGCTTTTGATTAAATAGACAGTATTTTAAATAAAGCACTTTGGTAAAATGTCCTTTTGGTCATGAAATGCTTATGCTTTTTTGAAAAGATTCTTTAAAATCCTTTTTAAAAAGCAGAAAGCACATTCAAATGGACATATTCAAAGCCTGTTTTTGTTTTTTTGGTTTTTTTTTTTAAATTTAATGGAGCATATTATGGTGGGCAAGGGAAAGAAACACCACCTTATTTTGTTCCTTTTTTTTGTATTAGTAGATAAAACTGAGGAGAAAGTTTTTGTTTTTGTGGTTTTTTTTTCCATTAGTATTTTTTATCATATAAGTTGATTGGCTACATAATAATAAGGCTATAACATGTTTTCCCACTTGTTTATAGGAGAATTGGGTAGAAGATACTTGAGGTTGCAGAGTAAGTCCAAAATGTTTCCTTTAGGTTTTCTTTCCTATTTTATTTCAGCTAAGTTCTTCTAGGGCTCAGAAGCTAAGGCTAATGTTAGGTTTAGCTTGTTTTTATACCAAAGATTGATGTATGAACAGATGAAGAAATACTCTCTCTCCCCTCTTCCCACCATATAGTATCTATTTAGGACACAAATACCTTCTATGAGTATCAATCAACCAATTAAAATGAATGGTGTTCTAAAGTCCAGGTAAAATATTTTAGTTAGAAGCCTAATGCATTGATCTTGCATTTAACATAAAAAACAATCCAGTTTCTGTTCTGTGCATTTTGTATTCCTCTCTGTTACTACAGTTTGTGAGTTTACACTTCAAATAAAAAACAAGCAGACTGAAAAGTGTAACTGTGCCTTTTCGGCTTACTTCCAATGTGAGATGAATACTAATATTTCATTCCCTTCAAACAGTGTGAAAAATTGGTCATTGAAAACCCTGAGTATGTTGGTGGTGCAGTTGCTGGGTCCAATGCTTCATTCATCCTTACTTCGCTTTAAATTGAATTTCAACTCACAGAGAGGGGAAAAAAAAATGGGAAAAGAAGAAAAAAAAAAAGAATCAGTGAAAGTAATAAAAAGTGTAGAGAACATAAATATAAATCTGCCTCCTCTCATTCTGTTACAAAGTATCAGAAATCAGCTTGATTTTTTTCTGCAGTTAAGGATTTGTAGGGAAAAATCAACCTGTGCTTTTGTTTGTTTGTTTTTGTTTGTTTGCAAACTAGACTGTCCTCTTGATTAAAAATATGTGTACATAAGAATTGATTTCGTTTCCCAAAATTGTGTTGGGGGCAGTTTTGAAAATACTGAGACAGTAAAGTATCTTAGGTCAAAGCTTAAAAGAAGTTTTATTCTCTTAAAAAACAAAAATGAATTTATTGATGTTATTTGGTTATAGGACTATATGGCTACACATTTTTGACTACTCTCACACTGTAAAATCACTGTCTTTTCTTTTCTCTCATACTACTACATTCACTAGATTTTTCCTTACTCTTCACTGGCTTATGTTCCTGCATGAACCTTGCATGCTTCCTGTCCTTGACATAAAATGAACGCTGTTCCTCAGGATTCTACCTCGGGTGTTCAAATATTCTCACTTTCTATACTCTCTAAGCATCTCAACCACTTCATTTACTGGTTTCAGCTACTATACATGTCTGATAATGTCCAAATGTACATCTACCAAGTAGATATGCCTCTCATATAACTGACCACTACTAGACATCTCTTCTTGAAGGTATCACATCAACTCCATCCAAATCCAAGCTTATTAACTTGCTTCTCCTCTATGACTGCTCAAAGTGACAAATGTCCATGATAGGGCCTAGGCCACCATCATATATTCTCCCAATCTCCCAAACTCATTCTCATTCCTCATAATCAATAAACAGATACTATTGATCCTATTTTCTAATTTTCTTTTTTGTTCCTAAATCTCCCCACTTTTCACAATATCCACCCTAGTCAGCATAACTGATGATTTTATGACTAAGAGCCTCCTAAGTGTTGCCTTCAAATGAAGTGGTATTTCTAAAGTGCAAACCTTAAGTCATCTTAAGACTTTCTATTGTCTTCCCATTGCTACTAGGCTAAGTTTCAAACATTCACATCACATTAGCTCTCCCATTTCTGCTCTCAGTCCTTTTATAGTGCATTTTGAATTTTTACCTCAGGTGACTTTACTTGCTTCTTTTTCTTGAAACTTTATGTGACATTACAATCAACTTTTACTCATTTTCTGTGTGTCTTTTATATCTCAAATTAGATATTGCCACCTCCAAAATGTTCTTTGTGATCTCTCCCATCTATTTGGATTAGTTACCTCCCAAGATAATTCTAATTCTCTATCACATGACATTACTTATCACATTTATAGTAAATAGCTGTCTTCCCTCCATAACAGATTTTCATTACATTAAGAAGTACTCTATCTTATTTATTGTTGTGCCT
Source organism: Ursus maritimus (assembly GCF_017311325.1). NCBI lineage: Eukaryota > Metazoa > Chordata > Mammalia > Carnivora > Ursidae > Ursus > Ursus maritimus. Next base: position 30,109,708 of record NW_024425563.1, read on the forward strand.
ATATTTAAAAAGATGAACATTTTTTTTTCAAAATATGTTATTCCAGGAGGAGAGTAATGAATATTTTATTAAGCAGCATTAACAAGATGGGCACGTTTTCCCGTTATGTCCTTTAGTCTTTTCTATTTTTTTAAGATGTTATTTTTAAGTAACCTCTACACTCAACGTGGGGCTTGAACTCATAACCCTGAGATCAAGAGTCACACTCAAGGGCGCCTGGATGGCTCAGGTCATTAAGCGTTCAACTTAGGCTCAGGTTATATTCTTGAGGTCCTGGGATCAAGCCATTGATGGGCTCTCTGCTCAGCAGGGAATGTGCTTGTTCTTCTCCCTTTCCCTCGGCCCTTCCCCCATCTCGTGCATCCTTTCTCTCTTTTTCTCTCAAATAAATAAATAAATAAATAAATAAAATCTTAAAAAAAAAAAAAAAAAAAAAAAGAGCTGCACACTCCACTGACTGAACCAGCCAGGAGTCCTGTCCTTTGGTCTTGATAGCATGGTGCAGAAAGCCCTTCGAATCTTCATATTGCTCCCTACCGGCACAGAGAGAAGAGGCAGGTGCTGAGATGAACGTGGCTGTATGGTTCCTGGCCTTGCTGAAGAACACCTCATGTCACAAGCACAGTAAGAATGACTCAGGAGCTCTGGCTGGCTTAGTCAGTAGAGCATGTGACTCCTGACCTCGGGGTTGTGAGTTGGAGCCCCACAATGGGTTAGAGATTACTATAAAAAATAATAATAATAAAAAGAATGATACAGAACTGCCAGGACCAGAGGCACTAAGTGGCCTGGAGGTGAGAGTTTTGTTGGTAACCAGCCATATATTATAAATGAGAGTTTGTCCCCAATATATGGTTATTAGTTAGATGTCTTAATGACTGGGGTTGAATTATATTATTCTTCAATGTTATTAAGGACAAAGAGGGGCACACTTGAAATTTGTGGACTATGATTCAAAACCACAAGATGTTTAAAAGAAAAACATCCATTCTGATTAAGCACACCATTCTCTCAAAAATATTTTTGAAAACCTAATATATGTCAGATAATGTTAGATGCTGGAGATCTAAAGATGAACAAGACCAAGCCCTTCTCTTAGGAAACCAAAGAACAGTAGTAGAGTTGAATATATGAACAAATAATCTAAATAAAATAATATCAGTATGTACAAATTATGGGAATGGAAGAAATCAACTGTGTTTGATCATCAGAATAACATTCGTGAAGAAAAATAATTTGAATTTTGAGAAATGAGAATTATAAATTATGAACGATGACAGTGCTGTGGACAAAGAAAATGCATATGTATAGTTTCAAAATAGCATGCTGTTTTTAGAGAATGATAAATTGTCTATTTTCTTGACTTACAAAAAAAAAACAAACAACATTCTCCATGTAGGTGTTCATGTGGATGTTTGTATTTAAGGAAAAAAAGTGAAAAAACAAAAATCTCCATTTTCTCCTCAGTATGAGGGTATTTCATAAATATTTAAGAAAGAAAGCTATTCTTACTTTGGAGAATATTAGAGGAGTTTTATTGTTCCAGTGGCAACAAATCCTTGCACATTTTCCATTTCATAATTTTAAATAATTGTATGTTAGATCTAAAACCAGTATCAACTTACAGAAAAACAATTAGGTTTCCTTTCATTTACTAAGAGCATGTAGTTGGCCTGCCCTGTGTTGTCGAGTACAAGATCTCATCCAGGCTCACAAGGGACCCGGTCATGCATGAGTCGCACAAGCTGTCATTCAATAATACATATGGAAGTTTTAGTTTTTGTGTCAGGTAATCAACGGGTTGCTGGAATACACCGATGGAGGGAGAAAATGGACAAAAACCTCTGTTCTTTTGGAGCTGTATCTTAGTAGAAATGGTAGTGAAAGATATGCCAAAAGAGTACATGATGAATGATTCCATTTATATAAAATTCCATCGATAGTGACAAAAAGGAAGTCAGCAGTTGCCTAAGACTAGAGTGGAGGAAAAACTGACATTGAATGCAAGGTAACTTCGGAGGTGATATAAATATTTGTTATCTTGATGGTAGTATAGGTTTCCTGGGAGTATATATACATAACAAAGCTCATTAAAGTGTATAATTTAAATATGTGCAGAGTTGTTTTACATCAACTATACTTACAAGTTACAGTAAAGCTGTAAACACATGGAGGTAAAATATAGGCACTTCTGGAATAGCAGATAATTCACTGCCAACTTTCTGCTGCATTAAAAAGTATTATAGTGACTTCTTGGTGCATAAGAAATTGATCCCAATTGGAAAAACAGAAATAAAAAGCTGTATAAGGGTAGAAGTGTAGGTATATAAAATCAATATTGAATTTAAAAACAACAAGAATAATGTCACCTGGAGCATTAAGTATATTAGGAACAAACATACCCAACAACAATACAACAGCCAGTAAATAAATGTAGGTAAATTATGTAAAATCCAAAATATTGTCTGTCAAGAGGTAGAATTATTAACTTACACTGAATCATAATAAGTGAGGGAAACATTTTATTTTTTAGGACACTCACTAAATGAATAGTAAAAAATAATAATAGTAAATTAAATACTCCAAAAGAAGGTAATAGAAAAGAGATAACCACGAGCAGGTGAGAAAAACAAACTAACAAAAAAAGAATGAGATAGTGCCTATAAACCCAAAAATAATTACATTAAATGAAAATGGACTAAAAAGAGTAATATCAGGTTAATTTTAGAGCATTTTTTTTCCTCATAAACTTGAGTGATTTAATGTTAAATTATGTTCATAAACTGGAGAAAGTAATTGACATTTGTGGCTACATTTATTAGTTTAATAACTTCTTTTTTTTTTTAAAGATTTTATTTATTTATTTGACAGAGATAGAGACAGCTAGCGAGAGAGGGAACACAAGCAGGGGCAGTGGGAGAGGAAGAAGCAGGCTCATAGCGGAAGAGCCTGATGTGGGGCTCGATCCCATAACGCTGGGATCACGCCCTGAGCCGAAGGCAGACGCTCAACCGCTGTGCCACCCAGGCGCCCCAGTTTAATAACTTCTTATTCAAATATATACACAGGAAAGTACATAGATCATTAATATTAAAATTATGCTTTCATAATGAATTTGCACAAATTGATGCACCCATATAATGAGAACACAGATCAAGGGACAGAGCATTACTATGACTACAGAAGCTCTTAAGTTTATTATGTATAAAATAATTAATTAAAATATTTTAAAAATAATTTCCATTGTAAGTTCTTATTTGATCTTTGAATTATAGGAGTATATTTTTTATTGTCTATGAAATAGGAGGTTTATTTTATGTATATTTACTATGTCTAATTTAATTTATTTCTGACCAAAAACAACTTCTGAACGATAGCAAAACCTTTTATATTCTTTGAGACTTTCATTATTAGCCAGCATGTTGTTGACTTTGGTAAACAATCCCCACGAATTTGAAAATAATTTGAATTCTATAATCATTGAATACAATTTTCTATATCCATAAACTAGGTCAAGTTTACCAATTGTGTTCATCAGATCTTCTTTAAACTTTTTTTTTGGTTTGTGTTTCTGTTGAGACAGGTGCATTAATTCCTCATACTATTGTTGTACATTATTTTATTTTTCCTTTTAGTTCTACTAAGTTATGATTTATATATTTTGAAGCTATTGGTTACGAACAACTAGATTTAAGATTGTGATTATCTTCTTGCTGAATTTTGGCTTATTATTATGAAATGTCCATTTTTCTGCATTAATGTTTCCTGTCTTAAAATTTACTTTGTCTACATTTGTCTAACTAAAAAAGATATCCTTTGGTCAATGTTTTCATTATAGTCTTTTTGTATCCATTTGTGGTCATCTTTCCTCAGTTTTATATTTTGAGTGTGCCTTGCATTATGTGTATATTTATTTTTGGTTTCCCAGTTTCAAATTTTAGTCTTTTTATTTGGAGTAGTCAGTCTATATATATATTTTTATTACTGACATAGTTGTGTTAATATTTCTCATTTTCCTACTTTTGTTCCTTTTTAACCCATCTGTTTTATGTTTCTCTTTTGTCCTGTCATAAGTATATGTGTGTGTGTGTGTGTGTGTATAATTTTATTTATTTTTTCTTTTTTTGAGGGGGAGAGAAAAAGAGAGAAGGAGCAGAGGGACAGGGGGAGAGAGAATTGCGAGCAGGGTCCATGCCCAGCACAAAGCTAGGTGTGGGGCTTAATCTCACAACTCTAAGATCACAATCTGAGCCAGAATCAAGAGTTGGATGCTCGGGGCACCTGGGTGGCACAGTCGTGAAGCGTCTGCCTTCGGCTCAGGGTGTGATCCCAGCGTTCTAGGATCGAGCCCCACATCAGGCTTCTCTGCTAGGACCCTGCTTCTTCCTCTCCCACTCCCCCTGCTTGTGTTCCCTCTCTCACTGGCTGCCTCTCTCTCTCTGTCAGAAAAAAAAAAAAAAAAAAAAAAGAGTTGGATGCTCAACCAACTGAGTCACCCAGGTGCTCTTATCCTGTCATATATTTTTAATCACATACTCTGTTACCACATTTTTCTACCAGTCCATTTGTTATTTATCAATTATTATAATTTAGTGGTTACCCTAGAGAACTTTTTCATCTTGGCATTGTTGATATTTTGGTCTGAATAATTCTTGGTTGAGGAGATTCTCTTGTGTTTTGTAGAATGTTTAGTAGTATCCCTGGATTCTATTCACTAGATGGCTATCGCTCCCTTTCCCCACTGGTGACATCCAGACTAAAATGATCAGATATTGCCAAATATCCCTGGGGAGCAAAAATGCTCCCTCACTGATAGTCCTAAAACATATAACATGCATTCTTAAATATTGCAGTCAGTAAAAATCATTCATTTTACCAGTTCTGTTGTAGAGTTGAACCTGGAAATACTTTAAATTCATGTACCCCTTTCACCTTTTCCTCATTTTCATGTAGTTTAGCACAACATAAATTTTAAACTCCACCATATATTGCCACCACTTTTGTATAGTAATTTAGCCATATATTTATATATACATATATTTTTATTGTCTATTTTTGGTTATTGTTTGTTTGCTTCGATTTTGATGGGTAAATCAAATTATATTTTCACTGTAATTTCCACTCTCAAAAATCTTTTTTTTTTATTGAGGTATAATGGATATATAACATTATATTGTTTTCAGGTGTAAAACATAATGATTCAGAATTTGCATATATTGCAAAATGATCACCACGATTAATCTAGTTAATATCCATCACCATACATAGTTACAATATTTTCTTCTCGTGATGAGAACTTTTAAAATTTACTCTTTTAGCAACTTTCAAATATGCAAAAATACACTATTATTAACTATAGTCACCATGGTGTATATTACCAAAGTTACACGGATGCAATTTGAGAAAACAAAGACTTATACATCATAGTGACAGGAAAGAAAATTAGATATGCACTGTTATAACCAAAGTTTTATATCAAATAACCCTTCCTCTTATCATGGGATAGAGTGTGCACTGATTTTGTCTCAGGCATTTTTAATCTCATGCCTACTGGTCAAAGCTCATTTGGAAATTGGGAGAAATATAAAAATTAGAGAAGTAGTCAGCACACTGTTGATATACGGGAGGTTTTGTTCTGTTTTGTTCTTTGCGTGTGCTGTTCTAAGAGCATTTCATCACTGGTGTAAGAGGATACGTATGAAAGAAAGGATAACAACATAAACATAACAGAGATCACAAGGATGCAGGTACAACCATAATAAACTGGGCTACAGAGGCTTACAAAAGTTTGCTTGGCCTAAAATGTAATTTACCCTCAAGTCCATTAATATTGATTTATTAAATGGATATAGATAAGGAAATGCTACTCTTCTACATTGATTGTCCTATTATTTGTTTTCTAATTTAAGTTTCACTGCATTAACTAAGAGGGTAATAATCTAATCACAATTGATTGGTAGCAGTTTTCTTGATATGAATACAACCCATCGTCAGCTGAAAACTTACTTTGAAGTGAACTATGGGAGAATTAATGATGTTGTTTTTTTATTTCTTTCTTTTCCTCTAGGATTGGAATATATGGAATTTATTTATTTGTTTATTTATTTATTTCAAGTTTTTATTTAAATTCCAGTTAGTTCACATACAGTGTAATACTGGTTTCGGGGGCAGAATTTAGTGATCCATCACTTACATACAACACTCAGACCTCATCACAACAAGTGCCCTCCTTAATCCCCCATCACCCATTTAGCCCATCCCCTGCCCACCTTCCCTCCAGCAACCCTCAGTCTGTTCTCTATCGTTAAAAGTCTGTGCAATTCGTGGGCTTTACACTGATCTCACTCATGCCCCCTTTGGTTATGCTTTTTGACCCCATATTTAAAATTTGGGAAACTTCAGATACATCTTTATTCAAAATTTATTTATTTGTAAATGGTATTTTTATAATATAATTTACTACATAAGGTATATTATAGATTGTCAGGAAACAATGCTCACATATCCTTCCATCTCTCTTAGATCCCTTCTCTATCCTGACCTCCCTTACAATATTTCGTTGAAATAGGACACAAAGATTACTTTAAATGAAATTTAGTTAAAAAGTACGGAGAAGAGGAATGAAAAACGTATGGCAGCTGAGAAAGAGGCATAAGTGAGGGTGAGGCGGAGATAGAACAAATGGAAGGAGGAAGGAAAGACCCCAGGATGCATTGAGGAGAGTAGGGTGGTAGATTTGGGCAGATGGCTAGCAAGCAGAACTAATTTTGAAGAAAAATGCTATAATTGTATAAATGACAGCTCTGAAATTGCATATATATATATATATATATACATATATATAAATACCTGCATGACAAATGGAATTAATAAAGCTAATTCATTATAAGGAAAATCACTTTCTGGTAGTAAGGTTTGCACTTTGCAGGACCTTTTAATACCATTATAAAAGTACTGTATTTTGTACCCTATGAATTCTGTTTGACACGTGTGTGATTATAGAGTTACTACCAGTTATAGAGCAGGGAATCATTAAACACTTTTGACATATACAATTATGCAGCATTTTGAATACATGTGTAACACCCTTAATTAATAAATTAAAGGCCACGATCAATGTAAGGGAAAAATGGAATAGTACAGAAAAGAAAGAAAGAAAGAAAGAAAGAAAGAAAGAAAGAAAGAAAAAAGAAAAAGAAATTAAAGACAGTGCAAACCGATCATTTAAAATACAGTCAATCCAAATTCCAATTAAAATATCAAGACTATATTAAATCAGCCTTCAGCATACAAGAACTTGGAGATTCCTGTACCCACCAGCCTTTCTTGAGAAATTTACCACATCAGGGGGTAGCAGACTTTTTCCATTAATGGCCAGACAGAAAATAATGTTCACTTTGTCAGCCATATGATCTCTGCTGCAACTTTGGTAGTTTTGTGTGAAAGGAGATATAGACACTATGTAAACAAGTGGGTATGACTCTGTTCCAGTACAACTCCATATCTGGCCCATGAGATGTAGTTTGCCAGCCCCTACACTGTATGATAAGCTTCATTTAGCCAAATGATGAGTGGGAAAACTTCAGTACAAGAACAGATATGGGACATTTAAAAATATATGACTGTACATACAAAACAAAGGTGAGGATGATGGTGATCCATTAATGTGCAAACATTATATATTGTGTCAAAGTACAAATAATGCAACCAAATATTAGAAGAAGAGAAGAGACAGAAAAAAAAGAAAAAGTATGGGGCGCCTGGGTGGCACAGCGGTTAAGTGTCTGCCTTCGGCTCAGGGCGTGATCCCGGAGATCTGGGATCGAGCCCCACATCGGGCTCTTCTGCTATGAGTCAGCTTCTTCCTCTCCTACTACCCCTGCTTGTGTTCCCTCTCTCACTGGCTGTCTCTATCTCTGTCGAATAAATAAATAAAATCTTAAAAAAAAAAAAAGTAGAAATAAAAAGCCATTTTTTTGGGTACAGCAAATACGTAGATGTGAAAGGATAACCGAAACAAGTAGTAAAACAAATAGTAAAAAATAAAATAGGAGAACGAGATCAAGGATATTAAAAAGTGTAAGCATGCAAATTTCACTAGAACAAAAATACAAACCCTCCTAAATTATTTTTAGGAGCAAAAAATACGTATCAATTAAGAACCATAGACATCTAACAAAATACACATTATCAAATACTTTGATAGAAGGGTGCCTGGACCTCAATTGGTAGAGCATGTGACTCTTGATCTTGGGAGCATAAGTTTGAGCCCCACTTTGGGCATAGAGTTTACTGAAAAATAAATAAATAAATAAATATCTTCAAAAATACTTTTATAGAATCAAGACAAAACATGATAGCAATAAAAACATGAAGGAAATAAATTACTTATTAATAGAAAATAATTTCAATTTGCCCTACTAGATAAAAATCATCCATATGTTGTATACCAGAGATGCATGTAAAATAAAGTAATTCAGAAAGGCTAAATATAAAGAACAAGACAAAAAAATGCAAAAAAACCTACAAATAGCAGGTAAGTGATCCTAATACCTAAGCAGAGTTCAAAACTATAAGCATTAAAGATATCAAAGAACATGATTTAATGTAAAATCTACAGTGTTCAGTGGCAATACAGGAATAACATAGGAATACTTAGGAATATTTACGCATCAACAATGACTCTTAGGAAATTAAAACTGCAGTTATTTCAAGAAGACTACAAAGAAAGTCACTAATAAGGGAACTTACCAGCTCTTTCAATAGATTACAGATCACACGGACAAAAATAAGCAAGAAGATGGAATACCTAAATAAATAATCTATAGGATTGATGTTAATATGTCTTGCAGATTTATTTTAGGCCCATAAGTGTTAAAAAACATTTACGTTTTATTTCTGGAAAAAAAAAATCTTATCAAGACACATTTGTCAAAGGAGTTAGAATAAAGGTTTAGCCAAGATTGTGTACTCTTTCATTTACAGTTGAATGAATTTCCCCAAATCTCACACATTACATTCTACACTTATTTCTTGCTCAACTGCATGTTCTCTAGAGACTGGATGATCTTTCCATTCTCCAGAAAGTTAGAGGAAGTTTTTTTTTTCATTATAAAAGACAAAATTTGCATGACAAAGAACCATAAATTAAGCCAAAAGGTAACTGACAAACTGGAAGAAAATACTGAAGACATATACTTCAAACTGCTAATATCCCTAATATACAAAGAACTCAAAAAAAAAAAAAAAAATTGAAGGACACAAGCAGGGGAAGTGGGAGAGGAAGAAGCAGGCTCCCAGCAGAGGAGCCTGATGTGGGGCTCAATCCCAGGACCCTGGGATCACGCCCTGAGCTGAAGGCAGATGCTTAATGACTGAGCCACCCAGGTGCCCCTATTTTTAACCTTCTTGCACTTCTAATTGTCTTAGACATTTACTCCTGGTGGGGAAAGAATGATTATTTATGAAGCTTTTTGGTCACCTACACTAGGCTTCAATTTTGAATCAAAATGGGAAATGAATTTGGCAAGAAACCAATTTTTTATAGAAATAGAGCCACATAATAATTATATCAACACTAATTACAAATCACAGTAGCTTAAGGAAAAGAAGTCAGAGGTTTTTAGGGACAGAAGGTGACTAGATGGGGCGCCTGGGTGGCACAGTGGTTAAACGTCTGCGTTCAGCTCAGGGCGTGATCCCAGCGTTATGGGATCGAGACCCACATCAGGCTCCTCCGCTGGGATCCTGCTTCTTCCTCTCCCACTCCCCTGCTGTGTTCCCTCTCTTGCTGGCTGTCTCTCCGTCACATAAATAAATAAAATCTTAAAAAAAAAAAAGAAGGTGACTAGATGAGTTCCTTGAGAAACTAGAGTGTAAATTCAACATAGAAAATCAGCGTGCTCACGTGCATGTGTGTATGTGTGAAATGATTACATCTGATAGCTTTTAGAGATATATATTATATATACCTTAGTAATGGATAGTTATATTATGAGTTTATTCAGTTTTATGAGTTTATTAAGTTTATGAGTTTATTAAGCTAGGAGAAAGGAGTCAATTTTAGGCAGAATTTAGAATATGCAGTGAATTTTTGATGCCATCAATATTCCCTTAATACCATCTTTGAAATCTTATTCTCTCCTTCCTACTTTTTAAGGTCTATTGTAATATCTCTTCCCACACACTAAGTATTACCTGACTGATCAGGGCTTAGAGGACTATCCGAAGGGCATTTGCATTTTGCAAAGTACTTGAAGTGTGAATGCCATGGGTCGGATATCAGAGAGACAATATAAAGGCCATCAGACCTTTCCAGAATTCTTAAAACCGTGTTATGGTTACTTTGAGTAAAGCTGCCCTGTGCACATTTAGTTTAACCTAAAGCATGGCTATACATACCAATTGCCTTATCTCGAGACTGCTAGAAGAGTGACCAGTTCTAAGTCATCCTTCTTCCAACCATCTTTGCTCTAATTTAATTCAAAAATTCAAATTCTCCTTATTGTTTTTAGCTTTTTATTTAGACTAAATAATATTCACTTATCAATTTTTAATAAAAATGAATTTAGACAAATGTCAGAAAATGTTCCACATCGTAAATGAAATAAATTTAATTCTTTGAACTTTCTATGCCAATTTGCTTCCTAATAAGCTCATCCATGTAAATTGACCTAGTCACTAGTCACTCTATGTCCGGCTAATTTTGTCAGCTGCAGGGGAGATTATCTCTAAGATAACATTATAATAATGACATTTAAAGATTATTTTTAAAATAAAAAGACTATTATTACATGTCATAATAAAGAAAAGATTATCAGCTTCCCTCCTCTATAGCATATATTTTGGTTATTGAAATTTGGTAGGGATGACAACTATATAAAGAGGAACTATACATACTCCTGAGTCCATAAAATTTATTCAAATTAGCAGAATTAAGAAAAAAATGAATATAAAGTGAGCAGAAATGGTTTATTCATTTTTTTCTCCTGATAAGAATTTATTAATTGATCATTCTCAGAACTGAAGGAAATTCAAAGAAAATTCAAAAATTCCCCAGCTATTAAGACCAATATGGGGTTACTTTTTGAAGGACATAGCACATAAAAATAATGAAAGCTCATTTTGCTTTCTGATTAAAAACATAATCTTTTTTTTTTAAGATTTTATTTATTTATTTGAGAGACACACAGAGAGAGAATGAGCAGGGCGAGGGGCAGAGGGACAAACAGACACGCGGCTCAACATGGGGCTCTATTCCTGGACCGTGAGATCATGACCCAAGCTGAAGTCAGACGCCTAACTGACTGAGTCACCCAGGTGCCCCAAGAACATAATCTTTACTCACAGTTTGCTTTCTTCAGTGGAAAAAAAAGTATTATAAAAAGAAATGGATATGTTTTTCCCCCTGGTGTGTGTGTCTGTGTGTGTGTATTTTTTATTGTGGTTAGAACACATGAATCTGCTGAAATTTTAAGTGTACAGTATGGTATTGTTGGGTATAGGCACAATGTTGTACAGCAGGTATCTAGAACTTATGCATCTTGCAGAACTAAAGCTACATTCTTAAGATTAGTGGGATGAAGGAAAAGTTTCTGGGAGATTCCACTGCTCTGTGCAAGAGTGCATGTTTGTGCATATAAAGAAAAAGAATGATAGCTTTTGCATAATGTAGCAAACTGGCAAGAGCATTGAGTGACTGCATCATTTCTGAGTTTGAGTCTAAATATCGCCACTGACAAAATGTGTAACTTTGAGATTCTTTTTAAAAAAAATCTTTACAATAGACATAATAGTAACTGACTATCAGAACTTTGAGAAGAAGGAAGGTAAACAATGTATACATTTTGTTTTAGTTTTAAGTGTCAAGTACTAACATACGTAAGTTCATGCATTTTTATCAGAACCATGTCTGATATTTTATTGATGTACAATATTCCTTAGGGTATCCTATCAGACAATTAAAATTTGCCACTTAGTGATAGCTTTTCTGGTGTTGTAGGAGCAATGTTTCTGCTTGAGAGAAATAGCAAGAATTGATATGGATACAGAGATTCAGACCAATGCCACTTTACACTTTAAAGTTAAATGTTTACACAAACATTCATAGATTGTACATTAGATATATATTTATCTCCTGATACATCAGGGCACCTTATTTTCATTCTCAGTTCTATTACTAATTTGCATATCACTGGTCCTCAGTTTTCTACAAATGTAAAATATTCAAAGGAGATATTCATTTTATTCAGACTGGACAAGATAGTGACAAATGGAGGGTCAAGAAGATGCGTCAAGAAGAGGGTCAAGAAAATCACAAAAGTAGGCTCTGGAGAGCCCTACCTATGTCAGGTCAGGCAGTACAGATCTACTTTTATCTTCCCCAGTTTCATGACAGATCGACTACACAAAAACAGTGTCAAACATGAAAATATAAAGATCCCTGTGGCTCTGATAATCTGTGATTAAAAAATTCTCTATATAGCTCTGTCATAGAAAATTCAAAACCCTCACATGTATACGATAAATATCGTGGTTGTATGACTTTCAACCAAAAGAAGATAAACCAGTAGTCCATATGCTTTACTCCCATGGTATGATAAATGCATGTTCACACATGATATGATGCATATCTCTCTTCAACGACGATACTTTTACATTGATAATGATGGGACAGAGCTAACTAGAAAAGGACTGGAATATTCTGCAGGTAAGGCAGTCAAAAGAGGCAGGCAGAAACTAAATTATTAGACAGGAAAAGAGGAGGACGTAAGTAATAAGATTGCTGCAGGACAATCTGAGACGGTCAGGCATTAAGGGTTTAAATCAACAAGATCCAGAGTACAAGTAGACAGAGGACCAAAGTCCTCTTTCCGAATCGCCCTAGCATGGGATCTAGTTATAGCAGCTGTGATCTCTGAGAGGTAGGAAAAAGTGATGTTGTGTGGGAAGAGTGGCAGGAGTAAAATCTTTGTTGGCAAAAGTGCTTTCTACTTTACATTGACATCCTTGTACTGGCTCTATTAAGGACTACTGTTAAAATAGCAACTAATATCTAATTTATTTCAGCAAAAATTATTAGAAAATGGAAAGCATTTGGGAGGCACCACAGAAGTAATTAAAAAGAATTATGATGAATCTTGAAAGACACTGATCTTCACGGTGAAGCATGAAGAGAAAAGCAGATGAATAGTAGACTTTCAAAGTTTTTCATATTGTTTGGATTTAACTTGAATGTGAATGTTTTATGCATTTAAATGAGACAACATTATTTCTATAATATTCCAGATGAAAATCCTGTGAGTGAAGAGAAGACAAAAAGACCCTAGTAAAATTCTAGATTTTATTTCTGTCCATTTTTCAATCAAGAAGGACCCATGGCATGCTATACTCTGGAGTATGAACACAAGGATGAATAATACAGCCTACCTGCTTTCAAACAACACAGAGTGTAAGGGATATAAAAAGAGAGTAAATGGAATGTGATATTGTAAACCTCACAATAAAAAACCCCCAAACTGCTGTGTTAGCATAAATGAAAAATCCTTTTCCTGGTGTTCATCTGACATCACTTAACTTTTTATGGGTGAGAGGATTTATATTTTAAGTGTCCATATTCAAATATGGACAAGACATCAGCTGTAGAGTCCAAAGTGGAAAATCATTTGAATCTAGATAAATACCTTGCCAGTCACTGCTGTCAAAAGCACAGTGTATGTTAAGTTGGAAAAAAGCCAACCTGAGGTTTTAAGATAATAGCATGTTGCAGTTTGATAGGGGATGAATCAACTGCCCTATCTCCAAAGCAGCATTGTATAATTTGATATTGGAGTTCATTATTTAAAAATAATCTTGTTGAGAATAAATTGATGTTAGTATAAATTGGAAATTATTTTAACCCATAATATAATGCATATTCCTTATATCACTCTCTTTTTCTTTTTGAGCAATAGGTTGAATTTTTATTCATGATTGTTCTTTTTGTTAAGAAAGCCATCTTTTTAAAAAATTAGCATTTTATTAGCAAAAGTAAATTTGCTTTCAATATTAAAAAGCAAAAATATTTCTAGAAAATTAAAGTTATAAGATTTCAACTTTAATTCTTTAATTGCTATGCTGGCATATCATTCTTCATTGGCAGAATTAGAAAAGATTGATGGACTACACTTTGCCAATTAGGAAACGACTAAATTCCAGTGTATAGACCTACTGTTCCCTAGTGCTTTTTCAGATTACAGCAATACAGCTTACAATATAATTGCAAACTGAGTTCTAAATCAAATGATAATGTTTCCCAACTGTGTTGATTATGATTGTCTTCTTATCCTAATGAGTGTCATGGCATTAAAGGGGACTAAATAGGACATCAGTGATGCTCAAAATGGGACATGATTGAAAGTCTGGTGTGATCACACCGTTCATGAATGTTACTGAAATTTTATATTGCCTTCCTACCCTCCTTCCTGCAGCAAGAGATCAGTAAAACACACACACACACACACACACACACAGAGTAAAGCCTATAGAGATAGATAGGTAGGTAGATAGAGATCTATCATCACTAACTTTGTTTCTATATCTATATATAATGAAATGATAATTGTATATTTTTTCTTTCTTTGATCCTCTCAGATTGGAGAACAGAAGTTTTTTAGTTTATTTAGCTAATTCCTTAAATTATGACTTATTTAGAGATGATAGGTAAATTATTAATTTCCTACTTTCTTCACTTGTAATACATGAAGCAAAGACACAGCAACTTCTGGAACTCAAATTAGAACAATTTTCTTAAAAGTATTCAATCCTATATATTTTTGCCAGGAGGCAAAAATAACCCTTGCTTCTTTTTCAATGTGGTCGTCATATGATGCTATTTTGTTTCAGTTAGCCTCTTAAGTCTGATTATGCAGTTTGGTATTTTAAACAGCTCTCTGTTCATACAAATAAAACAGACCCAACAAAACTTTTCAAAATACCTGATTCACTGGCCACAAAAACATGAAGAGAATTAAAACAGAACCAGGCCTATATACAAGCAGAAAATGTGCATGATTTTAGCAAAATCTTATATCAATTAATTACTTAATCAGCTCCCTAATATATTTATGGTATCAGGATATATGCCACTAGGTTCTTCCTGCAAAATACTAATTAGCATAATCATTTTGGAAAGAATGTCAAGTCCACCTCTGTCACTGAGGGAACTCGACGTTGTTGGGCTTTGTCAACTTCTACAATCAGTATTTCAATTTAAGAAAATATATTAACTGCAAATGCATTGATGCCCTTCACTGTCCTACTATAGAGTTGTAAAGCAAAGTTTATCTTTTCAGAGGGTGGGTATATTTATTTCTCGTTTCAATATTTCTTTTTTATTCATATATGATTTTAATAAACTAAATTAAAATACATTAAAACCTGGAAGAAAGAATAATAACAAAAGTATTTATTTATTTATTTATTTAAAATGTTTTATTTATTTATTTGAGAGAGAGGGAGAGAACATGAGAAGAGGAGAGGGGCAAAGGAGGAGAGGGACAAGGAGACTCCTCGCTGAGTGGGGCTTGATCCTGGAACCCCGGGATCATGACCTGAGCTGAAGGCAGAAGCTTAACTGACTGAGCCACCCAGGTGCTCCAACAAAAGTATTTATAATCACATCACTTCAACATGCACAGGTTCTTAAAAATTTTTCTCCTGGTAGCTAACTTTATATAATTTTGTGCAATAGCGTTAGGGACACAGTTATAATTTCAAATTTTTTAACTTAATATTTTGTCACTACCAATTCTTCTAATAACTTCCAAAGTAATCATAATAAACATAGTAACATTTACATCAAAATGAGTACATCGTATCTTCAAGTTAGTGGGCCAAAATTAATTAAATATTTTATACATTTATGATGTTTATATATTATTAATAACATGGCAGTGGATATCTTCAGATACATCTTTTTCCCATTAAATTATTTCTTTTATATAAGTTTTTTTTTTTTTTTTTTTTAATAAGTAAGCTCTATGCCCATTGTGGGGCTTGGACTCAAGACCCTGAGATTAAGAGTCATGTGCTCTACTGACTGAGCCAGCTAGGCACCCCACTTTTGTATGAATTCTTATGAAGAAATTGGGGTCACATTGTGTAGCCATTTCCGTGGCTGAGAAACATTTTACCATAGTGATTTTCAAAAGAGTTTCAATTTAAACTATTATATTTATGAATTTACCAATTCAACAATGAACTTGCCAACACTAGCTGTCATAATCTTTAATCACAAATTAATATGTACCAAATGGTTACTCATTAGAGTTAAAATTTAATTAGATGCATATATTTGGTTTTTAATTACCTTTGTTCATTTTCTGTGAATATTTCAAGATATACATTACTATAGAAAGACACATGTAAAGCAAGAAGCAATACGTGGAAGGACCTTTGAAAAGAAAGCCATTAAATCAAAAGAGTAGAGGAGAGGTTAAAAGGTAGTACACAAAACATCATGTCATAATTTTGGTTTGGCTTGTAGAAAGCTTATGATCAGGAGCTGCTTAATTAATTAGAATGCCAAAAAAGAGTACAGAGGAAAAGGACATTACTGGTGGCAGTATGAGACTTATTTGTTTCTTCCTTGAAATCTGACAGTATGAACATATGCCATTTTCAAAGAGAAAGAAAGGTTCCTAATAATTTGATGTCCAGACAGCTGAATTGAGTTGATCGATATTATATATTTAGCCACAAGTACAGCCAGGAATTTTTCTATATTTCACTGCTTTCCTCCCACCACCCACCCTGAACAGGTAGCTATTTGATGTGCTTGCCACTCCAAGAACTTCAGAAATGGTTAAATGTAGGGTACAATTTGAGAGTATGTTCATCACGTGGAAAGAACACCGTTAACATAATCTGAAACTTCCACTGTTAATTATCACTTTGGTTACAGCATTCAAGGTCATTGGTAGAATTAAAATAATACTGGGAAGTGTGGCTCGAAATGTAAGCGGTTGTCATTTAGCACATGTAGTTTTTCATTTTATTCAGTCTTTTAAAGAAATGGACCACTAAACGTATAGGTTTTGATGCTATAAACAACCAGAATCAATGTACTTTTTAGAGGGAAATGCTGACAGAATGCCTTGATGACTGCCCTATAAGCTGGAACAACAGCAGGAATACACTACATTTCTCAAGTGAAAGATGGCTGGGTGCTTCAGAAGCTAAAATGGGGAAGAAGGAAAGCCATTTGGTCGGGCAGAGCAATAAGCTTATATATGTTAAAATACTGCTTATAGGGGCACCTGCGTGGCTCATTCGGTTAAGTGTCCAACTCTTGATTTTGGCTTAGGTCATAATCTCACGGTTGTGAGATTGAGCCCTGCATTAGGTTCCCCACTCAGTGTGGAGCCTCCTTAAGATTCTCTCTGCCTCCTCCACCCTACTCACGTACTTTCTCTCTCTCAAAATAAAATAAAATAAAATAAAAATAAAAATAAAACACTGCTTATAGGTGAATCAAATAGCAGGAGCATAGGGGCACATATGGGCATACATGCACATCTATGTAGACATAACTATAAACATAATTGTTTCGAAATACCTAAAATATTTAAATATCTATTAAAATGCCATTTAAAACTCCACTAAATCTCATGTATAAAACATGCACCACACTATTTTTCTTTTCCCAGATCTGTTTGACCATATACTAATAAGGTCAAATCAGATGATACCTTGCTAATCTCCCATAATTCTTGTGTAAGTTTCTAACACAGCATTTATCACCTTTTAGTAAATTACTTACTTATAGTGTTATCTTTGTCATTAAACCAGTAGATTCTAGAAGGCAAAGAAATTACTTATTTGACGTTGTATTCCTTGATCATACCTCAGTTCCTGGCACATAGTAGGAAAGAATAAATGCTTTTCATGTATGAATGAAAAACATCTATAAATACTAATGATGACATTAATAGAATAAAAAGACATTTTTATCTCATTTTAAATTTCAGTGGGTAAGAACAACAGTGGTAAATAGTATATTTCATGAAATCTATCATGTATTTGTTCAGCAATAAAGCACTACATTTCCTTTTGTCTCTATCTTATAGCTTTTTACTCGACATTGACTAACGGTAGACATTGCTTGAGGCCTGAAGAAAAAAAATACATGTCCTTGATAGCTACTGGCAACTGTGTATTTCCTTTAAGAAGTAGATTTTATGGTCTATAAGACAAATCCCAATGAGAATAAATTTAACCTAATCCTAAAAAGCATTTATCAGATCATGAGTTGGTGATTTGGTGTTATATAATTTATTTGCTTTTAGAGAAATGCTCATAATACCTAGAATTGATATACTGTTACTGAGAGAGATGTACAGAATTTCTAGAGAAAGAATACTGTTATAGAAGAAAAGAGTCAGAAGTATGTTGTATTTAGATTTTGATGGGCACTGGGTTCTGAATAACAAACCAAGCAGATGAAATAAAGGAGACATTGGAAAGTTTTTTTGTTTGTTTGCTTTGATTCATTTTTTGCTTGTTTGTTCGTTTTTTCCAAAAACCACATTTCAGTGTGCTGCTGTGGCCAAGACGGCTGACAAAGGAATTTGTCATACAGAGTGTTATAAAAAAAAAAAAAAAAAGAAAGAAAGAAAGAAAGAAAGAAAGAAAGAAAGAAAGAAAGAAAAAGAAAGAAAGAAGAAAGAAAGAAAAAGAAACAACAAAACACTTGTATATTGACTCTCCTAAACCATGTTCCTGTTCTGCTGGAATACCGTATGCAGTGAGATTTTGGTTGCTGTACATCAAGAATAAAAATGAGAAACATTCTGCAGAAAAAGGAGAAGAGAAGACGTTTCTGTTTGTGGGAAGGAGAGACCTATATGTAAAGGTGGTGAAAATATCCCCCTGTAGTGCATCATTAGAAACTGGTATTGTTTATCATTGTTTCTAATTATGTATGCTATAACTGACATCAGAGTTCCAAAGAAAACCATCAATTTTATTTCAACCAAACATAATTTGAATCATGGACAGGTTTATTTTATTGTTTCATTTTCTTTTGTGGAGGTTTTTTTTGTTTCATTTTGTTTTTGCTTTTGTTTTTGTTCTGGGAGGGATAGAGTTCTATTTTTTAGCTGAAATATTGTGATGGGGAAATAAAATCTGCTGAGGAACTTCTTATTCCTGGGTGTAGACAATAATCTGATTTTAACCAACTGACAGCTATGAAAGTTGGTAAAAAAGTTAGACTAAATTTCATCAGTATATATATGTGTGTGTATATATATATATATATATACACACACGCACACACACAGATCTGTGTCCTTATACTGATGAAATTTAGTCTAAATATAAATATAATATATATATTTAATTTACCAGGGCTAAGGTTTTTAAAAGCATTTTTTTCAATGAAGACTATTGCATGTATGGCACGTGATACATTTCTCTCTGCCCTAGAAATAAAGGGTTCAATAAACAGCCCATATGCCATAATTCTTTGCATTTTAGAGCTACTTTTATCTCAGAATATTAGAGCTATTTTTATCATGAACTATACATGCTATCTAGGCTAAGTATCTATACATACTTTATTATTACTCATTCTGTACAAATATTTTGCAATAGAACAGACTATGCAATTTGGGAGACTCTACCCTGAGGAATATTGTAGTATATAATGGGGAATACAGCATATAAAAAGGTTACAATTAAAGGTTGAAAGTGGGTCAAAAATGTGGTATAAAATTATAAATTTCTGTGATAGATAAAAGAACTATATGACTGCTTCCCTTACATATGGGGATGATTTATGAAATGAGATTACACTTGATTTGAATCTAATAGCATGGAGACAATTTGAATATGAGATGGAGTAGGCGTGATGATATTTGAGAATCTAGATGTACAAGGTATAAGAAATTACATGGACAAATTCTCAAAGCAGGAATATGTTTAGTGTGTGTAAAAATTAGCATATAGTTAATTTGGGAAAAATAAAGATAGGCAAAATAGTAGGGAATAAGATTTAAATATAAGAACATTTAATAAAAGAATTCTAAATAAATTTTATTTCTATTTAAAATTGGAGATGAACAGATTTTATTATCTCATACATAATTGAATTAGAAAGCTGTTAAAGCAAGTACACCTTGAACAAAAGAAGTGGGCAATATATTGGCCAAACCTGAAATACTGTCTTCCGGAGAAAATGTTTATCTCAAGGGATGAAAATTATACAGTTTTGCTGTTTTGTATTGTAGGATAGGAGGAAAACAATTTCAAAAATTTTAAAGAGGGATTTAAGTATGGACAATTTTCCCCAGAGGACTTACATATCTTAAGGAATCTTTTTTGTGACCTGAAGTAATACTGAAATATTTCAGACTGGGACCTCATCCAATTTCTGGGTCAATAATGTACAAAGCACCTGTATTATGCTGAAGAAATATGAGAATCCATAAGCACATCTGAATCATAGTTATTTCAGGGTAAAGCTTATATTAAGGACAACATATTCCACTCAAGTCACAAGTAAAACATGGTTATAGAATCTCTAACCCTGTTGCCTATTTGAGCATGGGTTATTCGATTTTTCCAAGAATGTATATTTACATTTACAAATTCAAACAATAATCAGTTAATAGTTTTCTAAATCTGTCCTATCAGTTGAAATGCATGATAATGAAGATTTTAATGACTTAATATGAAAATGCATGTGTATATATCAATTTAAAATTATATATATTAATTGGAAATTAATCAATAAGCAAGCATCTATAAATTGTGTTTATTTTTAGTGAAGTTCCAGAGGATCTAGGGATGGCTCGTTCATGACAAATATAAGGCATTTTACAAAAGCAGTACTGAATGTTTCCGTTCAAAGTATTTATTCTATGCTGAAGATTTTAAATAATATGCTGAGATTATAATTATTTGTTTTATTCATATTTGTTATGTTTTATTTATTTATTTGTTCAGAACTCTTACTGAAATGTGTTTGTAACTTGAGTTGTCATACATAGCTGCAACAATGGATTGGGGCTGAAAGTCCAATGTGACTATAATTTAGTAAAGTATAGAGTAATTAAATATACAAATAGATTTTAAGTAGCTCTGAAATTACCCATAATTTAAAAAATCACATAGATACCTAATACATGGTGTAAATTGAAAACCTCTAGCTAATATAATACTTAATGGAGGTATTATACTCCTGTATCAATTAGGGTTCTGGCAGAAAAAAAAACAAACTATTAACATAAGTAAACAAATAAATAAATAGATACACACACCTCCACATATACATATAATATATATACATATATATCCATTTTATGAACTGACATAAAGGCAATTTACATAGATAATGCATATTATATTCATTATTATTACTACATTATTATATTATCATTGCATTCATTATTATTACATTATATACCTTATTATTACATTATGTATGTGATTTATATCAGTTATGTCAATTCATATAATAGATATATAATGGAAAAATGGAATAACCCTTAAATAGGCAATAGAGTTAGAGGTTCTATATCATCCAATTTATATCCATATTTTACTTGTGAGTTGAGTGGAATATACTGTCCTTATTATAAGCTTTACTCCGAAATGAATTGGCTTATGTGAATGTGAGGTCTCACCAGGCAATTCTGAAATCCATAAAGCATGCTGTCAGAAAGGGCAAATTGGAAACTGTATAGAACCTGTGAATGTAGTCCATGGACTGAATATTTTCTTTCTCTAGGAATCCTCAATTCTGCTCTGAAGCTCTTTGAACTGATTGGATTAGCCCCACCTAGATTACCAAGGATAATATCTTTTTATTTAAAGTCAACTGATTGTAGATGTTAATCATAGCTACATAATAGTTTCACAATACCTAGATTACTGTCTGATTGAATAGTTGGGGTCCATATCCTGTCACGTTGAAACATAAAACTATTACAACACCACAAAGTCTGGGAAGAAGGCAAGGGTAATCTCTCTTTTAAATATTTTATTGGAAATCCTAGCTAGTGCAATAAAGCAAGAAAACAAAAGTTATACATGTTGGAAAGGGAACAATAAAACTATCTTTACTCACAGTTGACATGACTATCTTAGAGAAATTCTGAAAGAATCTACAAAGAAAAACCATCTAGTACAAATAAGCAAGTTTATCAAGGTCAATAAGCAGTGTCAATTGTTTACCTTTATATCAAGAATGGATACATGAAATGTGAAATTAAAAATCAATACTATTTACAATAGCACCCCGCAAAAAGTACTATGCTGTTAAGTCTAACAATGATTATGAAGGACCTATACTTAGAAAACTACAAACACTGATGAAATAAATCAAAGAATATTTAAATAAATGGTGAATGTTTTATGATCATGGATGAAAGAACCAATATTGTTTGTGTCTAGTCTTCCTAATTTGATCTCTAGATTCAATACACTCCCAATCAAAATTCCAGCAAAGGTTTTATAGACATTAATTCTAAAATTTATATGAAAAGGCAACAGACTGGCAAAAATAATTCTGAAAAAAATAGGAACAAAGTCAAAAGACTAATTTTACCCAACTTTAGTTACCAAGAAATTATAGAAGGATTGACATAGATTATAAAAATTTAGTTATCAAGATATTGTGCTAATGGCAAAAGTATAGGAAACAGATCAATGGAACAGATGATAGAGCAGAGAAAGAGGCCCAAACAAATACAGCCAACTGATTTTCGACAAAAGTACGGACTATTCAATGAAAAAGATTATCTTCACAACAAATGGTACTGGAACAATTGTCTGCCCATAGGCAAAAATAAGCAAACAAACAAAAAATAAATAAATAAATAAACAAACAAAAAAGCTTTGACTTATATCACACAGTATACACAAAAATCAACTCAAAATGAATCTATTACCTAAGTTTAAAACTCAAAACTTCAAAACTCCTACAAATAAATATCTACAGGACTCTGAATTGTTGGTAAGATTTTAGGTGCAACATTAAAAGCACAATCCATGAGAGAAAAAAAATGATAAATTTTGATCTTTATAAAAATTAAAGACTTCTTCCCTGTGAAAGAAACACTTAAGAGAATGAAAAGAGAAGCTACAACTTGGAGACGGTATTTGCAAATCATATATCTAACATATAACCTTTACCCAGAATTAATATACATATATACTCATAAAACTCAACAATAACAAACAACCCAGTTAAAAAATAGGCAGAATATCTAAACAAAATGATTTAAGAAAAAAAGATATACAGATGTCAAACAGGCATATGAAAAGTGGCCACTGCATGTTTGTCATTAAGAAAATGAAAATTATGAGATCATTTTCTGTCATAATTCCACAATCTAAATTTTGCTCTAATGTTACGTGCCCATGACACTATCTTTCTGATATTTCCACTTCCCTTGGGTCTTCTGACTCCTAATTCTCAGAGCTCTACTCCTTAACTTGTGCCTTCTTCATCAAAAAAGTGTGATTATAGTTTCCTAGTTCATACTTCTACCAGTTTCTTTTTTTTTTTTTTTTTCAAGATTTTATTTATTCGAGAGACAGTGAGAGAGAGAGCGGGAGCAGGGGAAGGAAGAGGGAGAAGCAGATTCCCTGCTGAGCAGGGAGCCCGACATGGGGCTCAATCCCAGGACCCTGGGATCATGACCCAAGCCAAAGGCAGATGCTTAACCGTCTGAGCCACCCACGTGCCCCCAGTCTCTTTTTTCTAATGTTTTCTTGCCTTCTAATCATTTTTGCATTCTTACATCTTAATTCATCTGGAGCAAGCTTCAACTTCAAACCCTATCTTATTTTTAGCATTTTAATTGTTATCACACAGTAAGCAGTACAAGTTTTATTAAACTTGAATTATTTAAAGTTTCATTTGGGTATTCTGTAGAATTTTAGATATGTGCTAGTTAAATAAGGTAAGATATATATACATATATATTTTTGTATACTATTTCAGTATCACAAAACCTGTAAATACCTTTTCCTTTTTTTAAAAATTTCATTAACATTAATATATGTTTTATTTTAAAATGCATAATAACACAGTCATGTTTTGGCAATGAAAATTAGGAATACAGGTTTATCTTCCCCTCAGGAAGTATTATTTAGTCAAATTCGTGCACATAAAGTGTTAAAAAATAAGACTATCTAAGCCTCGACAGATCAAATTCACTTTCCAATTTCCTTCCCTACATGTGAATAAAATCAGTATAAATTCTGGATCTTGTCAGGGCTTGAGACAAATTCAGAATTTACAAACAGAAACTGAAGTAGAAAGGTGCCTAGTAACAAATTTCAGAAGTAATTCTTTTACCTCAAACTAAATAAATAAAAATGAAGTCACACTACTTACAGGATATTGGAAGTTGCTAGATCGGGGGAAAAAAAAAAGTGAATTCTCTTTAATAACCCTCTTTAAGGGGCACCTATGTGGCCCAGTCCGTTAAGCCACTGCCTTTGGCTCAGGTCATGGTGATCTCTGGGTTCTGGGATCCAGCCCTGTGTTGTCGGGCTCTCTGCTTAGCAGGGAGTCTGCTTGTCCTTCTCCCTCTGCCCCTCCCCCGCACCTCTCGTGCTCTCTCTCTCTCTCTCTAATAAATAAATAAAACTTTAAAAATTATAACACTCCTTCAATATCAAGTTTCTTGATTTATTATCTCAAATGAAAATGGCATACATGGCTACTCTATTTCTCATACCCACGACACCAGTTGCTCCCATTTATTTCAATTCAAGTACCGTATTTTTCATTCTGTCACACAACAATGTATCTGTTACTATACCTAAAAAAAGATCATTCTAAAGTAGAAGGAAAACAACCAAATACACAAATGAAATTTTGTATGAAAATAAAAAGTTTTAACTATGGTAAGACTTATTTAGGAAATCTTCTCTGAAATATATCTGAATGAGTATAAATAATAATGTTTATGCTAAAGTTCCATGTGTTTGGGAGGGGAGGAAGTTGTATGGATACCATATTACTAGAGATTAATATTTTTAGGTTTGTATTTTCCATTACAATTGATAGTTATACGTGCAGTCACAGTTTTTAATTATAATTACCTAAAATATAAACTCTAAAATAAAAAGAACATAATGATTTCTGTATTGCACATTTGTACACACATATTAGGCTGATAAAGCTGCCCATAATTCTGTGCATTTTAAGAGAAGAATGCAGATAACCCCTCCAACTGCCACCATGACTAAATTCCTTGTTTGTGCCACCATTGCGAAGTGCCTAGAAACCACCAACACTAAGACTAAACATAAAATTAAGTTATCATTCTCTAAAAGATCATCAGAACTAATTTTATCATGCATCTTGTCACTGTTTATCTCAATCACCACTGGAATCCTACGTCTCTCAGGTCATTAATAATCACCTGAAATTTATTTATACCCCAAAGTTATCCAATTTCCTACTCTATATTCCCATCGCCTGCCTGGTCTAACTGAAACTGCTATGGCCTGATAACATACTTTCTACTGGATTTCTTCCAAGTATGGACAGATATTTTCCTGTTATTTTTTTTTCTTTCTACTGCATTTCAAGCAAAATGTCTAAAGGCTGTATAGCTTTTTGTTTCTGCTCCTCACTGATACTTTCCTACCTTTTCTCCTGCTTCTCTTAAAGCCCCATCCTTATGGGTTCATGAATTGAGTATTTTAGCCCATTTCTTATCACTTCTCGTCATCAAATTGCTGTCAACATTATTGGTGACCATGTAATCTACACATCTCCATGGCTATAGCTCAGAACATGTCATCACCAATAGCTTGTCACTTCTAACATCTCAGTATGTCTTTCCACTTTGAAAAAAGTTTCATAAATTTTCAGCCTAAGTATCCTACTTCTCTCACTCTAGGTATTCATTGACTCTATCAGAATCTCCATTCAAATTATCTCACCGACTTCTTTTATTATTAATAGTAAGAATTATTACTCAGAATGATTTTGAATTTCTAGAAAACTATAAAGATAATACAAAGCATATTCCACTGGAATACTCTTGTATACTTTGTATATATGGAATACTCTTTGTATAATACAAAGTATACCCTGCTACATTTCCCCATTACTGATATTTTACATAAGTATGTCACATTTATTGTAATTAATGAAGCAATGTTGATATATTATTATTATGTAAAGCCTATGCTTTATTCAGATTTCCTTTTTATGTTTCAGGATCCCAACCAGGATACTGCATTACATTTAGTTGTTGTATCATCTTAGGTTACTCTTGATTGTGACAGTTCCTTAGATTTTTCCTTGTTTTTGACCTTAAGAATTTTGAGGATTACTTGTCAGCTATATAGCAGGATATTATTCAATAGAATTTTTCTGGTGTTTTTCTCAAAAATGGCCTGGGGTTAGGGTTTTTGGGGAGGAAGAACAGAGATGTAAAATGCCATAATCGTGATATCATACTAAGAGTACCTACTATCAGTATGACCTATTACACGGTTATCTTGACCTTGGTCACCTGGATGAAATAGTTCTGTCATGTTTCTACAATGTAAAGTTAGTATTTTTATTCCCCTTTCTATAACTCACTGGAAGGATGTCACTTTGCACAGCTCACACCTAAAGAGTAGAGTTATGCTCCATCTCTTTGGGAGTAGCGTTATTATATAAATTATTTGGAATTCTGCATGGGAGATTTGTTCTTTCTTCCCCAGATATTTATTTATTCAATTTTTATTTATATCTGTACAGAGTCATGGGTATTTAATTTATGCTATGGATTATAGTCCAATATTATGTTATCTTGTTGCTAAAATTTTTCCATATTTGGACATTGGGAGTTCTTTCCGTTGCCTCCTGTGTCCATTTGACATATCACAATCATTGTGTGTGTGTGTGTGTGTGTATGCATGTGTGTGTTTTGAACACTTTCTTACTGGCACTATAAAATGCATTAGGGTTTTCTTTTATCTGTTCTTCCGTAGCCCTAGAATCAGCCATTTCTTCAATTAATTCTGTCTCTTTGTATTGAGAATGGCATTAGAAACAAAGATCTTTGTCTTAAGTGTACTCATTGCTACTGGGGATTTTGTGCTATTAGGCACTCTCAGCTGATAGAATGGGAAATGTAGGTATGCATAGTAACCTGTGCACATAAACATATGTATAAATATTTCTATGTGTAATCATCAACATCTATATTGAAGCAAACACAAATTCATACTGATGACTCTAGTCCATTACCACATTGATCTGTCTAGCATCCTCCCCCGGCTTATCCGTCACCTCCCACCCCAACAGTGAGAAAGTGACCCTTATCATCTACCATCCATTTACTTAATTGCTTGGTTCCAGTATGCATAGGAGTTTCAAAATTTTTAACCCATGGGAAGGAACATTAACAAGGAGAGTGGAGTGTTTATATACACTTTTTTTTTGTTTTTAGTTATTTGGGTAACATTTTTCACAACACTTTCAGTGAAGTTGTTGCACACATTAGCAGTGTAGTTTGACTGTTTTGTCACATTCTGCATTCAACTGCAGGACCCCCAAATGCCTGACTGATTATTTTTAAAACTCTGACTGATTATTTTTAAATCTGTACATGTTAAAACCTGCTCTTTGTGCCGTAACTTGCTGTTGGTTGTTAGATGGGATACTATACTGATCAGGTCTACTATATCCCAACTGATTTTCTGCCTCCATGTCCTATCAGTGACTGAATGTGGAGTGATAAAGTATCCATCAGGTTAGTGGATATGTTGATTTCTCCTTTCTGTTCTATCGATTTTCACATCACATACTGTAAGCCTCTGTTGTACATACATGAATCGATTTTTGGGGGGGACTTATTTATTTATTTGAGAGAGACAGAGAGAGAGAGAGTGAGTGCATGCATGTGCAGGAGGAGGGGGCAGAGGGAGAGGGAGAGAGAAACTCAAGCAGCCTCTGTGCTTAGCACATAGCACAACACTGGGCTCGATCTCATGACCCTGAGATCACAACCTGAGCCAAAACCAAGAGTTGGATGCTTAACCAACTGCACCACCCAGGACCCTTAGAATTTGTATACATATTTTAAAGAATTGACCCTTTTATCATTATGTAATGTCTTTGGGTTTCCCTCCTAATTTTTCTTATTTTGAAGTCTTCTTTATCTGAATTAATACAGCAAAACCAACTTTCTTTGAACTCGTGTTAGTATGATAAGTCTTTTTCCATCCTTTTACTTTTAACCTATCAGATTCTTTATATTTTTATTTGATTTCATGTAGACAACATATATTTGGGTCCTGTTTCTTTTTATGCATTCTGAAAATCACTGTCTTTTAATTAGTGTATTTACACTACTCACATTTTCAATATCTACCATACCCGTAATTATTTTCTGTCAGTTGCCTTTTTAAAAACATATCTTAAAAATTTATGTGTGTATGTATATCTGAGAAAGTTTTTTTCCCCTTTACATTGGAAGGTTAATTTCTCTTGCTATAGAAGTCTAAATTAATGGTTTTGTTTTTGTTTTTATCAACACTTTAAATATTTCATCCCATTCACATTTTGCTTATATGTTTTCTTGTGAGAAGTACATTGTAATTCTTATTATTGTTCTTCTATATGTAAAGTGCATTTTTTTGTTACTCTGATTTCCTTAAAGAGTTTGGTTTAGTTTTGTGTAGTTTAAATATTGCATATGTATAGTTTTGTTTGTTTTGTATTTGTCTTGCTTGATTTTCTCTGAGCTTCCTTGATCTATGATTTGTTGACTGTGTTAATTTCAGAAAATTCTTAGCCATTATTTTTTCAAATACTTCTTTTCTTTCTTTTTTCCCTTTCATCAGGCATTACAATTATAAATATATTGAACCCATGAAAATGTCTAACAGTTCTTGGGTGATTGTTCTTTGTTTCTCTCTCTCTCTCTTTTTTCTTTTCTTCTCCTTTTTATCTCAGAGAAGTTTCTCTTGACCTGTCTTCGAGCTCAGATTCTTTCTTCTGCCATGTCCAGGGTATTGATGAACGCATCAAAGACATTCTTCATTTCTATTACAATGTTATTATTGATTTCTAACATTTCCTTCTGATTCTTTCATAAAGTTTCTTTTCTCTGCTTATATTACTCTGATGGTTAATTTTATGTCTCAGTTTGGATAGACTATAGCACCCAGTGGTCTAGTCACACCAGTCAAGAGGTGGCTGTAAAGGTATTTTAAAAATGTGATTAATACTAGACTTTGGGTAGATTATTCTCCATAATGTGGGTAGTTCTCATTCAATCATTTGAAGGTAGTAAGAAAAAAGACAGGTCCCCAAAGACAGAAATTTAGCCTTTACACTGTCTTTGGAATTAAGCTTGCAACATCAACTTTTCCCTGGGTCTCCAGCCTGCCAGCTGCCCTGCAAATTTCAGACTTGCCTGCCTCCACAATCACATGAACAAATTCCTTAAATTATCTGTCTGTCTAGCCATTCATCTCTTCATCTCTCTCTCTATATATACATTTATTTTCCACATAGTACCATGTTGCTTACTCTTTCTCTTAGAACCTTTAACATATTAAAAATAGACTTTAAAAAATTTCCCTAATAATTCCAAAATCTGTGTCATATCTTTGTCTAGCTATACATTAGCTCTGTCACTTTTGACTATGTGTTTTTCAGGCCTTTTATCATATATAATATTTTTGTGCCAAATGCCAGACATGGTATATTGAGAAAAAAGCACTAAGGTGAATAGGCCTTTAGGGTGAGATTTTACGTTAATCTGGCCAGGAATTGGGCTTTTTTTTTTTTTTTTTTTAATGTTTGTGTAGTTGAGGGTGCCAGGATTTCACATTCCTCAAGTGTCCTTGTTTATCTCGCCCACTTTCTCTGTGTTTCCTTAAAACCTCCTTAAATAGAATGGTAGATTTTCACCTCTTTCAGCTGTAATTCACTGCCATCATACTGCAGCCCTGTTGATGTGGTCAGAGGAGGTTGGAGAAGTAACTCATTCAATAACCTCATGACTAAATCTCAGTCTTTTATTGGGTCTGTGTCCTTGGGCTAAGAACTTCAAAAGTGTTTCTGAATAGCTGCTATATATTCCTCGTCTATTTAGTTTCTCTGTGTCCGTCACTACTGCATCATCTACTTTGTCATCAGATGTCCAACAACCTTACAACCTCTTTCTTATAATTTTTGTGAGAAAGTATAACACCTAATTTCTTCACCTCAAATTTATCAGTCTACCTGCATCTTACCTATAAATTCTGACTTTATTCCACTTTCGCTAGAAGTATGGACCCTCAAGTCGTAAGGGGACCCTAACTTTCTTGCCTATTACTAAATGGTTTCTCCTGTAATTAGCTCCTCTATTCCATCATCGGTTTTCTTTCTCATGTGAACATTTGTGAAGATATACTAAATGCTGTAATATTCCTTAGATGCAAAATTCAACCCTCCCTTTCTAGCTCCTGCTCTTTTTTGTTCCATATCATAGAAACATATTCAAGAATGCTTTCCATGCCCATTCTCTTTACCTTCTCATGTTTTAACTTCTTAGCAACTTTTAGCAGAGCCAACCAGTCAATGATTTTAATCATTATGTTGTTCAGCTCATATTTAGTAAGTATGCACTTGATGCTAAGTGCTATTCTAGGCACAAGAGAGCAATGAATAAGATGATGTCTGTGCCTTCATGAACATATTCAAAATGAAAACCTACATTTGCCCTCTCTCTGAATCTGCTTCTCCTGCCTTTCCCATCTCAACATCCCCCATTATACCACCAAATACTGAAGCCTTAAACTCATACTCAGAAAACTACCAGATGACTTCTGGCAGCCATTTGGCTAGGGTAAGCACAGCTTCACAGTGTAAGGAGTATATTGGTGAGGGCGGAGAATACTCCACGCTACCACTACCAATCAATAATGCAGAGAATATGGTGGCAAAAGTGTCCAGTCTCTTAGTCTCTTATCTTTTATATGGACTAATTCTGGAAGGCTTCTTCAGAGATCCCAACAGAATCAAGTCCTGAGATCAACACATTCTTGGACTTCTATATCTTCCTTCTTTGTCCCACTGTCCTCACTCATTCACACATATTTAATGAGCTCAATTAATCCTAAAGCATCTGGATTGAATCCTTTTTCAGGGTCCACTCTTTGAGGAATCAAAACTAAGTCAGTCATCTTTTATTTGTTGTATACTGAGCACCTACCTTCAAGCCATCAGCTTGGACCTCATCTGCAACTCTACTTTCAAAATATATCTCAAATCCAGCCATGCTTCACCATCTCTACTGGTTCTTTTATAAAATACAAAATATTTTTTAAAAAGATTTTATTTATTTATTTAGAGAGAGAGCATAAGCAGGGAGAGAGGAAGAGGGAGAGGGAGAAGCAGACTCCCCACTGAGCAGGGAGCCCAATGTGGGGTTGATCCTAGGACTTCAGGATCATGACCTGAGCTGAAGGCAATGCTTAACTGACTGAGTAATCCAGGCATCCCTAAAATCTTTATTTTTTATGATTGGATTACAGGGACTCTATTCCTTGGAGTACATCAATAGCTTCCTAATAATTCCCTTTCTTCTACTCTTTTTACCCCAGAGTCTCTTCTCTATACAGCAACCCAACTGAGCATTACAAAGTACACATAAATCAGCTCCCTTCTCTAAATGTATTTTATTATACATCAAGTCTTTTTCAAAAGCCATCATGATTTGTTTCTTATTTATGTCTGACTTCATCTCAAAACGTTATTTCCCTTTCTTACTATGCCCTTGCCTTTCTTGTCTTTTGTCCTATTTTTTGAGTATTCTCACTTCCCTGCTGAAGACCTTAGCATTTGTGTGCCTCTAAGGCTCTTCTTCATCTTTTTTGTTTGGCTTCCTCTTTCTCATGCTTTGGTCTTTCATTACATGGCAACACCCCAAAGAGACTTCCCCTGATCATCAAATTTGAAATTTAGATCACTCATACCTTCTTACCAACCTTCTTCCTAACCTTCTTCCTTTCCTTATCCCTTTGTACAATATTCCTCACTATCTGGAATTATATTAATCATATTAGTTTATTTTTTTTATTGCCATTTTCCTTCACTAGTATATAAACTCCTTAAGGCAGACACTTGCCATTTTAACAGAAGGAATAAACTCTCTGATGTAAAATGTGAGTAAAGTAGCAGACATCATAAAACAGTTTTTATCTCTCAACATATTCTGAACATAGCAAATAGGAAGTAATGTATTACAAATAATTATAAATAAATTATTATATAACATGAAGGTATGATGGCAAATGAGATATTACTTGGAACATGCTTAAATGTTATAAATCAATATAATCACATTGGATTTGCATTCACTTTACATGGATATAAAATATATACTTTATTGAGGGGCTAAAACTTATACCTTGAGGAAAATGTGAAAATATAATTTCTAGTCATTTGAATGAAGATGGTAAGTTATCAATGTGATAAAATCATGAATTGAGTTGAGTTTAATGTGAAATCATTTATTAGAAGAAAGTAGCAATAGATCAATAGCTGCTCTGGGAAACAAACACGTTCTGCTCAAAACATATACATATTTAGTAGCATTTTTAGTGCAGAAAACTTTGGTCACCTAGATTATATATGATTTTATCTCTTTGTTCTGCAGATCTAAAGTATGCATTGTGAAATTGTCATTTACATTAATCTTGAGAATGACTGATAACTATTGGAAACACAAATGTTCGCATACATAATTTAAACTGATGTATGTTATATATTCTGTAAACTAAATGAGAAGAGCAAAAATCAATTTATCAATACTAACATTTGCGCAAAAGACCTCTTAAATTAATATTGACATAACTCTTTAAGACTAGCTGATGTTTTCTTTGAGGAAGCTAGACATTTTGCTTTGCAGCCTGTAACTATTGACAGAAATTGTATAGTAAATAGACCTCATATTATTCAACTAAATGTACAGTCTAAAAAATATATTTTATATTGCGTAGAACATAGAAGATTAAGATAACAAAGAAAGATGGCTTTAGTGTATTTCTTCTTTTCATGAAATTAATTCCTTTCTGCATACATTAGTTTTCTATTGCTGCTGTAACAAATCACCAAAAATTTAGCAACTAAAACCAATACCAGTTTATTAGCTTATAGTCAGTGGGTGAGAAACTGGACCACTGAGCATGGTGTACGGAGGTTTTCTGCTCAGGGTCTCACAGGGTGGAAATCAAGGTGCGGTAAGTACATTATATTTGTAATGTGTGCCTCTAAGGCTCTTCTCCATCTTCTTTGTTTGGCTTCTTCTTTCTCATGACTTTGGTCTTTCATTACATGGCAACACTCCAAAGGGACTTCCCCTGATCATCCAATTTGAAATTCAGACCACTCATATCTTCTTTCCAACCTTTTTCCTTTCCTTACCCCTTTGTACAGTATTCCTCACTATCTGTAATTATGTTAATCTTATTAGTTTACTTTTTTTATTGCTATTTTCCTTCACTAGTATATAAACCCTTCCAAGGGTCTTCCAAGCTTATTCAGGTTGTTGGCAGAATTCACTTCTGGATTCTATTTTTCCATGGGTTGAGGGATTGCCCTCTTTATTTTCAAAGCCAGAAGAAATTTACTTACATTGTTGAATCCCCATCATGCTTTGAGACTCTGACTTCCTCCCTCTCTGACCTGTAGATCCATATTTCAGGTGCTTATGTAATTAGGTCAGGCCTGCCTAAAGAATTTCCCTTTCTTAAAGTCCATGGTTACATGTAACATATCTTTACCATGGAGTAAAATCCATCAAATTCACTGTTTCAGGAATTGTTCAGGGCATGTAAACTAGGGGACATGATCTTGGCAGGCCATCTTAACATTCTGTCTGATTTCTGAGTAATGCAATCTGTCTCAAACACTTTATCTTTTTCCTACCATTAAAAAAAAAACAATTATCATTCAAAAGCAGTGTTTACTAAAAACCTTTAATCTATTTAGAACTTTACTAGGATTTATAGGGTGTGATATATATATGTATATATATATATATATATATCTTATATATATAACTATATATAACAATAATTATATATAACATACTTATTCATTATATATAATAAATATAATTATACATGTAAATATATATTTATAAAGTGTATAAAATAAGGCTTCCCTAGAGAAATTTTTTGGGATTTTTTAATAAGTGAATGGAGAGGAGGTAGGATAGAAGTTATAAGACAAATGTGTCTCTCTAATATAAGTATATAGAATATATCATTTCTTTTCATGAAAATGTTCATATTAATCCTTTGGCACACTTGCACTTGGAATCATATATGACATTCTCTCTGCATTGTTTAACAATTCAGAATACAGTTCGATTATACACTCTCATTAAGATAACTTCTCCAAAAAGTGTACACCGGGGGCGCACAAAAGTTTATACCGGGTGGCTCAGTCAGTTGAGTTTCCAACTCTTGGCTTTGTCTCAGGTCATGATCTCAGGGTCTTGAGATCCCCACACTGAGTAAGAAATCTGCTTGAGGATTCTCTTTCTCTCCTTCTCCCTCTGCCCCTTCCCCCTCAAATGAATAAATAAATTAAAAAATGTATACATCATGTTGTGAAGATGATGTACCATATTTTTTCTTGACATTATACAATTAAGCAGCTTCTGTTTCTATGTATGTATCATATGATTATTATTATATTCTGACTAGAACAACCTCCTTCTAACCATTTCTTCACCTAGCTAATTCTTACTTATTTTATTTCAATAGTATGTTCAGAAGTCATCTTCAAAATTCTGTGGGTGGAAGTTTAAAATGACTATACACACACACACACACACACACACACACACACACTTTTTTTGGTAGCTCTTCCCATTAGAAGGTGGATACCATTTCCCTCTTCATTGACTTTGGGACTTGCTTTGACCAATAGAACTCACAGAAATGAATTTTGTGTGAATTCTGAGAAAGGGCTCAAAAAGCCTTGTATCTTCTGCTTTCATTTCTTGCTGCTCTGTTATTACCATGTAAAATCAGACCAGCATATACATTCTAGGAGAGAAGACCACATGGAGAGAAAAGTCCCCTAAGAACCACCACAAGCCACCCAGTATTTTTAGTTGCCAGGTAACCAAATACTTAACTGAAGCTTACTTACAACCATGTGTTTAATTTAGTAAATCATTTGAATTAATTATATTCACATTAAATTATACTTTGTTGACTTGATTGTAAAGTCAACTCTGTATTTTGTGTTATATTAATCAAAACCATTGTGTGTGTGTGTGTGTGTGTGTGTGTGTGTATAAACAAAAATAATTTGTAAGCAAAAGTTATTGAAAGTATGAAGAAGGATTCACATTCCTGGTTATTATGTCAGTCAAGTTTCTAAGAACAATGTTTCAGCAAAGGAATACAGCAGGGTTTTAACAGCACAAAATATGAAGATCACAGTCCTTGTTTGGAATCTTGGCTTGGACATTTACCAACTCTGTGAACTTGGATAAATTATTTAGGCTATCTTATCCTTAGTTTTCTTATCAGTAAAATGTAGGTGATCGACTCATAAAGTTTGGTGAGGTAAATGTGTATGAACCTATGTAACAGCTTTATATTGTTGTGTAGCAAATTATTACACACTTAGCTTAAAGCAACACACATCTATTATCTCACACTTTCTGTGGGTCAGTCTGCCCATGGCTTAGCTGAGTTCTTGGCTTCAGGTTCTCATCAGGCTGTGATGTGGGTATCAGTTAGTGCTGTGGTTTTATCAGGCTTCACTAGCGAAAAAAACCTTTTCCAATTCTGTCAAATTGTTAACTGCATTCATTTCTTTTCTGGCTGCAGGACTGAGGGTTTTAGTTTTTTGGTGATGGCCATGCTCAGCTCCTAGAAACCTCCTCAGGTTCCTTGGAATGTAGGCTTCTCCAATATGGTCATTTAATTTATGACAACTTGCTTCTTCAAAGTCAGCAATGCAGAGCAAACAAATATACCAGCATGATGGAGTCTTATATAACATATCATAATTATAGGACTGACGTTCCATCATCTTTGCCACATTGTATTGGTTAGAAGTCATAGGTCTCACCCACACTGAAAGGGAGAGGATTAGTCAAGGGAATAGATATAAAAGAAGTAGGAATCATTAAGGATCATTAGGATCTCTCCATCCAAAAGTCCAGTGTGTGAAATGGAGTAAGTACATAATAAATGTGAACTAACAATTGTTATAAATGCATAGAGTGTAAAACAACAAAAATTTGACAAAAATAGTCACAAGTTACCCATTTTCGTCTTGTGATTCTTAAAGCTCATACACACAAAGGAGTATTAAGTGGTAATCAATTTAAAATAGTCACATGGAAAGAAGACTAGAGAAGACAAACTTAAAGTAATTTAACTCAAGCCACTTGTCACTGACGATCAGCACCTAACATACTTGAGATTGTGGGGTTTACTCATTTTGGCAAAGTCTAGAATACAGAATTTAGAAAAAAAATATATACCTAAGGTGATACAATGGATTTGAATTGAAATCCATTTGTTGTTCTGATTAGGTTTAAGATAATCTATGATTCCACTTGTTATTGCTGGAACAGGTTTTTTTTTTTTTTCCCCCCACTGGTTTTCAAAATCTCTGCTCCATGAGGCAAGATAACTAAAAATCTAATAATTAATTAGAAGGGAGTTATCTTTTTATTTTAATTTCTTTTTCTATAATGGCTCCTGAGAGTTTTACCAATTTCAGGTTTGGTAGACTTTGTATGAGAATGATTTGCATTTATTTATAATGATTTGGCAGGATTGAAAAACAATGCTTAGTTCATTTCCAAGTAAAAGACATCATTTTTCCTCATTTGCACGTATTTTTATATTTAAATAAGCAGAGTTTTTGTTATTGCTCCTTTCTTATTAACCCTTTAATTTATGATTAATATCTTTCTCATTAAGTAAATTTTAAAAGAGAAAAAAATCGCCAAGCAATTTAATATGAAGTACAAAGGACAAAATTATCTGCACTATCCATAGCAGTAAAACTGGCACCACTGAAAGTGCTGAGTAAAAATCTGTTAAATAAGATCATTTTTCTTCCCAGTTATATTTCCCAGCGCTGTGAACATTAGAAATTTATAGATCTTTCTACACACTGGTTATTTCTTGTAACATCAAATGAAGCCACAGTAGTAGATCTGTGTTTTCCATGGAATAGTAGATTCATTTTGATGATACAGAGCTTCCATGGGGAGAGATGTGTGGGGACAAGCGTATCAACATTTCTGTCAAATGAAAAAAAAAAACTGTCTTAAAGTGCAATTTTCTGTGTAATATGAATGTGTGCTTATTACGGAAACATAGGTCACCAACATTTTACTAAATTCAGAGATGTGAATTTTTAATTTTTATTTTTAAACCAAATAAAATGATTCTATCAACAAATCATTAGTGACTATCCATGAGAATTTTATTTCAGAGGATTGTATGTATAACCTCAAGAGGCGGTGAGAAAATGGTGCTGTACAATAATAAAACTCTATGCTCTAACCAGAGTATTTTATAATATGGGAAATTAATGGATTTCATAAAGCATAATTGTGGGAATATAAAATGTACAAGAGGAATATTGAAAACTTCTAATTTATATGTTACAAATATTAGAAAGCAGGAGTTCTGAATGTTATAATCTGCTCTATGCACACGTTTTGGTTTAGTACCTAAGAACTAATTTTGACTGCAGTAAAACTGGATTTCTGAGACTACAGTAATTTGACATAAAGAAAGTGGATATCTGGATATGGTTTAGTATCTGAATTAGGTAAAAAGAACATAAATATTAAAAAAAAAACTTTTTCAAACCCACAACATTTATAATATTTTGCAGTGGGTGACATCAGACATTTAACACAATATTTCAGCTTAACAATATTGTTGAGAGATGACTTTGATCAGGTAATAACATTCCAATAGTCAAATTAGCTGGGAAGTGGTATGAGCACATGCCAGTTCACAGTAAAATTCACAAAGCTTCTCTTTTTTCATTAAATAAATCCTGTCAACTCTCTCACAAATGAGATTTCAGGAAGTAAGTTAATGAGCACATATGGTCAAAATCCTTAATTTCTTATTATGTAAAAAATAGCTCTGCTCTAGGGAAAACACTCATAACTTACTTTAACATACATAAATTTGGGGTGCCTAGGTGGTAGAGTCGTTAAGCATCTGCCTTCGGCTCAGGGCATGATCCCAGCGTTCTGGGATCGAGCCCCACATCAGGCTCCTCTGCTGGGAGCCTGCTTCTTCCTCTCCCACTCCCCCTGCTTGTGTTCCCTCTCTTGCTGGCTGTCTCTCTCTCTGTCAAATAAATAAATAAAATCTAAAAAAATAAAAATAAAATAAAATACATAAATTTATACATACACACACAGCACATGTTTCTGCAGGGACAATTTCATTGAGAATTTCCACATTGTCTATCTGTGAGGGAGGGGCATTAAAGATACCTACAGCTTGACCATCGTTGCTAATCTTAGACATATGGGTAGGGTAGGTACATTGCAAAGTCTACGAAACCACTCATAACCAGGAATAGACAGTGTGAGGAATGAGGTATTTTAAAAGATGAGAATTCAGTTATGTAATGGTGAGGGGGTAATTGTAACAGATGGAAGATAGTTAAGAAAAATGATAGCATAGATGAAACTAGACCTCAAACATTGAATAAGGTCATTTACAAACGAGAGAAACTCAAGAAAAGCAAGGACTCATTTCAATTGGAACTCAAAGATAATTCAGAAAATAAATGATCAATTGGATAATCACCCTGAGTTCTCTGAAGATTCTGACCAAAATAACTGTAATGATAATGTGAATTAGCTCTTCTCTGTATCTTTTCTGCCTCTTCTTCCATTATCAATCATCTCCTAATATCCCATATTTAAATTCTGAAATATTTGAGGAAAGTTTTTAGGCAACACAATCTCATATTTTCAGAGCTTCATAAAGGTCAGTTTCCTGCCCCAGTCTGTTTTGCAAATCTATTTTGTTCATCATTGGTAACTCTCCATTCCTTAATAGTATCACTTATCAACAGCTGTGACCACTGAGGAGCTTCTAAATGATGCAAGTGTGCCACTCACTCACGAATTCCTTATTATTTCAGTAAAAGGCTGTCTTGTGGAATTTTCCAAGGAAAATAGTAATCTAACAGGTCCTTGGATCTTTTAAAATAGATTTATTTGAATATGCATTTGGTTCCTTCCTCAAAAGTCTTCCAATAGTAAAATTTACAAGTTCTGACATTTCCACCATACGTTGTGGGCCATCACTTTTTTCCAGTCTTTCAAGTTGCATTCCAGCATTGTGTTAAGATAGGCTTCAGAGGCATTTAAACAATGAAACAGGGATTGTTGTCTCTGTATCAACAAACTTTCCCTTATTCACATTTATACCCTACTTTTCTTGGCCCAGGAGTTTCGAGATTATTCCCAGTCATACTTTACATGACCTTATTGCTATTTCTTTCATGAATGATCCACATCCTTCCCTGGCAGAGCCTGCATTCCCCCTTTTGAACCATGCTCAGCCCCTTTGTTATTTATTGGCCAGTGGCCAAGGTAGAAGTGGGAAAAAGTCTTGAGTACGATCTACAGGGACCTCATTAAGGAGGAGCCTACCATCTTTTGGCATTGGGGATGGGAATTGGGAGTTTGGTACTTTCAAGCTTGTCTATCTATATGCCCCCCATCACAAATTTCAGAGTCCAATTTTTATTTTTTTATGTGAGGGCCCAATTTTGATTAGCAACTTGCTGAAGCTGTGAATATGAGCTTTTCTGAAATTCTGACACTTATAATCAAGTTGTTTCCCTGGTCTTCAGCATAGTCTGTCCTCTAGCTGTAGAAGATGAAGATCTCTGTAGAGATTGCCATAGGTGCTTCTTTCATCCATTAAGTTGGTAATTTTCTGACCTATGCCTCTAAATATCTGTAGTCAATATATATAGTTAGAACATTTTTTGGTTCTTATAATTATAATTTTCTACCTATCTGTTAAATATTATAGATAGTACATAATCCAGTGCTTTTAGCTTTTCTGCAGTTTCTGTCATTAGTACCAAAGATAATTCTGGGATGAAACTCTGTCTAAAAACAAAACAAAACAGAAAAACTCTTTCATAGGCTCCAACCTTTGTTACTAGGGTGGCATGCTCGTATATATACCATTTTCTTTTCAGCAGTGTGTGCTAATGAGCTATTCCATCTTAATTAAAATTTCTGTCTGATATTAATCATGACATAATAGCTATTTTTAACTCAGAATTTTGTGATACCTCAGTGCTGGGAGCTGTTTTCCTCTAAAGTCCAGTAGTAGGACAGTTATTTTACTTTGAAGGATATATATATAACTGATGTGTTAGGTAACTTGCATCAAAGGTAGAGAATACTACTCGTTATTTTAAATAAGCAAACAGAATGCTGATTTATCTGCCTTCCAAGCATGGAAGAACTGCGCTTGTGGGGCAGATCTTCAGATTCTATAAAAAAATCTTACAGCAACTGAGAAATATTCCCACTTAAATCTGGAAGGATCTAAGGATGCTCTCTATCTACTCTTCTATTCAGTCTTTACTGTGATAATAAATTAAGACAGAGTTTTTTAAATATACGGAATAATGGAAAGGGAGTTGAATAAACCTATCATTATTCACGGGTGACATTATTATACTCACAGAAAATTCAGAAAATAATCTAAGGATGAACTGTTTGAATAAACTAGGAAAATGCATTTGACATCCCAGTCAGTATTTGTATGTGTGATTACGTGTGTGTTTGTGTCCAACTTCTAAATAATGTCTATGTCATAGAAGAAATCATAATAGAAACAAATTAATATTCAGAACTAAGAAATAATATTCAGCATATCATTCCGGGATTATAAATAAAATAGAACTAAGATTTTAACAAAACAAAAGTGTCTATTAACACTGTATCTATTCAACATTTTAAGGTAGGTCCTCGCCAACACAGTAAAAAGTTAAGCCTAAAGTATTAGAGAGGAAAAAGGAAAGCTGTTGTTATTCAAGGGTGATATGCCTACACAGAATTCTGAAAATCTGAAAATCATTGGGATACAAAAAGAGCTTAACAAGGTGGCTCCATACAAGAACAGAAAGTACAAATCATCTGCATTTCTATACATCAGCAGTAAAATTCAGAAAAGTAATTTAGAAAAGTTATTATTTATCCTAACAACTAAAATGATAAGGTGCATACAAATAAATGTAGCAAGAAGTGTGCCAAACTTTTATTAAGAAAATTAGAAATCATTCAAGAAAATAGAGGTAAATTTAAACAGATATAATGGCACATTGCATTCATGGATATGAAAGCTCAGTGAAGACAAATCTGAATGAAATAATTTTAAAACTCAAGAGTTTTTATATATAATTTCCTAAAGACATATTAGTGGAACTTAAAACAATGTTAATACTTAATTTGTATTAAGAATAATGATCCATCTATACCTGAAACTAATATTATACTGTATGTTGATTGGAATTTAAATAAAAACTTGAGAAAAACAGAACAAAACAAAAGAATAATGATCCAAGGACAGAAACAACAACAGCAACTAAATAACTTTTTTTTGAAGAAGAAACTAAGGGATTTTCCTTAATTATATAAAGATTAATTATAATGTGATAACTAACAAATGGATTTTACCACTTTACTCTTTTCCCATCCATCATCTTCCTGCCTGAAATTAATGTCTATCATTCTAGTACTCTCTTTTCAATATCCTAAAGGTATTATAGCTCACTCCTTTTCTTTCTTTCTTTCTTTTCTTTCTTTTTTTTTTTTAATTATATTAAAGTAATGAAAGCCCACAATCCTCCTCTTTCTCCACGCTTGTCTTGAGTTCTTGAATACTCTCAGATAAAATTTCCCATCGGGGACATTTCTCCACCTATTTAAGTAACGGTCATTAACCTTAATGAGACTCTAAATATAGTTATCTTGCTATTTAAAAAAAAAAAATCACTTAGCTCTCTGACTATTTAGGAGTACCAGTAAAGCTTCACTATATTTTTTAAACATTTAACCTACTACCATCTTCGTATCCCTTTACTTTTCTTAAAGGTGATGTCTCTTAGTGTTCTATCACAATATCAAGATATTTTCTTCTTTCAGCCCTGTTACAATTGTGTAAGAACATTTCTCCAAATTTCATGAAAATATATCCCCGTTTTCACTCTATACTTCCTCCTCTTTAACCGCATCAAGGACTTTCACTTTAAATTCTCCCTTCCTGTTGCCGTATCTTCAATTTATCTCTTTCCATTGGAATATTCTGAATAGCATTTATGTGTGTTCTCTCCGATTTAAAAATAACAACACACTTACCAATAAAACTTCTTTCAATCTCACTCTACCTTCAGGCACTCCCCAATATTTGTCTTTTCTTTAAAACCACACTTCTAAAATAAATTTTCTGTACTTAATATTTCTGTACCTCAATACCAATTTCTCAATGGGCTAGTATCTGGACTCTACCTCACTTGTTCAGCATAACTTTAATTACTCAAGTCTCAAATTATTTACACGCCACTAAATGTAACGGGCACACTTTCCCATTCTCATCTTTCCTGAACTCTCATGATACTTTTCTTTATTTATTAATCATCTTCTATTTGTTAGGCAATGTATTTGGTAATTGGTATACAATGGTAATGAAATTCATATATAATCCTTACCCTAATGAAGTTCACAGCCTAGAAGCAAAGACATATATTTATCAAATATTCACAGTTACTAAGTGCATTACAGGGAAGTTACAAATACATTCTGAGTATAAAAAAAGAATAGGTAAAAGTCTATGAACTGGTATCTGAAAGAGAATTAGGATGGCAAACAAAGGGTAGAGTGTTCTAAGCAGAAGGAAAAGCTTCTACATTAGCCAGGAAGTTAGTAGGGGCATGGTGAATATGGGGATCCAGAAGAAAACCAGTGTGAGAATGAGAGCAGATCTCTAGAGAATAGACTGGAATTAACAGAATTAAAGTCATAGTCAAAGATAATAGAAAAACACATTCCTGAATTAAGACTTTGATTTGATTATTTACATGACCAATATATACCAAAAAATAAAAGTGTCATGATTACTTTTTATTAATCTCCAATTACTCAAGTAATATAGTGTCCTTCTTATGAAAGGGAGATACATACAAAATTTAATTTCTCTATAAATAGGAACTCTCATCCCATTCTGCTATTGCCTTATGATAGCTGTTTTAATGTATTTTAATGTCCTTCCATACCCCTTTCTTTGATAATAAAACATGTCCAACAAATAATACATAGTTTTATTTTATATCTTAATGATCTGTGGGAGATTATCTTTTCTTTAAGATTTATTTATTTATTTATTTATTTATTTATTTATTTATTTATTTGAAGGGAGAGGTGCAGAGGGAGACAATCTTCAAGCAGGCTTCACACTGAGCATGGAGCCCAATGTGGGGCTCAATCTCATGACCCAATCATGATCTGAGTCAAAACCAAAAGTTGGATACTTAACTGACTGAGCCACACAGGTGTCCCATCTGTGGAAAAATTATCTTTATGCAATAGAAGCCCAAGACATATTATCAGGAAAACTGTTCTAGAGGTTATTCCTGATAGAGAAATTGTCAGGCCAAATTAAGATTCTGAATGGCATGGTTTACAAAATCAGTTAAAAACATAGTAGCAGGAGGCAAGGAATAAACAAGAAGATACAATGAAAGACCAAACTACCTGAACCCTAGGTTACAAAACATCATGTGTATCTGTACCTCTGTCTCTCATGCCAGTCTTGCCAGCTAATGGTGGTTTGTGGGGACCAGACTTAAGGTTTGAGTAAGGAGCTTAACAGAATGACGGTGCCAAAATAAATATACTTGCCCTATCAAAGAGATGTCAAACAAGAAGCCCTGGTCACAGCTACAGATCAATAACGAGTCTACTGAATAGTTACTTCTTTTAGCTGTTTCTTGTTCTGAGCCCATGAGAGACCAAATGGGAACATAATGGGAGTCACAAAGAGCCAATTTAAAGATAACAATTGTCAGCTTATTAGTGACATAATTATAGCTTATGACTTGATCTTTCCATTGA
The DNA here is from genome assembly GCF_017311325.1 of Ursus maritimus. Lineage (NCBI taxonomy): Eukaryota > Metazoa > Chordata > Mammalia > Carnivora > Ursidae > Ursus > Ursus maritimus. The sequence goes on from NW_024425563.1 coordinate 30,153,873, forward strand.
TTTCTTTTTGAAAGTAGCACTTTAGTTTGTTCTAATTATTCCATCTTTCTTTAACATATCTTGAGTTTACTAACTTGTGATCTATATTTAACGTATATTATGATTTCTTTTTATTGCAAACAACTCGTTTCATCATTATATATCTTTTTTTTTTTTTCAAGATTTTATTTATTTATTTGACAGAGAGAGAGACAGCTAGCAAGAGAGGGAACACAGGCAGGGGGACTGGGAGAGGAAGAAGCAGGCTTCCTGCTGAGCAAGGAGCCAGAGATGCGGGGCTCGATCCCAGGTCCCTGGGATCATGCCCTGAGACGAAGGCAGACGCTTAATGACTGACCCACCCAGGTGCCCCTTGTCGTAATATATCTTAACACAACTTATAAAATGCTGTTTATAGCTCATAAGCTGCCAGCTTATTTTCTCTCTTTGCTTAGCACTTCTTATGTATTTTATCAATTCTGTTTGTTTTTCTAGTCTTTTGAAGGAGATTAGAATATTCTCAAATA